>NC_133332.1:286005626-286351240 GCF_042186555.1 Aquarana catesbeiana
TTTCACGATTAAGAATGCCTATCCCATTCCGTTGATTACGGAGTTATTTGACCGCCTCAAGGGAGCAACGATTTTCACGAAGCTTGATTTGAGAGGGGCATACAATCTCGTCAGGATTAAGGAGGGCGACGAGTGGAAAACTGCATTTAATACCAGATCAGGTAATTATGAGTATCTCGTAATGCCTTTTGGCCTTTGTAACGCTCCTGCAGTTTTCCAGGAGTTCGTTAACAATGTCCTCCGAGATTTGTTGCAGTTGTGTGGTGGTTTATCTCAACGATATCCTCATATTTTCCAAGTCCCTGGAGAGCCACCACACAAATGTCTGTCATGTGCTTCAGAGACTATGAGAGAACAATCTCTATTGTAAATTGGAAAAGTGCGAATTCCATTGTGAACAGGTGAAATTCCTGGGCTATGTCATTTCCACTGCTGGTTTTTTCGATGGACCCAGAGAAACTTTCAGCGATCCTACAGTGGCCTTGACCCATGGGTTTATGTCCTCTGCAGCATTTCTTGGCTTTGCCAACTATTATTGGAAGTTATTTTGTAACTTCTCGTCTCTGGTCAAGCCCCTGACTGACATGACCAGGAAAGACTTCCCAGACTGCAGTTGGCGCCCTTCTGTCTCAACGTCCTAGCTCTGAGTGCGCTATGCATCCGTATGGCTACTTTTCCAAGAAATTTTCACCGGCAAAGTTCAATTACGAGATTGGTGACAGAGAGCTGTTGGCAATCATTTTAGCCCTGAAAGAATGGAGACATCTCCTTGAAGGTACCATTGTGCCGGTTCTCATTCTTACTCACCATAAGAATCTCACATTCTTGTCTGAGGCTAAGCGCTTCTCTCCCAGAAGGGCGCAATGGGCTCTTTTTTTGTCGAGTTTTAATTACATTGTCTCATTCTTATTCTTATTCTCATTCTCATTCTCTGTAAGGGCTGACGCCTTGTCACGACAATTTTCCTCCACTTCTAAGATGGAGTCAGTTCCGGTTCCTGTGATGATCGTATTCTGTCTACGGTTCGCACCAGTCTCACTTCTCCTATGGGTGACAAAATTCTTGCTTCTCAGGTCGATGCTCCTCCTGAGAAACCTTCTGACTGCTGCTTTGTTCCCGAGAGTCTCCATACTGCCATGCTCCAGACTTACCATTCTCCCAAGGCTGTTGGCCACCCTGGGAAGAATCAACTCTTTTGCGCCATTTCCCAACAACTCTGGTGGCCTAGGCTACGTGCTGATGTACCCGCCTTCGTAGCTGCCTGTTCTGTGTGTGCTCAGAGTAAGACTCCACGACACCTTCCAGTGGGCCTCCTACATCCCATACCCAATGGAGAGAGGCCCTGGACTCACCTGTCTATGGACTCCAACTCCCAGGGCAACACAGTTATCCTTATGGTGGTTGACCGGTTCTCGAAAATGTTGCATTGTATTCCACTCAAGAAGTTGCCTACTTCGAAGGAACTAGCTTCTATTTTTGCTTGGGAGAACTTCTGCTTACATGGGCTACCCAAGGTGATTGTCTCAGACAGGGGTAGTCAGTTTGTGTCCTGGTTCTGGCGAGCCTTTTGTGCACAGTTGGGTATTCAGCTTGCTTCCTCCTCTGTGTATCACCCGCAGTCTAATGGGGCCGCAGAATGAGCCAATCAGTCCTTAGAGCAATTCCTACGTTGCTATATTTCTGATCATCATAACAACTGATCAGACCTCTTATCGTGGGCGGAGTTTGCTCACAATAGTGCCTTGAATTCAGCTTCCCGTTTCTCCCCGTTTATGGCAAACTATGGTTTCCAACCTTCCGTGTTGCCTGCCTCGTTTGTTCCACAGAGTATTCCTGCATTAGAGGAGCATCTCTGTGGTCTTTGTTCCACTTGGGCACAAGTCCAGGAGGCTTTGCGACATGCTAACGATAGGTACAGACTCCATGCTGACCGCAGACGCCTGCCTGCGCCTTCCTACCAGGTTGAGGACAGAGTCTGGCTGTCGTCTCGCAACCTCCGACTTCGTGTTCCTTCTTTGACGTTTGCACCTCGGTTTATTGGGCCTTTCCATATCCTTCGCAGGATTAACCCAGTGGCTTGCACGTTGGACCTTCCTGCTAGTATGCGCATCTCTAATGTGTTTCATGTCTCCTTATTGAAACCTTTGGTCTGCAACCGCTTTACCACCTCAGTGCCACGTCCTCACCCTATACAGGTTGAGAACCATGAGGAGTATGAAGTACAATCCATTGTTGACTCCCATAGGTTCCATGGGTGCATACAGTACCTGGTGCATTGGAAGGGGTACGATCCGGAGGAACGCTTTTGGGTCTCATCCTCGGACGTACATGCCCCTGTCCTCCTCCGTGATTTCCATAGACTTTTTTCCCCTCAAGCCCGGTGATCCTCCAAGGGGAGGGGTCGTTGAGGAGGGGGTACTTTCAGGGCTGGGCTCAGCCCTTCCTTCTCTGAGCTGGCCGCTCAGCTGTAGGCTAATTGCCAGCTCCTTTCTCTCCACAGTGACTCAGCTGTTGATGATCTGCTTGTCAGTCCTGCCTACTTAAAGCCATACAGCTCACTTCATCTCTGCCTTCTCCTTTGGTCACATCTCAGAGACTTTTTCCTGCATTCCTGTTGAAGACTTGCTCAGCTGATGTCCCTTCTGGCTCCTGATCCTGCTTGCTGTACTACTACGTTGATTTCTGGCTCTCTGACATTGGCATTGGCTGACTACCAAATCTGGTTACTGAACTCTGGCTATGTATTGACTATGCTTACTCTGTTACCTTTTTATTATTATTAAACTAGTGTGATTAACTGTACTTCTGTCTCAGTCTGATTCATGGTTTCTGACAGAATGTTCATTAGGTCATGGTAGTGCAGATGAGCAGGTAAATCCAAGCAGCCTCTTAGGGGGGTCGTGCTAAATTTGGGGGCTCGTCCGGGATCTTAACTGCAACTGGCCTTAACTGACCTAGACAAGAGCCACAATCTGCGTGGGAAGTCGCTTCGATGGCCATGGTTGCTTGGGGCAGGAATCGGGGAGCTCCAACAGAGAAGAGCACTGTCCTGGAGAACTCGGGAAGTGAGCACACCGAGAGAGAAATCAGAAGGTGGCTGAGAGCTGTGGTCCCAAGACACCGGGCCTACATTGTGGAAACTGAAGCCACATATTAGATGGATCAATTGAGGGTACTACTAGAATGGCAGGAAGAGGTACCTATGTGCTTTCAGAAGGAAGAGGTACGTCTGGCTGAAGGGGTGATTGCTAAAGTGTTCCCACTCAAAGAAGGGGGAGAACAAAATGAGAGGCAGCCCTCGACCAGAACTCAGGAGAAGGGTCCCGTACCTGTGGGAGCTGACTCTCAAGGGACCAGTGCCCCTCCTCTCGTTCTACATGGATATGAGCCAATTGGTTGATAGCTTAGTGAAGAATAGATCTGGAAATGCCAACCAGAGCTATCGAAGACTTAGGTTCTTCTCAGGACAACTGCCAACTCCTGTGGGGGAAGATGAGTTTGTAACTTGGATGAGTCAGGCTCTGCAGGCTATGGAAGAGTGGAGTGTTTCAGAGGCTGTGAAATGACAACGGCTTAGTGAGAGTCTTCAAGGTTCAGCGGCTGATGTGATTGATAATCTGAGGATGGGCAAGAAAACTTGTGCCCCCATAGACTACATACAGTTGTGCTCATAAGTTTACATAACCTGGCAGGATTTATGATTTCTTGGCCATTTTTCAGAGAATGGGAATGATAACACATTTATTTCACTCATGGTTAATGTTTGGCTGAAGCCACTCATTATCAATCAACTGTGTTTACTCTTTTTAAATCATAATGACAACAGAAATTTGCCAAATGACCCTGATCAAAAGTTGACATACCCTGGTGATTTTGGGATGATTTTGGGATGATAACATGCACACAAGTTGACACAAAGGGGTTTGAATGTCTATTAAAGGTAACCATCCTCACCTGTGATCTGTTTGCTTGTAATTAGTATGTATGTATAAAAGGTCAATAAGTTTCTGGACTCATGACAGACCCTTGCATCTTTCATCCAGTGCTGCACTGATGTTTCTGGGTTCTGAGTAATGGGGAAAGCAAAAGAATTGTCAAAGGATCTGCGGGAAAAGGTATAAAATAGGAAAGGGATATAAAATGATATCCAAGCAATTGAGAATGCCAATCAGCAGTGTTCAAACTCTAATCAAGAAGTGAAAAATGAGGTGTTCCGTTGAAACCAAACCATGGTCAGGTAGACCAACTAAAATTTTAGCCACAACCACCAGGAAAATTGTTCGGGATGCAAAACCCACATATAACTTCAGCTGAAATACAGGACTCTCTGAAAACATGTGCTGTGGCTGTTTTTAAGATGCACAATAAGGAGACACTTGAAGAAAAATGGTCTGCATGGCCAAGTCACCAGAAGAAAGCCATTACTACGCAAATGCCACAAAGTATCCTGCTTACAATACACCAAACAGCACAAGCCTCAAACCTTCTAGCACAAAGTCATTTGGCGTGATGAGACCAAAATTTAGCTTTTTGGTCACAACCATAAACACTACTGTGACGGGAGTCACTTAGGGTGGGGGGGGGATGCTTGTGGAACCCAGCTTACCTTTTGAGAGCACTGGAAGCTCCTGGTCCAGCTCCCATGGCCCCTCCTATGTGTAAGTCACCCCGTGTCCATTCGGGGCTCCAGTTGGGTCTGCCTAGCCCAACTCACCATACAACCACACCGGACTCAGCATTTCCTTTTGACACTGTTGTCCTGGATTCTGTGTGTGTGGTTTGTGCTGAAGAAGTGAGGGGGCTCTTTTCACTTGGGACATTAATGTTTGTGAGCAATATCCTTCACCTTTAAGACTGCTAGACTCTTGTAAGGGTATTTCACAGACCATTGATAGAGAGTTTGAGGTGGGGTTGGGTTGTTATGTGCTTGCATGGGACTATTCCTGGGTATATTTGCCTGATGTGCCCTGGTCATTCCTTGTGACACTGACATTGGAAATAACACTGTTTTCACTGACCATACAGCACTTTGTTACACAGATTTAAGTGTGACTGCTGTCCCATGTTTCTAAGTTACCAGGCAGTCACACTTCTCCCAGCCAGGCTTGTGGAACTTTTATCAGCCACCATTGGTACCATGCCCACCTCCTCCTTACTGTTTGTATTATGTGTATCTTGCAGGAAGACCGGGGGCAGGGAGGAGAGGTGGGGGGGATCCCTCCAACAGCCCTCCCTGCTGATAATATGCTCTATTGTTCAAATGTTTTAATGCCTCTTTTGTTCCTTATTGCTGATTGCACAGTTTACCTCGCCCTGAATCCAAGGGAGGGGGTGATTGTCCTTGAGTGTATACCTGTGTTTGAATAAACAGTTTGATGTTTTTCACCATACACTGAGTTACTGCTAGTGACTGGGTGGGCTATAGGGTCTTGGATCATGTCCCCGACAGAGGAAGCTGTTCCGCGGACATAGTCCTGTTGAGGACAGAGGTCCGTCACAGCTACATTTGGAGAGCAGTCAACAAAGCCTATAATGAAAGGTACACCATTCCTACTGTGAAACATCGAGGTGGATCGAAGATGTTTTGGGGATGAGTGAGCTACAAAGTCACAGGAAATTTGGTTAAAATTGATGGCAAGATGAATGCAATATGTAATAAAAAATACTGGAGGAACATTTGCATTCATCAGCCAGGAAGCTGCGCATGGGACATACTTGGACATGCCAACATGACAGTGATCCAAAACACAAGGCCAATTCCACCTGTCAATGGCTACAGCAGAATAAAGTGAAAGTTCTGGAGTGGCCATCTCAGTCTCCTGACCTCAATATCATTGAGCCACTCTGGAGTGATCTCAAATGTGCAGTTCATGCAAGACAGCCCAAGAATTTACAGGAACTGGAGGCTTTTTGGGCAGCTTTACCATCTGAGAAGATAAAGAGCCTCATCCACAAATACCACAAAAGACTTCAAGCTGTCATTGATGTTAAAGGGGGCAATACACTGTTTCAAGAACTGGGGTATGAAAACGTTTGATCAGGGTCATTTGGCTTGTTTCTATTGTCATTATGATTTAAAGAAGAGTAAACACAGTTGATTGATAATAAATGGCTTCAGCCAAACACTAACCATGAGTGAAAGAAATGTTTTTGTGTTATCATTCATATTCTCTGAAAAATGGCCAAGAAATCATAAATTCTGCCAGGGAATGTAAACTTATGAGCACAACTGTAGATGCTCTGTATGCTGTATTTGGGAGGGTTGAAACTACGGCAGACCTGATGTACAAATTTAACCAAATCCAATGCGATTGTATTGGAGTTACTACTGAAGAGAACTCAAGTGGTACCCACATACCCTGACCTGATAAGAGAAGTACAAGAGGAGAAGGCTCTATTAGAAGAGAAAAGCCAATAATCGAGAGAATTGGGATCTCTTGATGGGAACAAAAAGGAAGTGGTGGCTCGAGCGGTTCATGCAGAGATTAATTTCTCGGATGAAGACAGTGGAGCTGAGTCTGAACCGGTGGGATTGGCCCTTCCTGACATTAATAAGCCAGTGGCTGAATTTGGGCCAACCAAACTGATGGTCCAGGTAGCTCAAGCCCAAACCCAAATGTATCATGCTCTAATGCCAGTGATGGAGACCCAAGTGAAGGTACAGTAGCAAGGGACTCATCAAGGTGAACCGAAAATGTACCAAAGGCGAGAGAAGAGATGTTACGGGTGCGGAGAGCTTGGACACTTCCGAGCTGAGTGCCCCAAGTCTGGCATCAGCCCTCAATTACTCACCGAAGTTCTGAGAGCAATACAAAAATTACTCTTCCCAAAGCCGGTGGGAAACTTCAGGGGACCTCAGTAAAGGAGCTAGTTGAGAGTCCCGAAGAGAAAATGCATTCCAAAGCCAAGAAAAGAAGCAAGAAACGGAAAGGACGCAAGTCATCTGTTGCTTCTACACCTTCTTTACCTAAACAAGCGAAAGAAACAAAATTCTCAGGGAAGGGAAAACAGAGGCCTTACTGAATGAATAGTTAGACCAACTCCATCAACTTCAAAGAGGTTGGTTAGGGCACAAACTATAGCACCACCTTTGAGGAACCTACCAAAGAACTTAATGGGGCCCTCCACTATAGTCTCGGTACAAGTCGAGGGTATCTATACACAAACACTACTGGATACTGGAGCTCAAGTGACGTTGCTGTATCGGGATTTCTACCACAAGTACCTGAAGCATATCCCTTTGTGCAAGCTCGAAGAGTTAGAGATCTGGGGCATAGGGACCCAGAAGTGCCCCTACAATGGATACATACCCATTAAGATAACTTTCGATCCTGCCATGGGAAAACCAGGAAAACCAGAAACTTTCGACATGCTGACTGTCGTCTGTCCTCGACCTCCTTGGGCAGGCCGTAATTCCTTATTGATAGGCACCAATACCAATCTTGTGAGGAAACTACTCACTCCTCTGGCCTTGGAGGGCACTCCAGTAGGAAAGATTCATCCTCAGCTGAGGCAGGCGTTCCAGTGAGTGAACAAGAGAAGAAGACACCTGCCGAAGGAGTGGGAAGATTGTGGTGATTGGATACCCAGGAGAAGGTGTTGCAGCCTGGGGAGAGGGAATGTCTGAAAGCCACGGTCAATATGTCCTGTGACCTGCACAGGCCCCTATGTGGTGGTAGAGGCTGACTCAACAGAGGAGAAGGCTGGAATAGAATTGGTCCCGGAGATCGTACCCACTAGGGCCTTACTAAGATATAGAGGACGAATTCCTGTCAGCGTGAGGAACATCACTAGTCACCCAATCAGCCTGAAGCCCCGTATGGTGATCGGAAAAGTGAGTTCTGCCACCCCAGTGGCAGGGGTTGTGGTAGTTCAGAAGGAAGGTGGAAGAAGAACCACAGTTCACTGCTCAAATCTACCCTCTGCTTGAGAGGTGAGGATCAAAGCTCAGATAACTCGATGGGAGAAAATGTTCTCCAAGAATGACTTTGACTTTGATGTGGATTGTGCCAGGAGTGCTCAACATCGAATTAGACTGACCGAAGATAAGCCATTTTCGAGAAAGGGCCAGTTGAATCCCCTTGTGTGATCTGGAGGATCTTCGAGAGCAGCTGGCTAAATTGAAGAGATCGGGGGTCATTAAGGAGTCCAGGAGCCCCCATGCCTCCTTGATCGTGGAAGGAAGAAGAATGGGTCTCTTCAGATGTACATCAACTAACGAACCGAAAAACCGAAGAACTATCCCAGACCAGTACACAACCCCTTGCATAGAAGAAGCCCTACAATGCCTGTCGGGGCCAAGTGGTTCAGTATACTGGATTTAAAGGGCTGGATATTAGCAGATCCCCATGCATCCAGATGACTGAGAAAAGATGGCCTTCATCAGCCCTCTAGGGTTTTTCGAATTTGACCGAATGCCACAAGGATTAACAGGAGTTCCTGCTACCTTTCAGAGACTGATGGAGAACACCGTGGGTGATATGAACTTGGTGGAAGTGCTAGTTTACCTTGATGATATCATTGTGTTCAGCAGAACGTTGGAGGAGCATGAAGCTCGGTTGGAGAAAGTTTTCCAGCAACTACACACCGAGGAGTTGAAGCTGTCTTTAGAGAAGTGCCAGTTCTATCAGACCTCTGTCACGTACCTAGGGCATGTGGTGTCAGCCGAGGGAATAGCAACTGACCCTCAAAAATTGGAAGCTGTCACTTCCTGGCCCTGCACAAATCACGGAATTGAAGAATTTCTCACAGATTGCCTGGCTGTTGACTGAGCTGTTACAGAAGCAAACAGAGGGAGACCAGCAGAGAACCCAGAAGGGAGGCCCCAGGAAGCCTTGTGAGTCCATCCAGGAACAATGGACAGTGAAGTGTGAAAGGTCTTTTGAAGGCTGAAGGAGAGCCTGGCTGAAGCACTGGTGTTGGCCTACATTGATCCATCTAAACCATATGAATTACACATGGATGCCAGCAGAGATGGCCTTGGAGAGGTGTTGTACCAAGAGTCAGAAGGGAAACTCCACCCAGTGGCCTGTGTGAGTCTTAGCCTCACTACCCCTGAGAAGAACTCTCCTGTGCATAAATTGGAGCTCTTGGGCCTGAAGTAAGCTGTGGTGGATAAGCTACGTGACTATTTGTATGGGGCTACGTTTGTGGTGAAGACTCACAACAAGCCATTGACTTACCTACTGTCCACTGCAAAGTTGGACGCCACTGGGAATCGAAAGGTTGGCAGCTTTGTCAGAGTTTCAGTTCAGCCTGAAATACCGACCGGGTGTGGGAAACAGAGACGTTGACACTCTTTCCCGAAGGCCTCACTCTATTAAGGTTGGGCAGAAGAGTTGGGTTCATTTACCTCTGGAAGGGGTACAGGCCGTGTGTCAAGAAGTAGAGTATAAACACAAAGGAGCAATAGGGGCTGAAGCCGTAGGAGTTACCCCCCGTGGGAGTGCCAAAGTATTACTGCAATTTGACCCAATTACACAGCCAAGATTTGCCTCAGCTGACAAGAGGACATGAGATGGGATCAATGGGAAGATCCATTGGGGAGTCTGATAAGGAAATTGCTGTCGCCCAAGACCCTCAGATACTGGTGAATAGCCCCATCGAGGGGGCCAAAGTGATCCATAGAGAATGGGAGCGAATTAAGTTGGAAGATGGGGTCATATATCGAAGAGGTCCCTCTGAGGGACTAGGAGGTGTGAGTCAACTGTTCCTCCCTAAAAACATCATCTGACTGTGTTGACCTCCCTTCATGATGATCATGATCACTTAGGCCCAGACAGAACTTTCAAAGCTGGTCAGGGATTGCTTCTACTGGATGTCCATGAGAACAGAGCTGGAAAGTTACTATCGCTCTTGCATCAGATGCATTCAGAGACAGACCTTACCAGGCAGGGCAGCCCCAATGGGCCATCTTCAAAGCCAGGGACCCATGGAATTGATGTGCATTGATGTCTTGTGTCTGGAACCTAACCTGAGTGGACAAAGTAATGTCCTGGTTGTGACAGATCATTTCACCCAACATGCTCAGGCTTTTCCCACTAGGGATCAACAAGCTAGTACTGTGGCAAAGACTCTAGTGGAGAAGTTCTTTGTTCATTGCGGGCTGCCTCAGCGCCTGCATTCAGATGAAGGTCGGGACTTTGAGAACAAACTGATCAGAAGGTTATGTGAACTCTTGAACATAAAGAAATCCAGGACTACGCCTTATCATCCTCAAGAAAATCCAGGACTACTCCTTATCATCCTCAAGGGGATCCACAACCTGAGCGTTTCAACCGTACCATGCTGGGGACTCTACCATTAGATAAGAAACAGCATTGGGGGGATCATATTGCTGCAGTAGTTCATGCTTATAACAGCACCTCAAATGATTCTACTGGATATCCTCCCTACAGAATAATGTTCAGGAGAGAAGCTCGTCTACCTGTAGTTCTGGCTTTTGGAACATCCCCAGATCACACCTCCCAAGCCTTATATAGGGGGTACATTGAGAGACTTCGAAAGAACCTAAAAGTGGCTTATGAAAAAGCCAAGGAGGCCTCTACCATCAGAGAACAAAGGAACAAGAGAAACTTTGATCTCAGAGTGAGAGTTCGGGACTTACAACCTGGAGATCATGTGTTGTTGCGCAATCTAGGGGTGCCAGGGAAGCATAAGCTGGCTGATCAATGGCATTCCCAACACTACATTGTCTGTAAACGACTACCTGGGCTCCCTGTGTACCAGATTCGGCCCGAAGAGAAGACCGGGCCTCTCAAGACTTGGCATCGAAACCATTTGCTGGCCATATGAGAGGCTGTTCGAGTACCCTCACCCCCTTGCTTGGAGACTTATCAGTCCCCTACACTGAGACCTAGGGCCCTGAAAACTTGCTCACCCACACTCCCTGAGGAGGAGAGGTGACGATAAAGAATTAACTCTTGATTGGCTGTGGTTTTCTCCTTCAGAAGATGATTCCATCATCCCTGATGTTGAGGAAGAAAACAAAGAATACCCATTGGGAGGAACACATGTCTCTTTGCCTAAAATTGAGACATTGGATCCACACCCACCATGGAGAATGAGGAGATCAAGATGAAACCCAGTGAAGTACTGAGTGTAATGGATAACCCCATTCCTTCTACTGACCCTGCCAAGAAAGAGGCGGTCCCTGAGCCAGAACCAGAAGCAGACCCCCGAAGTAGAACTTGAACCTGAATATGGATGGAGTTTCTGGGGAACCAAACAGGGACCAGATCCACCGTAAAACATCTACTCCAGTTTGAGACAGAGGATATGCTCTCCAAAGAGACTGACATATGATGCACTGGGAGAAAATTCTGACGAACTTATACCTACTAATCAATGTTCCAGTCAAGTACTAGCCTCCTTTATTGAACCTTTGGTAAAGGATGACCTTGATCCACCTCCTGACACTACTAACTTGTTACTGGCTTGTCACAAGATTAATATGACTTCACCTGAGGATGTATATGATTTACTGTTAGAAGATCCCTCACTGGGTCAGTTGTTAGCTGTTACAACTCCTAGTTTATCAGATGATTAAGTATTCAGTTATGATACAGTAAGGTGATCCCATAGGTTGTGATCTGTCTTTAGGGACCAAAGATTTTTAAGTGGGGGGAGGATGTAGCAATGTGGACTACAAGTATAAAGTACAGTATTCCTCTGGTATTTCTTGAAATCATACTAGTGAGCCAATGCTAAAGGGATTGTGGGACGAGTAATTCTACTGACTTCGCATAACCCCGGGCCTGGACTACACATCCCAGGGATCTTTGCTGCCATCAGAGAGATTGCTGAGAGGACCTATATAAGAAGCCAAAGCCCTGCCCTGCACTCTCTTCCTCCTAGGCCTGATGCAAGACGGGCCTCTCCATGCATAGAGAGAGAAGTGGCGGCCTACCACGCAGTGTAACCATTCCAACCTGGATGAGAAGGGCCTAGCGCTGCTTGCTGTTTGTTGGACACCCATCCGGCACCACTTCGGTCGCCTGCCAACCTGAGAGATCTGAACGGCGGATCCACTGCACGTGTGTCGTTTCAGGGCCTGCTGCCCAGAAGGCATTAAATCGGCCTGGTCGTTGGTGAGAGGGCCCACCTTTACAAATCCTTTCTTATTGTTTTAGTGGGACACTTTGCACAGACCTCTTTACCTGGAGAACACTTTGCTGAATCTATCTTGAACACTGTGCATAGACACCTTTAACTTCTACCATTTCAAGAAATCTTATCGCTTGCTATTACACCTTATTGGATACAATTAACAAGCTCCTACGTGCCGGTGAGGACCAACAGATCTGCAATAGGGACATTACTGTCATTATCGCTTCAAGGGCCCTTATACCATTGTCACTATGTCTAACCTTTCACTAGAGTTTAAGGTTTATAGGCTGGACGGGGTTTTCCTCTATGTTCAGTATAACCAGTTAACCTCGCTTATCCTTTCAGGTGCAAGCAGTAATCTATTGTACATGTGTATATAATAGACTGTTTACCTGCAAATATTTTGACTTGTGTTATTGGAAGGAATTCCTTTGCTGAATTGGCGCTGTTGCCTAAAACTCAGCAGATCTATTACCCCCGTTCCGTGACAATATCTTGTTTGAACTGTCCTATTAAACATTATCAGAATACAAATGCACAGAGTTGTCTGATTTATTGCTTTGAAGTGGTGCAAAGATGTCTGAACCCAGAGTGTCAGGTGAGTTGGAATGTTCATTAGGTCATGGCAGTGCAGATGAGCGGGTAAATCCAAGCAGCCTCTTAGGGGGTCGTGCTATATAGTATAACTTGCAATTATATATAGCAACCTTCTGTCTTACAGTTATATTTGCCTAGTTATATTTCATTAGTGGTGTTTTGTACTGAAATTTAGGGACACCTATTGCTATTTTGTCCTTCATGGTTATTTGTGGTTACAATTGCCGCTGTACTTACAGCGCCTGCGCAGTGGTGTCATTGCACATTGCGTCGTAACGTCATGGTGTGTGTGGTGATGTAATGACATTCATTTGTGTCGTAATGTTTATTCATGTCATGCGTGATGACGTTATGCCATTTTGGTGCCAATGACAACCATTTTAAGCACATTTACAAACATTTTCATGTGCATTGGTTGACATTTGCCTCTAAAGCAGCTGGCGTGAGTGGAGAAACTGGTCAGGTTTCCAGCCTTTTTCCCATAATGTCAGCTGTTGGGATGCCTCTCACTCCCCATCTCCTTCATCTATAAAAGAGACCATGGTGCCTCTGGACACAATGGTATACAGCTTTTAAAGTGAGCACTAGGTGCTTTAAAAACCACATGATTCCTAAGTGATAAGAATCTCACATAAAAGTTAATCTGTGCAGTGTTATGCTATGATAAGCTCTTTCCACAGTGAAAACAGTAAATATGACCCCATGTGGTCTTAATGACAACCTGCATAAACTGTAGGTTTTTTTGTATGTTGTAGGTTTTTAATAAAACATTACTTTTATTCTAATCCTTACATGTGTCAAGTGATTTGCTTGGTCTCTCACCTATTTAGGGATATATTATAGATTTCGACATTTTGAGGCTGAGCTCTAGTCTGTTTTTTTACCATTTTTTTCTTTTTTTCTATGTGCATGCATACCGACAGTCCCCTCGTGGTATATAACAATTTGGGGTTTTTTTAGTTTTTTTTTTTTTTTTTAGGCGGGGGTTTGAGGTCTTGAGGACACATTTTATCTTAGTTTTTTGATTCATTAATGTCTCCTAATGCTGAAGCACGCAGTTAGCAGCAAGGTCCATATGTCAGTAGACGTGCTCCAGAAAGTATGCACACGGATATTGCATTACTTTATTGGCCCACTTGGTCAATTTGCTGGCAGTGCAGAAGGATGTCAGATGGAGCACACTATCTGGAAATGGTGGTGCCACCCCATTCCTTGCCATGCAAGTTGATGATGGTGACAGCTCAGTCCCCTCTACCCCCTCCTCCTCCTCCTTGGCCTCATCCAGTGAATCCTCAGATGCACCAGTCCTGCCCAAAAGACTAAGAACCTACATAATGGTCAATGCAAAACACTGCCATGCTGTTTTGCAGCTGGCATGCCTGGGGGACAAAAGTCACACTAGGTCAAAAATTCTGTGAGCTGTTCAGGAGCAGGCTGAGAGGTGATTGACCCCATGCCATCTTGTGCTAGGAAAGGTTGTGTGTGATCATGGCACCAACCTGCTGTTTGCCCTTTGGCAGGGAAGACTTGGTCACAGACTTGGTTTGCCTGTCACACATCCTCAAACTGGTTGTGCAGTTCCTAATTAGGTACCCTGACTTCCATGATCTCCTGTGGCAGGCCAGAAAAGTGTGTGGCCATTCATGCAGTCATACCCAGCCACTGCTTATGTGACAGAAATTCAGCTGCCTGCCAACCACCTGATATGTGATATGCCCATCCACTGGAGCATAACCTTGGCCATGCTGCAGCAGCTGTACTTGCATTCAATGGCCATAAATTTGCATTCTTTTTTTCAAAAATGGGACAAGGACAGGCTTTGGTAATCTGGGTTTATTTCACCACATCAGTGGCTCCTCAATCAGAATACTTGTAGCGTGTTGTCACAATTTAAACAAGTAACAATAATGGTGAGCTGTGATGATGGGGATCAGCATCACAACCCATTTGGTGTTCCTTCTGGAGCAAACACTTCATGGTATAACAGATAGGACACTGGAGGCACAGCAGCAGGAGGAAGAGGGGGACTTTCTGCTGTCTCAGTGCCACGTTTATCCTGCCTCTGCCTCTATGTGGCAGCACCGGTCACTAAAGGAGCATGAAGAGGAAGAGGACGTTGGGGTGTTGACAGAGATGAGGAGGACATGGTACAGCCTTTCACTACACACCTCCCAAACAACAGAGAGTTGTACATGCATGGACTGAGATGGTTAAGGACACTGTTGCCCAATGCCAGAGCTTATCCTGGCATCACAGAGAGCTCAAAAAATGCACCATCTGCAAGTCTCTGGCCTGGGCTTTCCCAAGAAGTGGCAGGATGCCCTTTCATGACCAACACACCTTGGGTACTCAAGACAGAAAAAGTATTACATTCATACAAATCATGTGATGTAGGAATACAGCATCGTTGATGCTGTACCAGAGAAGCATACTACTGTATTCTGTGATCCTTAACAGCATCCATGAAACATGTAATTTTTGCATTAGTACTTGTCCCCCTATAAGTGCCCAGCTTCCCATGTTCTGTGTTTTTCATCACCATGACCATTAGCTTCAAAAATGGGCAAAACTAATTTTCAAAATTTGCCTCCCATTGACTTCAGAGGGGTTTTGTCAGGAAAGGTTCCCTCCGCTGGTAATATCGATCATTTAGCGTGCAGTACTGAGGTCCACAAGCAGGTGTCTCCTGGCAGTTTGGAGCTGTCAGAAGAGCTTTTTCCTGCTGGTATTCTGTTATCTTTGGGCCGCAGCACTGGCGTCCACCAGCAGGGGAATCCTGGCAGTATGGAGCAGGTATTCCCCTCTGCACACAGGTGTCACCTGACCTTAATTAGCAGCTGCAGTATAAATACCCCGCAAGTACACACTCATCTTGCCCTGATATTTTCCTTGAGCCATGACCTGCAGCCTGCAACCTGTTTACCTGATTCCTGAAACCTGATTCCTGTTCCTGAGACTTGATTCATGTTGTTCCTGTTCCCTGTCTGTTTTCTTGCTCTGGACCCTGAGCCTTGTATCTGACCCATCCCTCCTGTGATCCATACATCCTCTCTTGTCCTGTTTGTTTCCCTTCCCCAGCTGCTGACCTCCCTTGACGACCCTGGCCTGGCTCTGTTTATGATCTCGGTATTTCCCTTACTTGTATATATTTGTTCTGTTATTATTATTATTTGTGGGGATCTGTTTGTATTGGTTGTGGTGCACTGAGTGATATTGGAGGTGGTTGTGTTATATTTATTCATTTATTTTTAATAAATCATTTCTATTTTTACTTATACACGTCTGGGTTTCCTCTGCTGCAGTCCACACAGTTCTGGTCTTATCTGGTACATGACAGGTTTGCATTAAAGTTTATAATTTGCAGATTTTATGCTGAACATTTCTGCAAAACTAACCTGAGCAGATTTGCTTATCACTACTGGTAAGCTGAAATGTATTGATTATTTTTAATTTTCGATATACTGTAAATCTTATATACAATGCCTTCTGCAGCCTTCAGCTGTCAGGTTTATGTAGAAACACAATTTTGGAGAAACAGGACACAGGTTCAGAGATGTGTAGATTATGTAGTGAAGAAAAAATTCAATAACGTTACCCTAGTAGGGGAGCCTTGTAAGCCACATGCTTATGTACAACACGGCAGCTGATATTTCTATTAACATTGGAAAGATGAGTACACATGTTTCGGCATACATTTGTACTGATGTCAGAGCATGATGTTCACACTCTACTATCAATTTGGTGGCTCAGTATATTTCACTCACATGCCCCGTACACACGGTCGGACTTTGTTCGGACATTCCGACAACAAAATCCTAGGATTTTTTCACACGGATGTTAGCTCAAACTTGTCTTGCATACACACGGTCACACAAAGTTGTCGGAAAATCCGATCGTTCTGAACGAGGTGACGTAAAACACGTACGTCGGGACTATAAACGGGGCAGTGGCCAATAGCTTTCATCTCTTTATTTATTCTGAGCATGCGTGGCACTTTGTCCGTCGGATTTGTGTACACACGATTGGAATTTCCGACAACGGATTTTGTTGTCGGAAAATTTTATAGCCTGCTCTCAAACTTTGTGTGTCGGAAAATCCGATGGAAAATGTCCGATGGAGCCCACACACGGTCGGAATTTCCGACAACACGCTCCGATCGGACATTTTCCATCGGAAAATCCGACCGTGTGTACGAGGCATCATAGTTATACTGTAGATGTTGCTAGTAGTGTGCTAACAATTATTGATACCCAGCACATTAGCACTGATGAAGGAAATTCATGACTCCTGAAACACATTGACTTCTTCTATACTTGTAATTAAGGTATTTCACTGTGTTATACTTGTACATAAGCATCCAATAAATTCACATTAATTAACAATCTATCTTTTTTTTTTTTTTTTGCCCAAGCGGGCCTTGGGCCTTATGCTCCCCTATATTTCTCCATAAAAAATATTTTAAAAAATGTTCAATGGATAAGTGCCATGAATGATTTCAGGTGTAGGTGTTTTTTTTAACTAAGCACATGGAGGATGCCATCATGAGAGAAGGTATGATAGGTTCTCTTTTAAACATTACAACCTTTTCTGGTTGTAGTTAAATGGAAAATCTCATGTCTAGGAAAAGCTTTATATGTTGCCATGAGGTATTTTCAATTTAATGAACATAGAGCACCCAGATATTTAATATCTGCTGCTACATTTTCAATATCTTGTGACATCTCCTCTTACACTTTCTTTTTAAGGCTTTGCCTTTACTACCTTTTGCTGTGTACTAGGTGATGAGTAATTGTGCTGTTCCTTTGCTTTCATGCTCTATTTAACAAAACTTGTTTTTTTTTTCCTTTTTTCTTAGGGTTTGCACTTTTAAAATAATGGTAAACCCAAGGAAAATCATTTCTTTACTACCTCTCTATAAAAACCGAAGCTATGCCTTAAAATAATTAAACTTTAAAGTTATAAATCAGCCTGTTCCATAGACTCGGTCTCAAGCCTCCGGAGGCTGCTTCTCTGCTATCTGACTGCAGAAGCGGCATCTTATATTTTTGGGACAAAAGGCATTTTTATTACAGTAATTTATCACAGGAATAAAAGACGCTCTTCTGAAACACTGAATAATTTTGAAAGAAATATGTTTTTAAAATTAAAAATGCAGGATGTGTGCACACTAGACTCCCCCGGGAGGCATTTCTGCAAGTACTGTAACTGCGCCGATAGTTTTAATGCAGTAGCCCTCCATTATTTAAAGTGTGATTGTATTTCTCCCGCTTGCAGCTTTGTCAGCTATAAATAAAAAATGAGGGTTGAATTGTATTGGGTATCAGTAAGCACCTCTATTATTGATACTTAATGTGACTTTGAAAGAATACGGCGTAAGCTTTACTTTGATCTTAAACCCTTTTGGCTGCAATGTGGGAAGAAAAGGCTAATTATCTAGATCTGAATCTGCCTTGTTTCCACCTTTTTTTTGGCAATCACAGGTGATAAGGGTTTAACCTGAGCAAAACATCTGGGTGGATATATGGGGGAGGTGTGGAGGATATAGCATTATGGTTCATTAGGATAGCATAGCAACATCTCAAGAGACAACAAGGCTCATGAACCTGTTCTGTGTTGGAGTGATCTATTTATTTTCTGATATTACGTTTTGTTTTCCTTGCAGTACAGGTTAATATTTTAATTGACTATGCTACCAGCAGTTTCCTGAAAAGTTACTCCTTATGTAACCACAAATCAACTAGATTGTTAACCCCTAAAATAAAAACTAGCTGGTTTATTTAATAAACAAATCAAAAAGCACTGATCATAAATAAAGGCTAATAAACCACAGTAGCCAATCATATTTAATCTCTTATTGATTTTGAGATTTAGGAACAAGGAAGCAGGGAGCATTTTTTTTTTAAAATTCTGTTTATTACATTTTTTGAACATATAAACATACACAAATAGTGGAGTGACCGGCACAACACCGGCCATTCCTTGACCAACATGGTCGACTCGAATCCAACATTTGTCTACCCAACACAGGTGACATCTTATACCTAACTCCCCCCCCCCCCCCCCCCCCCAACATCCCATACCACAGTTCACCACAATTAAGAAAAATGACTTCTCTTTATTTTACCAATGGGGGACCATCTGAAGTAAAACGATGTAAACATAAATGTATGAGTTTATTATACTCCCCAAAGCACTGCACCTTACTTAATGGTTAGCTAATTTATGAACCAAAGGACACAACTACCAGTAGCTCCCACCCCTCCAAATGTATTTGGCTATATCAGTATCCCATGACTATGACTTTATCTCATATTAGAACTAGGGTAGAACTATCCAGCCGTAACCTCCATGCCAAACCAAGCCTGACAAACTTTGTCAAACCTTTTCCGCACCCTCTAGATTGGTACGTTGCCTTATAATATGGCATCATGGAATTTACGAGACCCTTCCAAAATGGAACACCAGGAGAAGCGGAATTCCTCCATTTAAATAATATGGCTTTTCTTGCATAGAAAAATAGAATGTTTAATAAAGTTCTAAGAGCTCTGGATGGAACTACCTCCTCTACTAGGCCCAGCAAACATACTCTAATGGACAATGGGATAGGTATACTTAAAATTTCTTCTATACATGTTATTACTTCTTCCCAGAAAGTCTTGATGTGCGGGCAATCCCAGAAAATATGTTTGGCATCTGCCGGTGAAAAACCACATCTCCAACAAGCAGAAGAGACTGATGGGTAGATTACAGCCAATCTGGCCGGTGTAAAATAAATTCTGTGTAAAAATTTAAAGTGTATGAGCCTGTCTCTTGCAGAGACTAAATATTTGAAGGGATGCACCCATACTTCATCCCAGTCCTCCCCATCCATATCCCAGCGCTCTCTATATTTAGCCATTGCCGCTGGGCTTTTCTTAAACAGTTCTTTATATGTGACCGACAAAGTTTTAGGGAGGTCTTCTACCATGAGCATGTCTTCTAAAGCCGATGGGATGGACTCCACCACCCTATCTCTGAATTGGGCCTGAAATGCGTGACGAAGCTGTATGTATCTGAAGAAATATGAGTTAGGGAGGTTATGCTTAGTCTTTAGCTGTTCAAAAGTCAGAAGTATTCCTTCTTTGGTGATGTCCTTTAGCAACTTAATTCCTCTGACCACCCACACCATGGGATCCTGAAAGGAGTAGAATTGAGACAACTTGGGGATTCCCCACAGGGGAGTCTGAGGTGAGAAACCCAAGTAGCTCGGGCACGCCAACATCACTGCCTCCCCCCAAGCCTTAATAGTGGCCTTCATGGCCAATGTCAAAGGAAGCTCCGACCCAATGCCCCTGTAAATGGCCAACCGGAGGGTCTCATATGACCCCAAGTGAGCCACCTCCACAACAGTTGCTGAATCTCCGTCATCAGATGTCAACCATTTATGGACAAATACCATCTGACCAGCTAGGTAATACTTCTTCCAGTCAGGCAAAGCCAAACCCCCCTGCCCCCAAGGTTCCTGAAGTACCTTAAGTCCTATGCGTGGTTGTTTGGGGGCCCATATGAATGAATTGGTAATGCCCTCTAGTTTTTTAAAAAAGGATTTGGGAGGCCGTACCAGAGCGTGTCTCAAAAAATAGAGTATGCTTGGAAGAATTTTCATTTTCAATAAACTTATCCTCCCTATCAGTGACAGAGGGAGCCTTTGCCAGGCCTGCGCCTTCTGCTTAAAAAAGGACAATTGGGGCAGTAGATTAAGAGTCACATATTCAGCACTGTCTGCAGTAATTTTAACTCCTAAGTATTTGATGGAAGAAACCCACTTCAGCGGCAGATTATGGACAGCCTCTTTCCTGGCCCCAACATCTAATGGCAAAATGTAGGATTTGCTCCAATTCACCTTTAGTCCCGAAAAAACTGTGAAATCATTGAAAATTTTTAGAACCGCCTGCAGTGATGATCCAGGGTCCTCCAAAAACAAGAGCATGTCATCCGCATATAAAGCTAGACATTCCTTAATGGAACCCACTCTAATTGCTTTGACTTCACTAGACGTTCTGAGTGCTACTGCTAAGGGTTCCATCATAAGCACAAATAAAAATGGGGACAGAGGGCACCTCTGCCTGGTGCCTCTGCCCACCGAGAAGAAGGGAGAAGTGTTCTCACCCAATCTAATTGCTACTCTGGGATTGCAATATAACAACGTTATCCACCTCCTAAAAATGCTGCCGAACCCCATCACCTCCAGCACCCGGAGCATATACGACCAATCAATTGAGTTGAACGCCTTTTCTATGTCGATTGAAACAATAATTCTGGTTCCATCCTCAGACCCCGGTAGCTAGAGGTGAGTAAACAACCTTCTCAAATTAGTGTCAGTGGATTTACCTGGCATGAAACCCGTCTGGTCAATACTGACCAAGGAGGGGATCACCCCGGCCAGTTTGTTGGCCAATATGTCAGTATCTTCAGGTCCGTGTTTAAGAGGGAGATTGGCCTGTATGAAGAACAATCTAAGGGATCTTTACCCGGTTTCAGTAATAGCACCATATAGGCATCTAGCATAGAGGCCGGAAGACTGCTCTGCTCTAAACATTTGGCCAGGAGTGTGTTCAGTCTGGGGGCTAATTCGTCAGCATGGTTTTTATAAAAATCCACGGGGAGGCCGTCCGGTCCCGGAGCCTTACAGGGTAGGAAGTCAAAAATAGCTGCCATTATCTCTTTGGTGGTGATTTTACTATCTAATTCCACTTTATCAGTTTCAGATAAACTCGGGATGGTCAGCGTGTCCAAAAGAGCATTCAATTCTGCCTGATCATACCTCGGTATAGGAGCATAGAGTTCAGAAAAGCAGGGAGCATTTTGATCAATAAAAAGCAGGAATTTTATTATTAATGAGCAGCACCTTTAAAATATATGTAAACCAAGTCACAAATATTTAATAAGTGTTAACATGATAATACACAAAAACAAAGCTAAAACAGTACTGTTCAAATGCCCCAGTAAGTTGCCCCAGTTGGCTGGCCTGTGAGCAAGGTGCAGTGTGGTGTGATGGGCAGTAAACACAGAGTATGAGTTTTACAATAAAGGTTTTTTGTAGAAAGGTTCGACACAACATATTGAGGCCCTTATCACCCTATACGAACTGTGACAGCGGTCGGAAAGACTTGAAGATGCTGGCAGCATCTGCAACATGCTCCACACCCAAGGGGGAGGCTTCCTGAATAGAGGTAGACATAGTCCCTGCACTGTCCCTACTCCTCCGGAACCTTTCCCTACCTCTAAGCACTGTCCCTGGCAGAAGGGGAACCTGTCCCTACACTAGCCACTCAAAGCGTGGCAAACCCAGGGGCTGGAGTCTTAAATAGACTGTGCCTGACCCAAGATGGCCACTCGAGTCATATGGGGATCCAGCATCCAATTGGACAGCTGTCTCCCTGTGACTGCAGGAAGTCATAAAGGAACCAAGCTCCTCACAACTTCCTTCCCTTTCTGCATTGCCCCATTAGTCGAGCGCCACCTTCAGTGGGGAGTACAGACTGCACCTGCCCTTCAGGTGCTGGTCGGGATAAACATAGGCTTGTCAGACTTGATCAAGGGTACACCAAAATGGTGCCCATCTGCACACTATCCAAGCACACTACAGATTAAATTATGTTAACAACTGGAGTAACTCTAGTTCAACTATGTTTGCCTCTATGATTAAGCCCCAAATATGGTGAATGCCTTAGATGGGGCTCTCCCATTGCTGTAAATCAAGCTGAAGTGTGTGGGTGGTCGCCATTGTGTTGTAACATGATAATGTAATTATAAAAATAATTTTTAATATTTTAAAATCTGTAACTTTCATTTAAATTATACCTAGTCACCCTACCATTAAAGTCCTTGGTTCAAGCTTGCAGTTATAGGGTAGCAACGCTCTGTTCCTGATCCCAAATGTGGTTCTGTGTTGTGAACCACATTGGACATCCAATAAAGATGAAAACTGGCTTTTTTAATTCACATTATGATGATATGGTCCACGATGTGCAGCAGTTTTTGGAGTGCATACATGTAAACAGTAAAGCCTCGTACACACGGTCTGATTTTTGTCAAAAGGGCGTGTGCCTGGATTTTGTCTAGCATACTAACTATCCGCAAATTGTCATTTGACAAACACAAATGTAGTGACGTACTATGAGAGTATAAAGAGGAAGTTCATTTCTCAAGTGCCACCCTTTGGGCCCCTTCTGCTAATTTCATGTTAGTAGAAGTTTGGTGAGTGTTGATTTGCGATTTTCAGATCGTACAAAACAAATGCCTTTTAAAATACGTTTATCATAACTACATGCAAAGCAGCTTCATTATTATCCCATTAAAGAAGATGAGAATTTTGACATTTCATCAAATTGCCACATCATAAATGTTAATTCTAGATTACGAATGGTAGTTTGCAAGACCGAACTCTTCCCAGTCGTTCCATGATTCTGAGCCTGCGCGCTTGTACTTTCGACTTTTGTGTGATGGATTTCTGTACTGACCATCCGAAAATCAGACGTTGAGTTCACATCAGACAAAAATTTTATAGCCTGCACATCCAGCTTTTGTCTGATGTAAAAGTCAAATTGTCTGTCGAATGCACCGTACTAACGATCCGAAAATCCGCAGACAGCTCGTTTTCAGACTTTTCCCTTCTGGTTTTCATACCGTGTGTACGAGGCCTAAAGCCGCATACGCACAATCAGATTTTCCGAGGGGAATTGTGTGATGACACGCTGTAGTCGGAAAATCCGACCGTTTGTACGATCCATGAGACAATTGTTGTCGGATTTTCCGCAGACAAATGTTGAATGGCAGGATTTAAAATTTTCCGAGGACAAATGTCTGTTGTCTGATTTTCTGAGCGTGTGTACACAAGTCCGTCGGACAAAGGTCCAAATTACAAACACGCATGCTCGGAAGCAAGGACAAGCCAGAAGCGGTCGGTCTTGTAAATCTTGTAAACTAGCGTTCGTAATGGAGAGTTAACATTCGTGACTTGGCAAATTATGAAATCTCGAAATGCAGCGCATATTCTCTTCTTCTTTAATGGGATAATAATGAAGCTGCTTTGCTTTGGTGATACTGATGGAGTTATTGCAACAAATTTTCAAAGGCTTTTTTGTTCTAGTGATATCAAGAATAATATTATTATGCTAGTTATTTTTTATTTTTTTTTGGTGCAAGTTACCACAACCCCATTATATATATATAGTTTTTAAGATCAAAGATACAACTATGTTGGTGTCCCTTGTTAATTTTACATTGTATTTTTTAAAATGTAACTGCCTACTCCCAAACTGTCATTTGAAGTAAAACACATAGCCAAAGTTTATTCTCCACAATTTTTTTATTGTGCATTAAAAAAAGAAAACAAATACAATTAGATATGCTATCTGCCAATAGAACTTAACCAAAAAGTGCATTCTATGCATCCAAAAATATAGAAAATATACCAAATCAAATCATTATTCAACCAAAAAAATTAAATAAAAGCCTCATGCATGTGTCCTGCTTCTTAATATAGGGGGTCAACAATACCAAGAGTTGGTGAAAGCAGGGGTCCGTCATCCGGAGATAATTCCAAAAATCATCTGGATTATTCTCCTGGAGCTCCCGCAGCAATGGCATATGACATAATCGGTCACGATTAATAAAGCAACCAATTTTTGGTCCAAGGAATCCTTTTCCTACTGTTCCTGGACAGGACTTGGGTAAAAGCAATAACTCCAAGGCCAATAATAAATAACATGTTACCTCCAATTCCACAACATGGCTGCTTGACGGACGGCTGTTCAGAAATGAACTGAAAAGCACGAAATGAAATGCGCGAACTGAAAAGCGCGAATCAACACTCACTAAACTTCTACTAACACGAAATTACCAGAAGGAGCACAAAGGGTGGCGCTAAAGAGCTGAAAAAACACATAGTACGTCAGTACATTCGTGTTTGTTGGCCGACAATTCCTTGCCGTTTGTATGCAAGACAAAATCCAGGCACATGCCTTTGGACAAAAGTCCAAGGTTTTGTCTGCAGAAAATCTGGTCGTGTGTACGAGGCTTTAGTGTATGCAAAGAATTTGCAGGAGATCAGAAGTTGCATGATGCAAAAAAGGATGAGAAAAGGTGATAACAAGTATTTTAATACAAAAAAATAGCTATCATTTATTAAACTGGAGTTTACATCTACTTCAAAACAAAAATTTCCCAAACATTTATTTATAAAGCATTTTAACACAAAATACTACAAATTTATAGATGTAATAATTTTCTAAAATACATATGTTCCTATATGCACTCCCTCTTGAATTCCATATAAAACTAATTTCTGTACAGCTGTGTAGACGGTTTTCAGGAGGCGGTTCAATTCCAGAAGGATCGTACACCCCCTGCAATGTCTAGTCCCTTGCTGCTTTCTTCCAGGAATTCAAATCCAGCAAACACAGATGAAAACTCAGTTTGAACTTGCTGATGTGAGCTCAGTGTCAGCACCAGGTGAGGTGCCAAGAAAAGGAGCAGCTGGTCTGCATTGCAGAACTATTTTGTCGTCCACTGTAGAATGTAAAGACTCTAATAAAGTGTAAATAAAATACTTAAAAAATAAATAGAATGTAATTATATTAGCCTCATTTAAATGTACATCCACATACAGTACATGTACTCAGTCATACACAATGAGCCTGCTTTTCTAAAGCAAATGAACAAAGCAGGATAAATTGTTACGGATCACAAATCTGAATGCCCATATTGATGTTCAGGGGGTCACAGTCACTATCTAGCTGATTGTACATCGATGTTCAAAATCATGCTGATTTTGTCATATCTGTTCCATCAACCGCTTGCCGACCGCCGCATGTACATATACGTCGGCAGAATGGCACGGCTGCACAAATGGACCCTGCCGCGAGCCCCGTGAGTGTGATCGCAGGTCCCGCGGACTCGATGTCCGCGGGGATACCCACGATTGCCTCATGGAGCAAAAGAACGTGAAAATGCTAATATAGTCAAGCATTTCCCCTTTCTGCCTAGTGACACTGACACTGATCACCGCTCCCTGTAATCGGGAGCGGTGATCAGTGTCGTGTCACACGTAGCCCCTCCCCCCCCCACAGTTAGAATCACTCCCTAGGACACACTTAACCCCTGCAGTGCCCCCTCCTGGTTAACCCCTTCACTGCCAGTCACATTTACACAGTAATCAGTGCATTTTTAATCTCACTGATCGCTGCATAAATGTGAATGGTCCCAAAATAGCGCCAAAAGTGTCCAATCTCTCCGCCATAATGTTGCAGTCACAATAAAAATCGCTGATCGCCGCCATCACTAGTAAAAAAAAAAAATTATTAATAAAAATGCCATAAATTATCCCCTATTTTTTGTAGACGCTATAACTTTTGCGCAAATCAATCAATAAACGCTTATTGCAATTTTTTTTTACCAAAAATATGTAGAAGAATACGTATCGGCCTAAACTGAAGAAAAAAAAAAAATTTTATATATTTTTTGGGGATATTTATTATAGCAAAAAATAAATAATATTGCTTTTTTACAAAATTGACACTCTTTTTTTGTTTATAGAGCAAAAAATAAAAACCACAGAGGTGATCAAATACCACCAAAAGAAAGCTCTATTTGTGGGGAAAAAAGGACGTCAATTTTGTTTGGAAGCCATGCCGCATGACCGCGCAATTGTCAGTTAAAAGGACTCAGTGCCGAATCGCAAAAAGTGCTCTGGTCTTTGGCCAGCCAAATGGTCCGGGGCTGAAGTGGTTAAAGTGCAATACAGAATGTGCGTGTCAACACTTTCCTTAAAAGTTAATTTAAAAAAACAACAAATGTGGCTGGATAGCTAAACAACAAAATGTGCATGCACCAAGATAAATACTGTGTCAAAAAAAAAAAACTAATTCTATGCTATATCATCATAGAAAAACGGGCAGCGTATGTACAGGTGTGTATCGCTAGAACCTCTATTTTATGTACCAACCTTGCACACATACACACAAAGATCCACAATGTATGCAGTACAATAACCCTTCAAGTCCAGTTTACTAATGCTTTATACAAATTTGGTTCTTGTACAGCCTCCATTAATGATAGCCACACTTGTTGCAGTTGTATATCTATAAGCTATGTCATCATAGGAAAACAAATAAGAAAACTAGAGTACCAAACAAAACGTTGACCAGGGTTGGCACAGCTGTGCGAATCACCGTAGGTGTATGTGGGTCGCTGTAAGAGCGATAGGGGCACGTGCCGCCGGAGGCCACCCGCGATCGCTCCACAGAGAGTCAGAACGGGGATCTGTCAATGTAAATAAACAGGGGAGTAGAGAGAGATCTGTTCCTGGTGATCAGGAACAGCAATCTCTTTCCTCCTCCAGTCAGTACACTCCCCCAACAGTTAGAAACCCCTCCCTAGGGAACACTTAACCCCTTGATCGCCCCTAGTGTTAAGCCCTTCCCTACCAGTGACATTTATACAGTAATCAGTGGCTATTTTTAGCACTGATCACAGAATAAATGTCAATGGTCCCAAAAAAGTGTCAAAAGTGTCCGACCTGTCCGCCGCAATGTTGCAGTCCCGCTAAAAATCGTAGAATGCCACCATTACTAGTAAAAAAATAAGTAAATAATACAAATGCCATAAATCAATGCCCTATTTTGTGGACGCTATAACTTTTGCGCAAACCAATCAATATACGCTTATTGCGATTTTTTTTGCCAAAAAAAGGGCATATTTATTATAGCAAAAAGTAAAAAATATTGTTTTTTTTTTTCAAAATTGTCGCTCTTTTTTTGTTTATAGCGCAAGAAATAAAAACAGCAAATACCACCAACAGAAAGCTCTATTTGTGGAAGAAAAAGGACATAAATTTTGTTTGGGTAAAACGTCGCATGACTGTGCAATTGTCAGTTAAAACGACGCAGTGCCGTATCACAAAAAGTGGCCCGGTCATTAAGGGGGCAAATCCTTCCGGTCCTTAAGTGGTTAATCAGACCCAGGTGAGCAAACACCTAATAATTCTGCACTGTTTCAGGAGAGCAGGTTAACCAGTTCCGGACCAACTGCTGCAGTATGGCACGTAGCTATACGTTCCACGCGCACCCCCCTGCCAGCTGCAACGATCGGATTCGATCAGGAACCGATCAATCCCCAGGCCCACGCCAATGAAATCTGGCGAATGAGATCCTTCCCCTGTCTGTGTAACTGTAAACACTGACGGGGGAAGTGATGTCATCTCTCCTCGTGTCAGTCTTCTCCATTCCAGACCGAGAGCATCTAAAAGTGAGTTGCACAACACTACACTGACACCAGGTCACGTAGGCACACAATTCACCCCCCGATCACCCCCCCCCCCATTAACCCCTTCACCACCTGTCACTGTGTCACCCAGTATAGCAATCAGATTTTTTTTTGATTGTTGTACTAGTGTCATTAGTGACAAAAATCAGTGTTAGGGTAATTAGTATTAGGCCCAGATAGGTCTAGGAACCCCACCTAACCCCCCCCCAATAAAGGTTTAACCCTTTAATTACTCTCTGTCACCTGTGATCACAGTATAAGTGTCACAGGTGACACAGTTTAGCTAGTTATTTTTTTATAGCGTCAGGGCACCCGCCGTATTTTACCCAATAAAGGTTTAACCCCCTGATCACCCGGCAGGTGATCAAAGTTAGATTTTAGCGTCAGATAGGGTCTGCGTCACCCCAGGCAGCGTCAGATTAGTGCCAGTACTGCTAACACCAACGCACGCACCATACGCCTCCCTTAGTGGTATAGTATCTGAACGGATTGATATCTGATCTGATCAGATCTATACTAGCGTCCCCAGCAGTTTAGGGTTCCCAAAAACGCAGTGTTAGCGGAATCAACCCAGATACCTGCTAACACCTGCTTTCAGCCCCTCCGCCCAGCCCAGCCCAGCCCAGCTACCTAAGTGCAGTATCAATTGATCACTGTCACTTACAAAACACATAACTGCAGCGTTCGCAGAGTCAGGCCTGATCCCTGCAAATGCTAACAGTTTTTTTTTTTGCAGCATTTTAAGCAGTCGCTGACAGTCAGTTGTTTTTTTACCTGTGAGTCTCACTACTGTACCAATAAATTTAGAGACCAAAATGTCAAATCAAAGGTACAGTAGTGAAGAGGCCTACACGTTTCTGAGCATGACAGATAGTGAAGAGAAACTCACCCATCTGTCAGATTCAGGCTCAGAATACGAACCTGTAGACAGCAGCAGAACCCTGACAGATAGCTCTGACGATGGAGTTTTGGTCCCTGCCAAGGTCAGGCGTACCAGACCCCGATCTTCTTCTGCTGTCGTTGAGGTGCAAGAACCGCAGGTCCCTCGTATGGAGCAGAGAGCCAGTACTAGCGTCGCTCATCCTTCTAGTGAACTGGCAAGCACCAGCGGCCTAGTACACCCTGGTCGTACATCCAGCACTGCAGTAACACTTGGTGACGTGGCGAGTCCCATAAGTGCAGTTCAAGCTGGCGAGGTGGTAAGCATGAGTAGTGTCCCGCTGCCACCAAGAAGAAGACAAACACAGGCCCGTCGAGCTCATAGTGCCCTTACTGCTGCATTCGCCAATCCTAATTGGGAACCTACCACTTCTGCAGCAATCGTACTTCCCCCATTCACTGGCCGACCCAGCATTCAGGTGCAAACAGTTGATTTTATGTCACTTGATTTTTATTTGCTGTTTTTCACTGAAGATCTCTATAGATCTATTGTGGACCAAAGCAATTTGTATGCTGGTCAATTCATCGCCGCTAATCCCCAGCTGACCCTTGCCAGAGATTGGAGACCTATTATGGTCTCCGAATTTAAGACCTTCCTGGGCCTATCCCTCCTCATGGGCATAACTAAAAAGAGTGAGTTGCTGTCATATTGGTCCACTGACTCAATTCACCATACGCCCATGTTCTTTGCCTCCATCAACAGGACACGATACGAGCAGATCTTGAGGTTCATGCACTTCAATGACAATATGTGACCCTGGATTTGATCGGCTCTACAAAATTCGGCCCCTCGTAAACCACTTGAACCAATGTTTTGCAGCCTTGTTTACTTCCGATCAAGTTGTCTGCGTTGATGAGTCCCTGATTAAGGTTTTTGGCCGCTTATCTATCAAACAGTATCTTCCCAGCAAACGTGCCAGATACGGGTTCAAGATGTATAAGCTCTGTGACAGGGCCACAGGCTATACATATAGTTCTATGGTTTACAAGGGAAAAGATAGTCACATAGAGCCGGAGAACTGCCCAGACTACATAGGGAGCGCTGGTAAGATAGTGTGAGACTTGGTGTCACCCTTATTCGGAAAGGGGTACCACTTGTACGTGGACAATTATTACACGAGCGTGCCACTTTTTAGTCACCTTTTTGATTATGGAATTGGCGCATGTGGCACCGTGCGATCTAATCGCCGGGGCTTCCCCCAATGGCTTGTAGAATTCTGACTTAGACGGGGGGAGAGAGCCTGCTTGAAGTGTAATAATTTGTTAGCAGTGAAGTGGAGGGATTCACGGAGTGTTTTCGTTCTGTCCTCACTTCATGCAGACACGGCAGTCCAAATTCCCACGGCGACTGGTGTTGTGGAGGAACCCCTCTGTGCCCATGAATACATCTTTAACATGGGAGGGGTGGGCCTCAACAACCAGTTGTTGGCGCCATACCTAATTGACCATAAGGCCAGACGCAGGTACAAAAAAGTGTCTGTTTATTTATTTCAATTGGCTTTGCTGAATGCTTTTGTGCTATACAAAGCTTCATGACAGACTGGATCCTTCCTTAAATCCCTGGAAGAGATCGTCAGAGCCCTTCTGTTTCCAGACGGTGCTCTTGCCCAACTTCCCAATGCAAATGCAGTGAGCCGGTTGCATGAGAGGTATTTTCCTTTTGTCCTCCCTGGTACCCCTATCCAAAGAATGACGTATGATTCGCGTGGTGTGAGGCTTCCATACTCGACCAAAGTTTGTTGGTTGAGGAGTGCCACCAGTAGTATAGTTGGTCCAGAATAGAGGCGTAGTAGTAGGTGCGAATGTGGGGAAGCCCTACTCCACCTTGGTTTTGGTGTCTTGTTAAAATATGGTTAGCGCACCTTGGGGGTTTTTTGTTCCATATGAACTTTGTGAGTTGTCCTTGTACCGAGGCGAAGAAGGACTGCGGAACTGGTAATACTACTGTGCGAAATAGATATGAGTTTGGGCAAGACCATAATTTTGAATGAGGCTATTCTACCCAGTGTAGAGAGGCCAGAGGCTTTCAGTTGGTTGAGTATTAGGGGAAATTGTTTTTGGAGATCTCTGTAGTTTAGGTCATATAGCTGGCGTGGGTTTGGTGATAGTTTAGTTCCTAGGTAAGGAATAGCCTGAGTAACCCATGTATAGGGAAATTTTTGTTTTGGAAGTAATTCTTCTTGTTCAGAGATGTTCATTGGAAGGGTGAGGGATTTGCTGGCATTGAGTTTGTAGAAAGACACAGAGTTGAACTGGTAGAGAATTTCCTGAATCGCCTGCAATGATTGGTTTGGGTTGGAGATCACAAGAATGATGTCATCCGCGAACAAACTTATTTTGTGATCTGTACCATTACAGGAGATCCCCGAAACTCGTTGGTCAGTCCTAATTGTGGATGCTAGGGGTTCCATTAAGAGGGCAAATATGATTGGGGAGAGCGGACAGCCTTGCCGTGTGCCATTGGAGATCCCGAAGGGTTTGGATAGCATACTTTCTGTTAGGACTCTAGCAGAGGCGTTGGAGTATAGAGAGAGTATTGCCGCCTGAAACCAGCCTTTGATACCAAATTTGGAGAGCACTGCTTTCAGGAATCCCCAATGTACCCTGTCAAATGCCTTCTCTGCATCCAGGGATAGGAGCAGAGAAGACACTTTCAATTGGGTGGCTCGGTGGATTAGATTAATCACTCTTCTAGTTGCATCTGGTGCTTGTCTGTCAGGTACGAAACCAGCTTGGTCCGGATGGATTATGGTTGGTAAGTAGGGGATTAGTCTGGATGCTATAACTTTGGCTAGTAGTTTGACGTCAGTATTAAGGAGAGATATAGGTCTGTAGTTAGTGGTGGAGATGGGGTCTTTGGTTTAGGTATGGTTGTGATAAGGGATTGTAGCATTTCCAGTGGGAGGGAGCCAGAGGGAGCCAGAGGAAGCAGCAGAGTTGAGGAGATTAGTAAGATGGGGAGAAAGAATGTTGGCAAATTGTTTGTTATACTCATTGACGAATCCATCTTTGCCTGGAGATTTATTGCAGGGGAGAGATCTGACTGCGTCCAGGATTTCATCTCCTGTAAATGGTTTTGATAACTGCTGCAGCTGATCCGTGGATATAGATGGGAGGTTAACCCTTGACAGGAATTCCTGGATGAGGGTGTCTGTGGGCTGTGGGGTGGTGGGGTCAGTGGCTAGATTATGGAGAGATGAGTAATAATCACCGAAAGCATTTGCAATATCCTGAGAGTTGCTTAGTAATTGGGTATAAGGAAGAGAGGGATTTTCACGGTGCAGATAGATTGAGTGTATGAAAAAACTATATATCTTTTCTCTTTTTCTTAAAAAAAAAGGAACAATTTTATTGTTTACATTTAAAAAACACATATACTGTATCAAATAAACTCATTATGACAATACGATTAAAACAAAGTGGTCAAAAAATGGGAAATGACAAGTAGGATATACACTACAAATTCATGGGTGGTAGTTATTGCATACTAGCCCGACATGTTTCGCATTTGTCGCTTTCTCAAGGGGTATGCAACTATATAGTGAGTCATCCAATACTTTTAGTGATTCTACAAAAAAAAGGAAAAGAATTTTTGTATACATAGATAAACATTTTACAATAATGATACAACATTAGAAGGCATGAGGAAATACGTGTTGTCACTCCGAAGTATCCATAAAGGCTTACCCCCAGAGTTGACCCTATGGAATCTCGTCAGAACCGGCATGTACAGACGCAGCCAAGCAAGACAGCAAGAGGGCTTATTTGCAAACACAGGGAGCAGTAAGGAGAAGCTGTTGTATAGATAATAAATGTTCAATATCAGAGAAGGATATCATTATGCAAGGGGTTAATTGATTTTTAGAGAGAATCAGAATCAATCAGATATCACTTACGCCGAAGATTAGTTAGAGCTGCAACCAAAAAAGAAATATATGCAGTTGATCAGCGAGAGTGGTAGAATGGTGATTGCCAGAAGTAAATGGATAGTAAGTATGTTAAAGCTAGGGAATGAAATAAAAACGAAAAATGTTGTCATTACACAGAGAAAATGAGGCTGAATAATTAAAGTTAAGGACATACTTTATAAGCGGATAGTGGGGGTAGTACTGTCAATTAGCATAATGATATAACTATGCTCAGGGTATAAAAGTTTTTACTCAGTTTAAAAGGGTTATATAAGTAAAGTTAGGACTCAACAAGAGTTCAATAGATATATAGGAAGAGAGGGCATATAGGCATGAATATGAAGCAAGGTATGGTGTACAACACCAGTCACATTACCTTGCCTGGGTCTTGACTTGCATCCTCCGGCGCTGGCAGACATAGCTGTCAGATAAGCCGGTTTAAATACTACTCCCCATCGAGCCGGCGTGTGACGTTGCCGGCTCGATGCGGACGTGATGGCGCCACTGCGCATGCCCGAGGGACCGAACCTCGCCAAGACTTCAAGTCCCACAGAGCACCGCGCCGATGGAGGGAGCCGACATGCGCACTGCTGCGCACGGCAGCTCCTCCCACACAGATGCCGCGTCATGGGGCGAAGGAGGCGGGGAAAGGCTCCGATGGTGACCAGCGATAGAGCTGGTTTGAGGGGGATGCACGGCGCGGAGTGGGCACATCACAAGGATGTGCCCCGGGCGTCCGTGTGGATGCGGCAGCCCCCTCTCCGCTGTCATAGCAAGAGAGGACTGAGGCGGCTCGGCCGAGATAGGTCAAAGGGGTAGCCGATCGAGTCGGGAGGGACCACAGACCTTCCAATCTCGATCGGTGCTTCAAAGGAACAACACGTAATATATGTGAATCAAATCATGGTTACATTGAGACAAGGTTCATCTCCTGTAAATGGTTTTGATAACTGCTGCAGCTGATCCGTGGATATAGATGGGAGGTTAACCCTTGACAGGAATTCCTGGATGAGGGTGTCTGTGGGCTGTGGGGTGGTGGGGTCAGTGGCTAGATTATGGAGAGATGAGTAATAATCACCGAAAGCATTTGCAATATCCTGAGAGTTGCTTAGTAATTGTTTTGTGATAAGGTGGTGTAGGGCTGTGATTTTATTTTTAGTCCTTTGGGTTTTTACTTGGCGGGCAAGTAAGGCATTGGCCTTATTCCCCAGTGCATAGAAATTTGCTTTGCTAAGTTTAAGGTTAGTTTCAAACTTGTAGAGTAGTATGGACCGGAGTTTTGATCTAAGAGTGAGAATCTTATTAGTAATAGTATGGGACGGGGTTTGTTTATTGAGTGTTTCTAGTTGGTCAATTTGGGATAGTATCTCCTCAATTTGCTGCATCCTCTGTTTTTTAATTTTACCATACAATTTGATAAGAACGCCCCGCATGTACACTTTGTATGTAGATTAAAGTACAACTCGGTCTATATCTGGCTGATCAAGTTCAAAGAATAAACAATGTTCATCGGTAATATTGTGGATGGTACTCTGATCCGCGAGAAGGGAGCTGTTGAGTCTCCAGATTCGAGATGGGCCTGTTGTCCGCTCTCCTACAGTGATGGTGACGGGCACAGTCTGACCATGTGATGGTTCCAATTGTTGAGTCTGTGATGTCTTGAAGCGTCTGTTTGTCAACCAGAAAAAAGTCGATGCGGGAATAGGATAATTGGGATGGAGAGAAATAGGAGAAGTCTCGTTCTGAGCCGTGGTGGCATCTCCAGATGTCGTACAGTCCTTGAAGAAATTGGTTCAGGGTAGGTCTTTGGTGACGGGAGGTTGATTTGGTGTCCATGTCAGAGTCCCCAATTACATTAAAACCACCTCCTATCATAACTTTGCCTCTTTTGATACTGGTTACTTTTTTGTATAGACGTTTGCAGAAGAATATTTGCTGTTTATTTGGGCCATAAACGTTGACTAAAGTGTACGGAATTCGGTTGATGTCACCAATAAGGATCAAATACCGACCTAGTGGATCCGCAATAGTTTGGTGTAGGTTAAAGTGTAAGGAGTCCCGGATGGCAGTCATGACTCCATTTTTTTTCCCTTGGGCTTGAGGCTAGAAAGATCTGGCTATAGTTCTTCAGTTTGAATTGTGTGGTTTTGGTAGTGGCAATGTGCGTTTCCTGCACTAGGACAATATCCGCTTTTTGCGTTTTAGCCTCTTTGAGAAGTGCTGATCTTTTCTGGTGGATGTTCAGGCCCCTTGCATTTATTGAAAGCAGTTTGAAAGCCATGACGAGGTGACTAGTGCTGTATAAGACTGTCTACGAACGTATATAATTCAGTAGGAAAAAAAATTAAAAATATGCACTGTGGAGCTGGTACTAGGGTGGGGTGGAAGGTAAATAAAAAGTAAGAGCCCCAAAGGAGAGAACTTTGGAGCTCAATGGGCAGTAACTACTGCTGAAAGGGTACCTGTATAAGGGCAGGTAGACTACCTCGATTCGGGTGAGTCTACAAACAAAAGTCCAGGCACGCGGTCACGAATGAGAGGTACTGCAGGTATCCGGCACATTTGGCTTATGAGAGACAGGGTCTTGGAGAAAGGCAGACTTGTTGGTAGGTTCCTCCCATTTCCATTTGAGAAGTGGTCTGGTCAGTGGGTTCAAGGGTCTCCCCTGGGATAATGCACCGATCTTTCAGGAGTTGGAGGCCTGAAGAAAGGGTTCTCACGGCATAGGTCTTGCTTTGATAAGTGATGAGAAATTTGGTGGAGAATCCCCATTTGTAGGGGATTTTGTGATTCTGAAGGGCTTTAGTGATTGTTGAAAGCTGCCTGTAATTTTACATGGTTGCTTTGGAGAGGTCAGATTGATGGAGGAAAAGGGTTCAGGGAGTCTAGCCATGCATTTGCCGGAATACATAATGCGGTCCTTGACCGTGAAAAAATGGATGCGAGCTAGAACATCTCTGGGTGCGGATGGTGGCAGATGGGGAGGTTTAGGGAGTCAATGTGCTCTATCAATCTGCAGATCACGATTAGTCAGGTCAGGGATCAGGGAGCGCATGAAGGACTGTAGGAACTTCGTCAGGTCAGATGGTTGGACTGATTCCGGTATATTGCGGAATTTGATATTGTTCCTGCGAGAGCGGTCTTCCAGGTCTGCCAATTTGAGGCGGATTAGTTGGATCTCATCCTCATGGTCTGTGACTGCATTCACCATCTCATTGTGAGCAGTGTACTGCTCATCTACTCTGGTTTCTAAAGTGTTAATACTCTGGTCATGCTTTTGTACAGACACAGATAAGGAGGATACTGCCATGGATAAATCAGTGTACAAGGTCTGCTTTAGGGACAGGAGCATATTCTTCATTGTCTGTTCTGACAGGGGCTGATCTGAAGCAGGGAACGTGTCTAGCAGTGATGGTTGTTGTGGAGGAGAGAGAGAGAATAGGCAGGGGGCTGCACTGTCCTGATCATGCTCTGGTCCCTCCGTTCTAGGTCTTGATTTGGCAGGGCTGGCCGTGGAGGGTGAGTTAGGGGGAGAGGACTCACCATTGTTGCCTGTGGGAGAGATTGCTCCTGACAGCTGGTGATATCGCTGATCCAGAAGAAGGGAAGAGAGCCGCACTGTGTTTCCCTGGGTCCCGCCGCTGCTATCTTGATTACAACTCAGGCCGGGAGGAGAGAAGAAAGGTGCTAGTGTACTGCGAGATTGAGGTGGAGTACTTGTGACCCTGTTTGGGGTAGCTGGGTTGTCGCTAGAGCCGGGTTTTCTGCGGAGCTGCGGGATTAAGCCGCCATTCACTTGCGCCACTAAGCCACGCCCTCTCATTTTCGTTCTTTCTGATTTTCAAATTTTTGGATCTTCGAATTTTCAGGCTTTAGAATTTTCAATTTTCTGCTTTTTGTTTTTTCGAATTTTCGTTCTTTTAAAAATTTTGTTTTCAAAAAATTCGTTAAACGGTCTTTCGGCAATTTTGATTTTTCCGAAATAATGAATATGCTGAATTGACAAAAAACTAATTTGGAATTAAATGAATTGTACATGTCTGACAGTTTTTATTTTTTAAAAGATAACAAACATATCATACTTACCTGCTCTGTGCAATGATTCTGCACAGAGTAGCCCCAGTCCTCCTCTTCTTGGGTCCCCAGCCAATGCTCCTGGCCCCTACCCAATGCCAAGGGCCCCCATAGTAAGCTGCTTGCTCACTTCTGAGCCTGTTCTGTGGGTCCATCAGACGTGCCCCACCACCCTGCTTCCACCTCACTGGCTGTGGTTGACAGCAGCAGGAGCCAATGGCTCCCACTGCTGTGTCTGAGCCAATGAAAAGAGAGAGCCAAGAGAGCTGCTGCACTTGTGCATTGCTTTGGATCAAGATCGGACTAAGGTACGTTTTTAGTTGGGGGCTGGAAAGGTGGGCTGCTTGCAGAAGGTTTTGTACCATAATGCATACAATGCATTAAGGTACAAAACCTTCTGCCCTTAGAACCACTTTAATGCTAGTTTTATTCTTATAGGGTATTCATATTTAAAAATTCTAACAGTGTAGACTTCAGACCCAGAAGATGACCAAGAGAAGATGAAATCAGTAATAGTGATGGAGTGATGGCGACTGAGTGATGAAGGTAAACATGGGCATTGCTGGAGGAGGGAACTGAGTCAGATAAGTCAGCCATAGTGCGTATATACAGCGCCTTGAAAAAGTATTTATACCCCTTGAAATTTTCCACATTTTATCACGTTAAAACCAAAAACGTAAATGTATTTTACTGTGATTTTATGTGATAGACCAACACAAAGTGGCACATAATTGTGAGGAGGAAGGAAAATGATCAATGGTTTTCAAAATGTTTTATAAATAAATATGTAAAAAGTGTGGCGTGCATTTGTATTCAGCAATTTTCAAGTCTTGCTACAGATTCTCAATTGGATTTAGGTCTGGACTTTGGCTGGTCCATTCTAACACATGAATATGGTTTGATCTAAACCATTCCACTGGTTAGCAGTACTGGTGTTACGTCACATCCTGCCTACGCCTGCTAACCAGTACCAGTGACATCACTTCCTGTTTTGGTGGAACGCACGCCGATCAGCGGCGAACCGACCAACTATCTGAATGCCTGCTCTGCATGCCGGTCTTGTGAGTAGCGCATATATGCGCAGGTGACCTTATGATATCCTAAGGTTTTATGCCATATATTTTTCCCTTCTTTTTTTTGGTGGAACACGAGTTCTATGGTCCCAACCATCTTTAACATCAGCATATCGGTAGCCATTTATCATCCTGCGGATGAATATGCTGGAAGTCTGCCATCTGTCCCTTCTGTGAAGGAGTTTCTTAAAGCTATGGATATTCCATCATTTGTAAATTTGGATGCAATTGACTGTTTTGCTTCATTTTTTTACTTGGTGTCTATGATTGTTTAGAGGCTTACTTCATTGTCATTCACTATTTATGAGAGTGCTTTTATTTTATATAATTTTTGTATTAGTTTAATGACACTATATCACTTCATAGTCGCGCTTGTTCATCACATATATTTGCGATCTGTCCTTTTTCACTTTGTATATTTTTTCCTTATTAGTGCATTTCATGCACGATTTCACCCAGTGTGCGGCTAATTGTGTATGGTATATATTATCAATATTTTTTACACATTTCTCACATTCACTAGTATTTGTATAGATTATTTATGGTTTTGGTACAGTTAATTAATTATTTTTAGTAAATTGCTAGCGCAGGTTTATTTGTTATATATGGGAAATGGTGACTTGGAGGGTATGTCTTGGATTGCTTAAAATGGGACAGTAATATTTATCCCCAATATTTCCCAGGATATATATGTAAAGACTATTATTGGTTTGTTTGATACTGAACTCAACATGTTAAATGGGTGAGCTGATCACATTAGCCTCCAGGACTGGCTAGGAGACGAACAGTCTACTCCTACTATATATGTTGATGACTAGGCTGAGGAGGGGGGAGAACACTGTTTGCATTGTTAATTGTAATTAGCTCCTGCTATTGTGAAAATGTCCTGTGGTTGTACTTATGATAATGTATAATGTACTGTGTGAAGCTCGGTGACCACAAGTCTGGGCAAAAGGTCATGTTAGCAAACTAGCTCATGTTAATTAGGTTAATTAGGTTACAGGTGTATTGTTAGAGTAATATAAGCAGGAGGTATACACCTCCTCTTTTACTGTATAAAAGAGCCTGTAGTTCTGTCTATAAAAGAGAGATTCCTGGTTGAACTTACATACAGCCTGCCTGGTGTTTGTTCTGAGCTATCACAACTGGGTTAGAACGGCACATAGCTGTAGTTCTAATCCCGGAGCATCGGATGACCGAACAATCAGATGTTGCGATCTGCAATCTGATTCTATAGCTGCAGAGGAGTGTCGGGAGAGTGGAATCGAGCTAGCAGAGGGGCTCATTACATTATATATTACTATTAGATGAGAGCAGCTGCATTACAGTATAAGGCCCATTTCAGATAGAGTGGAATCCGTCAAGTGAATCCCCCTGCTCAGTGGGGGATCTGTCCGCTGATCCCCGCTAGGCAGAGTGGACATGGAGACAGCCCTTTGTCCTCTATGAGGTTGTTTCTATCCACCGGATGGATGGAGAACTGATCCCCTTCCGCCTTTTTTTAGCAGATCAGATGCGATGCCTGCGGGTGTCAGTGGACACATGTCTGCTGACATCTGTCCCTCCTTAGAGAACAATAGGTGGTCCAATCGGGCCCACCTGAAAAACAGACAGGGGAACCCAATTAGTCCACTGATGTGAAAGGGGCCTAAGGCATCTCAGTGCAACCATAGTGAAGAAAATTCTATATGATATTTACAAATAAAGCTTTGAAGAAGTGTCAGGGATCAGAAAGGTCCAACATCTATCTGTATCTGAAGGCTTTTAGAACCTGCTGTAGAGTCTCTTTAAAGTGTATGTAAACCCTATTAATGAACTACCCTTATTTGATAATTTTAATTCTGCTAAATATACCACTGAAATGTTTTTGTCCCTTGAATATCTATTTGATAAGTGCAAAAACATACCTGTTTATTTTGCCATAAATCTTGTGAGCTGATAACTTTGTGTGTGCAAGGAGGGGATGTGGAGGGTTTTACAAAGCATGCTGAGGTCTTATTTACAACATTGGTCTCAGCCAAACCCCTAGAGGGGTCAGTTTAGAAAACCATATTACAAGTACACATCTTAAACGGGTAAGATATTTGCATGACTATTTTTTCTTAGGCTGGATCTGTCCTGTAAACCACTGGTTTCAAATCATTTTTGGTTTCAAAAAAATTTTCACAGCTGACTGAGGCACATAAAGAATAGATTTTCATGGCTTCACCCACTATGCTAAAATGAGGAGTAAGCCTAAAACTTGTGCCACGTACACACAAGCGGACTTTACGGCAGACTTTGCCCGGCGGACTTTTCGACGTACTTTACGACGGACTTTCTGAATGAACGGACTTGCCTACACACAATCCACCAAAGTCCGTCGAATTCGTACGTGATGACGTACAACCGGACTAAAACAAGGAAGTTCATAGCCAGTAGCCAATAGCTGCCCTAGCATGGCTTTTTGTCCGTTGAACTAGCATACAGACGAGCGGACTTTTTGACCGGACTCGAGTTAGACGGATTGATTTAAAACATGTTTCAAATCTAAGTCCGTCAAACTTTTGAGAAAACAAAGTCCGCTGGAGCCCACACACGATCGAATTTTCCGACGAAATCCCGTCCGCCGGCCAAAGTCTGCCGTAAAGTCCGCTCGTGTGTACGCGGCATTACACATTCTGTTTTAGGAAGGCTCTACTGTGCATTCTATTGTGTAATGTGTATGGTTTTGTAAACTGGTTGCTGTCCATGGTACTGAACAGTGTTCCTGACTTTGAAAGTGAACCCATACTTGAACAAAAAACTTATGTGTATGTATGTGTATATATATATATATATATATATATATATAGGGTTATAGGGTATAGATGTACGCTAAGAAAGAATAATACAAAAGTTTGTATATTCAATAATGAGGAAAGTTCCAAATTCGATTAATTCTGAATCTGTTAATGAAGAATCTTTGTTTGTTGAGATGAAAAGGAAAGAACCCATCACCAACACCCAAAAAAACTGACCCTTACCGTCAGCAAATGGGTTATACAGCACAGCATTAGTAGGTTGTATCCACGTTTCCTCAGGATACAACCTACTAATGCTGTGCTGTATAACCCATTTGCTGACGGTAAGGTTCAGTTTTTTTGGGTGTTGGTGATGGGTTCTTTCCTTTTCATCTCAACAAAGATTCCTCATTAACAGATTCAGAATTAATCGAATTTGGAACTTTCCTCATTATTGAATATACAAACTTTTATATTATTTTTTCTTAGCGCTACACCTACACCCCATATTTTTGTTATTGCACCCAACAATATTGTGTTAGCAGCTTTTATTTAGTATTCATTGATAGCGCAACAAATCTGATTTGTGTATATATATATATATATATATATATATATATATATATATATATATATATACTGTATGTGTGGAAGAGAATTGTTTACTTTTATGTTACAACTTTCTGAAACTATGACGAGAAATAAAAATGTTTTTTGTAGCCCAGCATCGTATTCATCTATAACTGGTACAAGAATGATATTTCTCATAATAAATCACCCTCTTCAAACACATTTGTCATCTTTCTGATCCTTTCTTAATAACCTGGTGCAAAAATCAATAGTGTGCAGGGCTCCATAGCTTTCAAACAGGAATCCTCTCTTGAGACTACTGCAATGAGCTGACAAAAGCTGGTTTCTGATTGGTTTTTGAGTGTTTAGGCACTAGGATTCTTTTAGTCCTTAAAGCGTACCTGTGCCCAGACTATATGCATAACTGTGCGGTGCATTAATGGGTGTACATTAACACGCATTGCAATGCAGCATTCATTTTTTTTTAAAGGGCACTTTTATTAATGTTTTTTTAAATATGCAACAAAGAAGGTACTGGTCTACGGGCATTTGTACATCTGACAAAATTAAATACTGCAATACACAGTAAAATACAATTAAGATCTATATAAATCTGATGTAATGTTAACATTTCAGTCATATCAGAGTAAAGTGCCTAAAATTTACAACAAAACAAAGAAAAGATGTTGACAATCATGCCCAAAGTGCATGTCATATGTTCATGAGCAATCAGTGAACAGGCAGAAGTGCACAGGCACAGACTCTGAGAAGTGCAATAGGGCAAAGGGTAAAGTTATATAGCTCATAACCTGAAGATTAACATATCATACACTCATGTAACAAATATGTATATCCTCTACATCACCGGATACCGATGTCCATCCTGACTAAATGTTATCAAATTTCTTTGGGCAGCCCCTAGAGGAATATGTCATTTTATGACATCGGTAAGGCTTTATTTATATGGTCTGTCCAAAATAGACAATTGGGGGATGGGGTGACCCATTTATTTTAATGGTCTGCCTAATACCCCAAAACGCACAAAAATGGTGTATGCATCATTTTTAGCAATCCAGCACGCAATGTCTAGTAGTGCTTTGCTGTGTGCTGCCATGTGGTATATTCCTCTTCCACGCCATACTGGAATCGACAATGTGGACCAGAGCTACTAAAAAAAAAGAAGGGGTTTGGGACTTTGTATGAGGCACAGGACATATAAAGTCAAGTGCCTCCATCCCTATGACTGATCATACATCTCCCCCAGCCAGCCTCCAGCTCTCAGCGCCTTTTACCCAGACTCATAGTTTATTTGTAAGTATGAGTGGGTGATTTATGGTTGTTATTCTATCTTTTTTTCCCCTTCCTCTTACATGAATAGACCCATTGTAATTTTACAATATTTTTATAGACCTCGATTCCGCATCTTCTCCTTAAAGCGGGTTTCCACCCAAATTTTGAACAATATCTGTATGTATTCTCTTCCTTGCCTAGATGCTGACATGCTGCTTAAAAAAATTTAAATCGCCGTAATTACCTTTTATTTTTCTATTCTTCTTTGCACTTCCTGGTTCTCCTCCCGTGGGAGTAGGCGTGTTTCTAGCCTCTCCCAGACTCCGCACAGTCTCCTGGGAGCTAGTCTCAGGCTTCCCAGCATGCAGTGTGCAACGTCGTCATCACTACATCGGGAACGAGCGGTGAATGCTGGGAGCATTCACCGCATCCAGGAAATAAATGCTTGTGGGCTTCAAATGCCCACAATGAAGATGGAAACCGCCTGCAGTGAATAATATAAGTTATTCTTTCCGACAAAATCTGACACAGGCGGACATATTACACACAATATGTGAGTATGTAATGCTGAGAAGAAAAGTTTGTGAATGAACTCAAAAAAAAAAAAAACGATAGATAGGTGGACCCCCGCTTTAAGAATGGAAGTTATCCATGAAACACGTTGAGCTATATAGATACTTTTATTATGATTTTATATCTCAAGAGTGTCCCCAACATTTTTATCGATCATGTTTTACTGGTCCGTACCAAATCAAGTATGGTTTTGTTATACAGTATATTGTGTGAACATGGATCCTAGAGTCTGGTGTTTTTATAATGTCAATATCATGAATCAACATGCCATTATGCTATTATGTGGTATATATATATGTGTGAAATAAATTATATTTATTTGCACTTTGTTTATGTTATGATATAATATGTATGATATGATATGATATAATGCGTATAAGGTATCATTTACAATACACTCGCCGTTTCGGTTGCATGCTTCATACAAAGTCACAAACCCTCTCCTTATGCTAATGTGGACCAGAGGATGCTGCAACAACTCACAACTGGTCAGATTGTACAACATTGACAAAATATGTCAACAACACACCAAGAAGCTTGTTTCAAAGTGCAAAGTTCTTTATTCCTGTATGATCACATAGTAAAGTTTCAGAACCAAACAGGGACCCTCCTTAAGGTATGTGATAAACAAAAAGCTGTGCAAAAATATAAATCATCTACCAATAGAAGAGAAGATCCCCCCCCCAGTGCCCCTGACCTCATTGTCCCAAAAATGATAAAATATTAATACAGTGTTCACATCTATAATAATATCAAATTCATATTTGCAATAAGCACATATTAAACCGACATTCATAGTTATTGTGTGATCAAGAATAGATTACATATAATGTGCAACCTGCACACGTGCATCTGCATCACAGACCACCATAGGTATGCACACAGGGTGTGCCAGGTGTGTTTAGGCACACCCTAATCACACTGTGTGGCGTAGATTCCCCCTGTTTAAATCCCTGATATTTCACCAAAGCCCCTCCTCCCCCTGATATTTCACCAAAGGGGCTCCTACAAAATTTGTAATTAATTAACCGCTTGCCGACCAGCCGCAAAATCCCTGTTCTGTGAGGAGAGGAGAGGCAGATCGTGAGTTCCTACTAGCTAGGAACAATGATCTGTCATTTCCTCCAGTCACTCCCATCCCCCTACAGTTAGAACACACAGCGATCTGTTATCTCCACTAGACAGTCCCATCCCTCCATCAGTTAGAACACAGAGAGGGAACACAGTTAACCCCTTGATCACCCCCTAGTGTTAACCCCTTCCCTGCCAGTGACATTTACACATTAATCAGTGCATTTTTATAGTACTGATCACTGTATAATTGTCCATGGTCCCAAAAATGTGTCAAAAGTGTCCAATCTGTCCACCATAATGTTGCAGTCCCAATAAAAATCGCAGATCACCGCCATTACTAGTAAAAAAAATAATAATAATAATAAAAATGCCATAAATCTTTGCCCTATTTTGTAGACACTATAACTTTTGTGCAAACCAATCAATATACGCTTTTTGTGATTTTTATTACCAAAAATAAGTAGAAGAATATATATCGGCCTAAACTGAGGAAAAAATGTGCTTTTTTAAAAAAAAATTGGGCATGTTTATTATAGCAAAAAGTACAAAATATTGTGTTTTTCTAAAAATGTATGCTCTTTTTTTTTTTTATAGCGCAAAAAATAAAAAACGCAGTGATGATCAAATACCACCAAAAGAAAGCTCAATTTGTGATGAAAAATTTGTTTGGGTACAGCATCGCATGACCGCGCAATTGTCAGTTAGACCCCTTTCACACCGAGGGCGTTTTGCAGGCGTTATAGCATTAAAAATAGCGCCTTCAATCCGCCCTCAAACAGCTGCAGCATTGTCTCCAGTGTGAAAGCCCTCCGGCTTTCACACCAGAGCGCTGCACTGGCAGGACGTCAGGAAAAGTCCTGCCAACAGCTTCTTTGGAGCAGTGAAGGAGCGGTGTGTTTACCGCTCCTCCACCGCTGCTCCCCATTGAAATCAATGGGGCAGCGTTGGGATACCACCGGCAAAATGCCGCTATTGCGGTGCATTGCGGGTGGTTTTAACCCTTTCTCGGACGCTAGTGGGGGGTAAAAGCGCCCCGCTATCGGCCGAAATGTGCCGCTAAACCGACGGTAAAACGCCACTAAAAATAGCGGCGTTTTACCGCCGACGCTATGGGCGGCCCGGTGTGAAAGGGCTCTTAACCTCCCTGGCGGTATGATTATTTAGGATTTTAGGTGCTGAAAGCGGTACAATTATTTTGCATGGAAATTTGGCGTTTTATATTGTAGGCCTGTAATTCTTAACAATAACACACTTAAATCTGTCCAAACAAGAGCCTAGTAGATATCCCGGGTATGATGAAGTTTGAAACACAAAAACATAAATTATAATATAATAAATAAATATAAATAATTAAAAAAAATAATAATATAATAAAATAAATTTCCCCACGATTCACTATCGCTCAATTCTGCAAGTGTTCTAATTTACTATCGCTGTTTTCTAGCTGGTCTAAAGCCACTTTTGACATAAAGGGACACTTTTTGGTTGCTATGGACAACCTCCAGTTTCCAGGCAGAAAGAACAGTATATATCATATAAAACTGCATGCAGGGCATGGGCCAAAGCATTGGGGACAAAAGGGATGTGAAATGATTTCATACAGTACTGTAATCTGTAAGATTACAGTACTGTATGTGTTATGGTTTGTACATTTTTTTGAGTTTGCCGCCAGGCTCCGCCCCCCGTGTGTCGCAATGCTCGCAGGGAACGGAGCCTGGCACGGAGAGGCTTCGGAGGAGACAGAGCCCGCAGACACAGCGGGGGACATCGCAGGACCCTGGGGACAAGGTAAGTAACACCGCACCAGGATCCTGCAATGTAATCCCGAGTGTGGCTCGGGGTTACCGCTAATGGGACTGAAATTTAACCCCGAGCCACACTCGGGAATACCGTCAGGGAGGCTACAGCGAGACAGAGCCGTATCGCAAAAAATGGTCATTGAGCAGCCAAATCTTCCGGGGCTGAAGTGCACACATGCACACACACATATGTGTTTGAGCTTTGAGGTTAACACCCTAATGCAATAGGCTGTGCACACCTATGGAGACCACTAAATGTACTCTGTAATCCTCATCTAGAGAGGATCTAGTGCAAAAATCTAGTGCAGCTCTGCATAGAAATCAATCAGCTTCCAGGTTTTATTGTCAAAGCTTAATTTAACAAGCTAAAGTTAGAAGCCAATTGGCTACCATGCACAGCTCCACCAGATTTTGCACTTTCCAGTTTTAGAAAATCAACCACATAGTGTATCAAGGTTTTTATGCCATATAATGTTCTGTGTAACTCACCTAAGCAGCACAAAGCAGAGAAGAATAAAGAGATGGGGCAAAGGACTAAAGGAGGAAAGGGTTAGAAATGAGTATGTTTCCTGTGACACTAATGGGGCATACACACGGTCGGACTTTTCGTCTACAAAAGTCCGACAGCCTGTCCGACAGACTTCCGGGGGTACTTTCGGCGGACTTGCGGCGGACTTGCGGCGGACTTGTGGCAGACTTTCTAACGGACGGACTTGCCTACACACGACCACACAAAAGTCCGACGGATTCCTACGTGATGACGTACACCAGACTAAAATAAGGAAGTTCATAGCCAGTAGCCAATAGCTGCCCTAGCGTGGGTTTTTGTCCGTCGGACTAGCACACAGACGAGCGGATTTCGGGGTCCGTCATAGTTACGACGTAAAGATTTGAAGCATGTTTCAAATCTAAAGTCCGTCGGATTTGAGACTGAAAAAGTCAGCTGAAAGTCCGGGGAAGCCCACACACGATCGGATTACCAGCCAGCTTTAGTCCGTCGGCGTCCGTTGGACTTTTGTAGACGAAAAGTCTGACCGTGTGTATGCCCCATAACACTAATCTGCATATGCATAGCTTTGATGGGTGCACTAGTCCTCTCATATACTCTATGTTAACCTGCATTGCTAATACTCATGTTAACATTTGAGGATAACAAGCTTTATAATTTGAAACAGGCATGCCAGTGTGCTGGCAACAAATTTCATCCTTGCTTTGTGCTGCAACTCAGGTGTGTTGGGGTGCCATTCAGAATGAATGCATTATCAAGCATGGTTGTATCACAGCAGTTTGGATCCAGCCTACGCGTTTTACATATTCTCAACAAGAAATACAGGAGCATTTAAACAAGTCATTCCAGACCTTTCTAACTGTATGTACTGTGAAACAATTCATTCTCAAGGATCACAAGAAAGTGGACCCCACTAGTAGAAATCATTGCTGCATGCAGCTCTGCATGCTGAAATAAAATCAACTTATTACGTATGGTAAAAAAAAATTTGACAGTTACATTTCAATTCCTGGTCTCTAAAAACACTGGTGACTTAGCCAGGGCTTCGCAACCTCTGGGAAATTTCTTGAATTCCCTGGCACAGACCTTTTCTTTTTTCCCCCAAAGGAAGCTCTATTGCGCATGAGCAGGGATTTCCCAGCACATCATTGGGGGGGTGGGGGGGTGGGGGGGCAGTGCAGGTTTTACCTTCGTGAAGTAAAGAAATATAGAATCATCTGCCCTTTCTAAAAATGGCTACCAAGAGTCGAGAGCTGGAAAGCAGAAAAGAAAAGAAAAATTAAAAGAAAGGCATGCCTAGCAAGTGTAATTATGTATTTCAGTCGATTTTAAAGTTGGTTATCAGTTGTTTTTTAAAATCTTACAAGTGCCTTTTTGTTTACATTAAAAGGCCAGCAGGTTGTCAATATTCTGCAACAATAGTAAGTCAAGGGAAAAGACATTATATTTTATAACGGGACAAAAATACACCGTAATGCACCAGAAAAAGCACCCACCCTACACTTAAAAAAAAAAAATCACACTGCACCATGAACAGTAATGTGATTTCTATTGTCATGCATTGCAGTGAGATGGCGTGGGTGAAATCACATTGATCTGAACAGGGCCTGAAGAGCTTTTAGTTCCTGTTCATAATATGTACATAAAAGTAATAATAAAGTTCCTAATACTTTAACTGCTTCAGCCCTGGAAGATTTGGCTGCTGAATGACCAGGCCATTTTTTGCGATTCGGCACTGCGTCACTTTGAATGATAAGTGCACGGTCGTGCAGCGCTGCACCCAAATAAAATTGACACCCTTTTTTTTACCACAAATAGAGCTTTCTTTTGGTGGTATTTGATCATCTCTGCGGTTTTTATTTTTTGCGCTATAAATAAATATATAGCAACATTTTTGAAAAAACACAATATCATGTACTTTTTGCTATAATAAATATCCCCATTTTTTTTTCTCAATTTAGGCCGATATGTTTTCTTCTACATATTTTTGGTAAAAAAAATCTCAGTAGGCGTATATTGTTTGCTTTGCGCAAAAGTTATAGCGTCTACAAAATAGGGGGATAGATTTATAGCATTTTTATTATTATTATTTTTTTTTACTAGTAATGGCAGGGATCTGCGATTTTTATTGGGACCGTGACATTATGGCGGACACATCAGACACTTTTGACACATTTTTGGGACCACTGTCGTTTATACAACGATCGGTGCTATAAAAATGCACTGATTACTGTAAAAATGTCACTGGCAGGGAAGGGGTTAACACTAGAGGGTGATCAAGGGGTTAACTGTGTTCCCTCTCTGTGTTCTAACTGATGGAGGGATGGGACTGTCTAGTGGAGATAACAGATCGCTGTTCATACTTTGTATGAGCACATGATCAGTCTCTTCTCCCCTCAGAGAACCGGGATCTGTGTGTTTACACACACAGATCCCGATTCATGGTGTGTCACGATCACGGAAGCCTGGCGGTCATTGTGCCTGCCAGGCACTCGTATCAGCTCTGGGGGTGAGCAGCAGGCGCACGCGTGCCCCTAGGGGCCACAGGGGGAAGCGACGCAACATAACGTCGTTTCGCCCAGCCGTGCCATTCTGCCGCAGTAAAACTGCTGCAGCTGGTCGGCAAGTTGTTAATGTGCATAGTCTGGGCACCGGTTCAAATTAAAGATGTTCTTATATTTCACGGTATCCGTTCTGCTTGTTGGACAGCTTTAGGAATCATAGGATAAAAGGAGGTTAGTGTGGTTTACTAAAATGATTAGTGACAATAACTCAAGAAATGATTATACTAAACTAGCATACAACATCTGTGCAGGTATTGCAGAACTTGATGTTACATGAAACCATCATCTGCTCTGCAATATAATTAATACATAATTTTCAGTTAGAATCTTGTTTGGGTTCCAATGCCTCTGGGATATTTTGTTTCTCTCTCGATTAGCTTGTGAATCTTCTAATAGCTTTATTCAGCTAGAGTATGTAAATGTCCCTGTGTGTCCTCCTCACCAGACTGTAATCTTTTCATTTCTAAATTTTATTGTGCCTCGTTTATATACAGTAAATGTTAGAGACACAATGGAGTATGGTAATAACTATTTTAGATGAACAGTGTTAAATCCAGAATCCCCTGTATAACATCACACTTTTGCAGACTGTTTTAAATTTCTATATTTTTCTGTTTTTTCAAAATGTAACCTTCCATTTCAGTCACCTAATTCTGCAATGTATGTGCCCACCTTCGATGATCTTTTGATCAAGGTTACATTGCCTGGTCTGCTATTGCACCATACCCGCACTAGAATCTGATTCTCTGTTTCTAGCTATGGCCATGTGCTGTGCATATGCAGCATCGTGGCCACCAGTGTTCATTTTGTCAAAGAAAACATTTTTGTCAAAATTTTCATCAGCGGCCTTTTTACCGTGACGAAAACTAAACAAAAAGTACACTACATTTTCCTCCACTGATGAAAACTATGACAAAAATCAATTACGTTTTCGTTAACAAACGAACAGCCCCTGTGAGGCAGGGACGTTTACCCTCATGAACTCTCACCCACTGCCCGGGAGCACTGGAAATCACCAGCGCAGCCGGCAATGTGGGACGCTGCAGAACCCAGTTCTCCATTCTCCATCCAGAGGGACGTCACTACTTCGTCTCTTTTACATGCCATTTACTTGGTCTTATCCTGCAAGTGCAATACCTAATAAATGTTCCTTTTTGCTTCACATACTACACTTAGATTGGCGCTGCTTCTCTACCATCCTCTTTACCTACAGAGCCACTTCTTACTATGATGGCTGGCTGCCTATTCACTAAACACATTCGATTTTATTTGACTAAAATGTACTGGAGATTTTAGTTGACTAAAATACGACTAAAACTAAAACAAACAATTGCAGATGACTAAAATGGGACTAAAACTAAAATGACATTTTAGTCAAAAGACTATAACTAAAACAAAATCAAAATTCGATGCCAAAATTACCACTAGTAATTGGACACACCATTACAGAAAGCTGCGTTAAAGGAGAAGTAAAGCCAAAGCTTTTTTGGCCCTGATTCTCCTATGTACAGTGGAGGATTAAGGTGGTCATGGGCCCCTAGGCTACTTTTTGTGTGGCCCCTTCCTAAGCATGCTTTACCAGAAAATAAATTATTTAGTGCCATGTGTAAAAGGGTAGACCTATATTACACGCCTATAGTACACAGACCCCTTTCCCTGCACAGTACACAGACATCTGCATAGTACACAGACCCCTTTCCCTGCACAGTACACAGACATCTGCATAGTACACAGACCCCTTTGCCTGCATATCACACAGGCCTCTTTCATTATAAAGCCCCCCTGCACTCCCAGAAGACCCCCAGTCTCCTGGGAAAGAATACTCTACAGTTGAGAAAACATCACTGCCAGCCCTTTCTCATACACCGCTCCTCCTGTGTCACTCATTGTAAATCAAAGCTTCTAAATACCTCAATTAACGCCATTCTTCGTGACGCGGTCATGTGACTGCTCTCCTCTGCTATTTCATTGATGGTCACATGACCGCTCTCCTCCTGCAATCAAAGGCTACACTCGGGAAGGAGGTGGCGCGGGAGGAGGAGAGCGGCCAGACAGAGCGGCTTTAATTGAAGTATTAAGAGACTTCCATTTACATTGAGGGTGACACACGAGGAGCTGCATATGAGAAAGGGCTGGCAGTAATGTTTTCTCAACTTTAAAGTATGCTGGCAGCGCTGTCCCAGGGCCAGGAGAGGCAGTACAGCTGGCCTGACCCCCCCCCAATGGGTGACATCCGGGGCGGAACGCCCGATCCCCGCCCCCTGTTGGTAAAAAAACATTTATCAGCGTATTCGTACAACACGCAGGCATGGTTTTTATTCTACATATACATAAATATATATAAATTAATAAAAATATCATGGCCAATCGGGTGCCCTAGGATGCAGCCTAGACCAGCCTATGCATTAATCCGCCCCTGCCTATGTATCACAGCACAGCAGTTTGTTCTGCACTCCTGTGACCTGATTTCAACCAACAGGTGGCTAAAGCCTCATGTCAGCTGATGTCAATCAGCCGGTCCAGGCGCAATCGGGATCCACCCACAATTGGGATCCACCCAGCAGCCTGGATGGTCAGATGGCTCAGCCTCTCAGTGAGCCCCTGGTAGACTAAACCAGCCTCTCCCGACCCCTCCACAACCCAGCACTCCAGTGAGAGCTGAAGGGACGGGACAGAGAGCCGGTGACTGACATGCACTGATCTCTGCTCAGAGCGGAGGGGAGAACTTGATCACTCAGTTCTCAGTGTAGAGGCTGCAGGGGACATATGCAGCATTGAGTTCTTTTTTTTTGGGGGGGGGGGGGTGGGAACCCATACTTCTCTTTTAAGTGGGCTTCACTGGCAGACTTGATGGGTGTTTGCTAGACTTTGCAGGGGTACTAAGAGAAAACTACACATTTAATTAAGTTCTGCATTTCTTTAAATGGGTTCTACTGTAATTATAGAGTGCAGAGCTGTTTGAAACCCTATTTTTCTATCACTGTCACTATCACTGGGGAGATCTATGGGCACAATCAAACCACACATCTTCAGCACAGTTCTCCAATACACAAATATTTCTCTGTGTTATATATCTGCCTATACTGCTGAGTACTGAAAAACAGCCATTGATCCTTCCATAAAAAGTAGGCAGCTGGTATAGAAGGAGGATCAAGTGCTGAGAGATGGACCTCATTCACATGGGGGCTTACACCCATACTCCATGTGTGTAAAGCAGATCTAAACTGTATCTGAGCACCACAAACTGAAAAGGTTTAGTTCATTTTTATTGTACAAAACAAACTCATCCATCCATCCATGTCTTCATGCTTTATTATCACTTTGAAAAACACCACTCTAGTTGCTGCCATCTTGAGTAAGAGCTTTTGATTTATGTAGCATTTACTTGAAATTTTCCGAACGATTCGAATTTGGATCTGTCGAAAAATGATCGACCAATTCAAATTCTGTGTGAAGCCGGCCACCTCCTTAATAACTGATGACTCATCATTTTTTTTTTATCAGTGCAGCCCCAATAGTGCCTATAAGTGATGCCAATGTGTGCCCATCAGTGAGGCCAATCTAGGCTCATCAGTGATGCAAGTCAGTGCAGACTATCAGTGCCCATCTGTGCCGCCCATCAGTGCACATCATTGTTGCCTGTCCGTGCCGCCTATCATTGCCCATAAGTGCCACCGATAAGTGCTCATCAGTGCCCTCTTATCAGTGCCCATCAGTGCAGCCTTATCAACGCACATCAGTGAAGGAGAAAAATTATTTATTTACAAAATTTTCTGAAAGAAACTAAAGCCACGTACACACGAGTGGAATGTCCGACAGAAAAAGTCAGACGGAAGCTTTTCATCGTCTATTCTGATCGTGTGTGTGCTTCATCAGAATTTTTTTTTTTTTAATTCTGACGGACCTAGAAATAGAACATGTTCTAAATATTTCCGACAGAAACAATTCCTATCGGGAAAACCGCTCATCTGTATGCTGTTCTGACGGACCAAGAACGACGCATGCTCTGAAGCAAGTACGAGACGGAAGCTATTGGCTATTGAACTTCCTTTTTCTAGTCCCGTCGTACGTGCTGTATGTCACCGCGTTCTGGACGGTCGGACTTTGGTGTGACCGTGTGTAGGCAAGACCGCTTGAATGGAATTCCGTCGGAGTTCCGTCAGAGAAGCCTTCGGAGTTTATTCTGATGGCAAAACCGGTCGTGTGTACGCAGCATAAGAAAAACTTTTTTGTTTGTTTGTTTTTTTTAGCAAAAAATAAAAAAAAAATAGGGGTGATTAAATACCACCAAAAGAAAGCTCTATTTGTGTGAAAAAAATGGAATTTGGGTACAGCGTTGCATGACCGCGCAATTGTCATTTAAAGTGTGAAAATTGTCCTGGATAAAATTGCCCAGTATTGGAGCGGTTAGAATTATAATATATATTATTAGCTAAACCCACAAGTGCTTTTTTTACCACTACTATTCCTTTATATTAGCTTTTGAAATTCACAAATGCAGCTATTTAGAAATTGGATGAAAGGTTTAGCACAGACAAACACTTTTTGATAGATAAGTAGTGCATTTTATATACAACTACATTGATCAGACCAAAATAAGGGACAAGTGAGGAGGAAAGAGGGACTTTATTCAAAATCAGGGACAGTTGGGAACTATGATTTACTTGCTTGTGTGAAGGATTCCTTGGATTTTGCCCAGGCATACACTTTGAACCTGAGTGGCATTTGAGTTTTTGACTTTAGCACAGCTGCTGTGTATCCTGGATATTGTTAGCATTTTACTGATTGATTTCACCTGTTGTCTGTGGTTGCTCTCTGACACTAGTAGAGAAATTCCCTCAGTTTCCTTTGAAGTTCCTTTTGTTTGCAGTTGCTGGTACAAGCATTTCACTCGTTACATTTATCTAACGAAGGAATCTGCAGGAACTGCGGCAGTGAAGGGGTTGGAAGTAATAGGCTGTCTTTGTGATTGCAATGTTCTGTTTGTCTGAAAATCAATGTGTACTGTGGCAGGGCACATTCACAGACCTGTCCCTGGGCTGCTATAAGAAGCAGACATCTCCTTTATTCGAAACTCAGTTGGGGCCTTGTTATTTTTATGGGTGCAGTAAGCCCACTCTGCGGGAAGAATGGATTTGTTGAAATAAAATGGCAAAGTTAGTGATAAACACACCCTGCAGTGAGACAAGAACATTCATATTTCCTGGATTATTTGGCCATCTCTTACTAGACATGCTGGGAGTGCTTTGCATTGATGATATCATTCAGAAGAATACAAAAACTGAAATGAAGTTTCATTTTAACCTACTGAATCTGATAAAGAGAAGATACACATCTGCACCGGTGCTGTGTTAAGAGAATGCCCATAGTCCTATATATTTATCTTATCGCATATGTAAACCCTAACTACTTTATTTGCTTTGCTAAAGCACTGTGTATCATAAAAATGTGACTAATTTTTTACTTTCAACCTCTGTTGCATCTCAGTGCTGCTGAACTCCTGCAGCTGCTTTGCAGTCATTTCCTCTTCACATGCATGGTCTCCAGCCATGGCTTATTGCAGGGCTGGATTTACAGTTAGGGACAGTAGCAGTGGCATCGGGAGGGCAGCTGACCCGGGCTATAGCCCTAGGGTTGGCACCTCATACCTTTAAACCCAAACACATATGAATTACACAGGGTCTCTGGCTGATCAAACTCACTTAATGCCTTATCTGCATTAAATTAGCCTCAAAACCTGTGTAATTCATTTGTGTTCGGGTTTAAAGGGATGAGGTGAAAAACCTATATAGCCCCGAGTGGGCCCCCAAAAAAGCCCCAGGTCTCATACTACTCAATAATAGGGATGGGCGAACAGTTCGGCCTGTGCATTAGTTCGGGCCGAACTTTCGTTGATTGGATGTTCGGAAAACAAACGGGTCGTTCGACCGTTTGTTCGGCCGCCCCCAAGAACCAACAACAATGCATTGTGGCGTTGAACAGTGCATTGCAAGCCCTGATTGGCTGAAGGAGTGAAAGCTTCAGCCAATCAGGGCACAGAGCGCTGTCAGAGTCATGATTGGACAATGCCATCATGACTTTATCCAATCATGGCTCGTTCCCGCCCCACAGTATAAAAGTATTCTTTCAATGGAAGCCATTTTCAGTGTGATTTTGGTGTGGAGAGAGATAGAACAGGGCTCTGTTCAGTGCTATTAGTTAGTGTGCTATTCTGAGCTATTTTGCTTCAGTTGTCAGTGTAGAATATTAGTTTAGTGTCAGTCTAGGGATAGTGTGAGTGTAGTGAGGAGGACCATCATTCAGCTTTTCATAGTGTGCAGCTAGAGTAGGGACAGTTCAGATAGTTTCAGTGTAGTGTAGTGAGACAGTGTCAGTAATCTTGACATTAGTATATAGCTAGAGTAGCGACAGTTCAGTGTAGTGACGGATGACGTCTATTTGATTGTGTTACTACCAGTTTAATGCCATATTGTAATGCATGCGTTACTGACCGTTTAACGCCATATAGTTTTGCGTGCGTTACTGACAGTTTAACGCCATATTGTATTGCGTGCGTTACTGCCAGTTTAACGCCATATAGTTTTGCGTGCATTACTGCCCGTTTAACACCATATAGTTTTGCGTGCGTTACTGCGAGTTTAACGCAATATAGTTCTGTGCATCACTGTACGTTTGGTGCATTATATTGCAGTATATTATTTGTATCCGTGGAGTGTGTCTGTCTGTGTGGTGTGAGTACTCAAATTAAAGTGCACGAAACACCATTTTACATTGATTAAAGTGCATCTACGTACAGATTTCCACTTCTTCTTTACATTTGCTTATAAGCACCACCCCCTCCCTCCCAATAATGTCAGGGAGGACAACAAGGAGAGGTAGACGTTCCCTTGGCACTGTAAGGGGGCAAGCAACAAATGTGTCCACAGGCAAAGGTAGACGTGGTGGTCAGTCCTCAGGCAGGGCATCATTTCCTCTGTTTAGTGAGTTTGCCTGTGCTATCCAGCCACAGCATGCAGAGGAGGTGGTGAACTGGCTTACTAAACCTTCCTCATCCTCTGTCACACAAGCAGAGACAAGTGTGCAGTCACCTGCAGTTGCAAGAGTAGATAAACCTGCCTCCTTGTCCACATCTATTCCTGCCATAGCCCTAACATCAGCCATTGAGGAGTCAGCTGAGTTATTTGACCACAGCGTCAGCCACTTACCCCTTGATGATGCCCAGCCATTACTGGATTCAGATGCTGGTTCTGAGGTTGAGGATGACAGGAACATGCACCTAGAGAGAGGGAGGAACACTGGTAGACAAATAGACATTTATGTTCCCCAAGCTGCAGCGTATTGCCGAGTTGTCTCCAGTGGTAATGATGAAGATGGAGGAGATGGAGATGATGATGACGATGAGGTCACTGATGTGACTTGGGTGCCAGATAGAGCAGAGGCGGAAAATGAAGGTGAGGCGGCACAACCCCAAGGAGGTCGACATCAAGAAAGAGTAGAGAGCAGCCACCCTGTTCCATTACGTTCTGCAGCTGTTATCTCCCTGCCCACTCCCCAGAGCTCAGCTGTCTGGGCCTTTTTCAGCACATCTGCAGCAGATCGCACTGTTGCGATTTGCAAACTGTGTCTCATGCACATCAAATGTTGCAAAAACACCAAACCTATACATATCAATGCAATTTTTTTTTTGCCTTCATCAAGAGCACCTCTATAGGGTTACGGTGGGAAGGTGCCCCTGACACCCAAAGAGTAATTTTTCTGGACCTGTTTGACAGGTGTATATCATTGCAATTTTTTACAGCAAGGCCAATTCTTGCTTTCATCAAGGTACCTCTAAAGGGTTACGGTGGGAAGGCGCCACCGACACCCAAAGACCAATTTTTTCTCACCCGTTACTTCTATCCAAAGTCAAAGTAAAACCAGAATGTATCCAAAAAATCTCTAATCTTGTTCCCAGTGCACTACATTGTGGCCTCATCATACACACTGGCTCCCCAGCTGTTGCTGAGCAAAATAAAGGCAGCTTGCAGGAAAAAATGTCATTTTTTTTGGCTTTATAAATTCAATTATTGCTGCAGTAAGTTCTAGACATGGTAGAGATCTACCACTTTACAGTTAGACTAAGGGGACCCCCCTGGCACTATATTGGATTTTTTCATTTTTAGGCTTTCACTTTAAAAATCAAAAAATCACTGCTCATTTAAAAATGACGTTTTTCACAAACTTTTTTTTTATTGATCCATGTCCCCCAGGGCAGGACCCGGACCCCTATAACCATTGTATGCATAATTACTTGCATTTAAGCCTTCAAAATGGGCACTTTTGATATTTGACGTTTGGGTCCCATTGACTTTAATGGGGTTCGTTATTCGGGTCCGAACATTCGCGGTGTTCAGAAGTTCTGGTCCGAACCGAACAGGAGTCTGTTTGGCCCATCCCTACTCAATAACAATTATTAGCCCCGAATCCCAAGGCCTGGGGTTGGCTGGGAACTTTGGGCTATTGGCTGCCTGCCCTGGGGTCGCTTTGCATGGGGATATCCCGCTTACTCGGCGCGCCCGAGTGTCATATGAAGTCCCGCCATCTGGACCGGCTCTTTTGATTGACGTCACACTGGCCCAAAGCCGGGACGTTTGATGTGCATCATAGGAGCGGTCCAGTAGGTGGGACTTAGTGTGAATAACGGCCGCGCCGGGTAAGCAAGAGATCCCAGCTCTGTGTAAACCAGTGGCTCACCTCTCCCCATGCACTGGCAAGGCTGCATTGATGGGCACTGATCAGGCTGCATTGATGGGCACTGATCAGGCTGCATTGATGGGCACTAGTGAGCCAGGCAGCAACCAGCAAGTGAGCCTAATTCCCCCCCCATGATGCCGGACTTGGGCTGAACTTACTTTAAAATGTGGGAGGGCTTAACAAATTTAACTTCGGGCTGAAGCCCCTGTTTTTTTTTTCCCACCTAGAAACACCCCTGGACAGTAGGCATGTCTATAGGTGGCTAAGGCAAAGATTCGGCTGTAGACCTCATGTAGACTGCTGCTGGTAAACGGACGTTCAGAGGCAATTGGCTGCTTTTTTCGTCTGCCCCTGAACTCATCCAATGTTATCTTATGTGTACATGTACACAGGTTCGTTTAATGTCGTTATTGGGCAGTTGCATTTAGAGGCTCTTCTTTGAAGGCAAAAAAATTAGTTCAGACGCCACAGTTACCGGCGTTTCAGACGCTAAATGTGGTACCAAGTTTAGCTGTGTTTCGTTTACAGGCGTTTTTCATTTTTGGCTATTTTGAAAAAAAAAAACGCTTCTAAATGTAAACGCGGCAAAACGCCGCTAAGCGCGGCATGTAAACGCGGCAAAATGGACGTTATTAACGTGGGTTTTTATCTGTCAAGTTAAATCATTCAGTAGAGGTTGTTAAAAACGTCCCGTGTACATTAAGCCTTTCCCTGTATAATTAGTAGCCACATATCATTTTCCCATCATCAGTAGGAAAAGTCATCAAAACTGTTTTTACACAATATTGCAATATTCTAAGCCTTGTTAGTGCCAGTAAAAAGGAATTGGCCTGTGTAAAAGAGATGATCGTAGCAGAGAGGTGTAGAGGTTTTGAGCACCAAACTTTTTGTGCCTACAAGCTCCAGTGATGTCATTCCAATCAGACTGCATGGCATTTCTCAGAGCAGTTTTCCTGATCATGACAACAGTAGATCACGCCATGTAGATTCCAGTAGATCATGTCTGTTATATTGCAAGGTGACAATGCAGGAAAGCATTTGGGAAACAGTGTCCCTATTCTATAACAGGAAGTGGCTAAACAGGGAGCTTCATAAAAAGGAATAACAGGTGGTATTAGCTGCATATATAAAAAAAGATTTAAGACGTTTACCTCCTCAAATGGGAAAGATACCTGACTACCACATTTTCAGACAGTAAAACGGATGAAATGTTATTCCTCCTTACAAAATTATTTCTGAACCAAAGTGACTTCTGCTGGCAATGTGAGACACATTAGCGTACTTTACAGCATATTTTTGGGGAGTGCTTAATATTGCACTCTTTTTGGTGACAGGTCACTCAAATACAGTAATATTGCAATTCAGAGACATCACTCTCTCTGACAGCACAGCAGCTGTCCTCTTAAACTTGACAAAAGTCATAATTTTTCCAACTTCTAAATGCTGTAAAAGGCTTGCGTTCCTACACAGCATACTGTATGGAAAACCTTACTTCTGCCCTTGGGGATAAATCTGAAGTCCAGGCTTCTGTTGGGAACAATTACAAATTCCCACCTGAATAATCACAATATTGCAATATAGAGATGTTCACTATTCAGTCCATGTTCTTGCCCCCCTCCCTTCCACCCCCCTTTTTTTCCTTTTCCTACATTCTATCCATTCTCCATTTTTATTCCTTTTTTATGCACCCTCTCCTACATATCCTTGTTACTAGTACATTTTCTTTTCCACATGAACCAATCCCCTAATGTTTTTCTCTTCCTAGATCTTAGTAATACCCCTTCTTATCTCCCTTATAATATACATTTAAAGGAAACGGGGTCACCTGATATGTGGATACAGCAGATGATTTCCCTTTCTTTCGGCATTGAAGCATATTGGGAAGTGTCCCTTATGTTATACTATACATGTTTGTTGAATCATTTTCCTATTTGACTATGTTAATTCTGGATATTAAAGTGGTGTTCTGGCCGAAATTATACTTTTTAAATAAAAATACCCCTTAATGTATGTAGCTTAATGTATTCTAGTTAAGTTAGTCTGTAAACTAAGGTCTGTTTTGTTAGTTTATAGCAGTAGTTTGTTATTTTATAAACTTACAGCAGGCCGTGGCCATCTTAAGTGTGGGCATCTGAAGGCAGACTGTATTTCTTCCTGGATCTCATCCTTGCAGTGTAATAGGTTTCAGGTCAGGTTTCCATAGCAATGGCAATGTCAGAGGAAGTTGCTGCCCCTTCCCAGAAGGCATTGCAAACAGGAAATTATGCGATGGGCCACGGCTAGGGAGGAGGAAGTGAAAAATGAATACAGCAGATATACAGTAGGTGCTGAGAAAAAAAATAAAAAAATATCCAATTCGTTTACAGTGCACAGTTTAGTGAGGGATGCTGAAGAGTTGTAAAAGTGGGTGGAACTCCACTTTAAGTGTTTTGTAATATAATTGATAATCTGCTGTATCCTGGTTGTTCTGTTCTCGCTACATGTTTGCCCCTGGCGTGTATGTAGCTCAACATACAGCTTAAACCTTGAATCCTAAAATAACCAGACTGTCTGTAACTTTGGATCTTTATTACAATGAACAGGTGGTGGCCATATAAGAATAGGATGTACACGCGTGGTGAAACTAGAAATAAACAAATTAATAAACATATAATAATTACATTGACATAAACAAATGTCCACTAGGTATACAGGTAAACAATCTTTTAGCATACCAGTGATGGTGCCTTAGAAGGACCAGGATTTTCCTCTGAAACACATGGTGCACTCTTAGCTAGCTCCCATGCGGTCTGTCCCAATGGAGAAGATGAAAGAGACTCTTGTAGGAATTGGAGCTAGTTCCCAGTGATATGACAGGAAATGTGTATTAACCATAGAACACTGCCCATCAATAGTCTTTTGTTAGAGTGGTATCTAGTGCACAATGTTGGTAGGCATGACACTCCCCGTCTGGTATCATCAGATGTCACTATTTATTCCTCAGATGACAACAATAAAATTAGTTCAGAAACTGGTCTGAGGATCAACTTTGTCTCCTTGTTTCTATGAATATTGACTTGACTTCCACTTTTCTGACCTTTGCATCCTCACCTGGAAAGGTGTTGGTGATGAGACCCAAAGGCCACTCATTCCTTTGGGACTGACAGTCCTTAACAAGAACAAGGTCTCCACCTTTTAGGTTGGGCTTGTTGTCTTGCCATTTAGTACGTGGCTGTAAAGTGGAGAGGTATTGCTTCCTCCACCTGTCCCAGAAGGTATTTGCCAGACTTTGTACTTGTCTCCACTGGTGCAAGTATAAGTCTTTAGTGGCGAAATTCCCATGGGGAGCACTGATTACTACAGTTTTTTGTGTAAGGAGTGCTGCTGGTGTGAGTAAAACAGGCTCGTCTGGGTCATTTAAGACTGGAGTTAGAGGTCTGGCATTGATGAAGGCTGAGACCTCTGCCATGAAGGTTACCAGACTCTCATGTGTAAGTCTTGTGGTCCCTATTTGCAGAAATATAGTCCAGAATTCTGCAGGCTATGCCTATCATTCTTTCCCATGCTCCACTCATGGGAGAGGAGTGAGGTGGGTTTAAAGTTCATGAACAGCCCTGGTCTCTGAGGTATCTCTCTACCCCTTTGGTGTCCATGTTTGAAGGAATATGCAGTTCCCTGGCTGCTCCAACAAAGTTAGTGCCTCTGTCTGAGCGGATGTGTTTTACAGGGCCTCGGATAGCAATGAAGCGTCTGAGGGCATTTATGAAGCTTGAAGTGTCCATAGACTCAATAACTTCAATGTGCACTGCTCTGATGACCATACAGGTAAATATGACTGCCCAGCTTTTGTTGTTTGCATGACGTACCCTGGTGTGATGTGCGACAACAGACCAAGGGCCAAAGACATCAAGGCCAACATTGGTGAAAGGGTCTGGAGCAAGTCTGTTGGCTGGAAAGTTGGCCATTTTTTGTGTTTGTAGCATGCCACAAAGTTTGCGACAAGTAACACATTTAAAGATCACGTTACTCACACATCTCTTAGCTCCAACTATCCATAGGCCGGCAGCTCGTAAAGCTCCCTCTGTGAACAGTCTTCCTTGATGTTTGATGTGGAGGTGATGATGTGATATGATCAAGTAAGCAATGTGGTGGTGACCAGGAACTGTTAGAGGGTTTTTCTCATCTGATTCTAAGTTGGCTTGTCTTAGACGACCACCTACCCTCAATAGTCCATTTTGATCAAGAAATGGGTCAAGTTTTCTCAGGGCACTGTCAGTAGGAATAGCTTTTCTGTTCAAGATACAGTCGATCTCCTTAGCCTAGGCTTCATGCTGTACAGTGCATATGATAAGATCCTGAGACTGTTGGAGCTCTAATGCTGAACTGATCCTTTGACAATGATGCCATCCTTTGCAGTCACAGCTGTTTGAGTCACCTTTGAAAGAGTGAGCTATATGGATAAAACAAGAAATAGCTCGAACAAGTGCCTTCCATTTTGAGACTCTGTTAAACCTGTCAGATTTAAGCTGGCAGTCTGGAGTTGCAGTCTGAAATGTCAAGGTCTCAGGACGGAAGTCAGTATCTGAGTCTGGATCTACTAGTTCAATAGCGTCACTCTTAGGAAAGGTCTTTTTTGCATTGTACAAGAATGCGGGTCCTGTAAACCATGTTGTGTCTTTAAGGTTATGTGCAACAACAGCTCTTGTGGCATGGTCTGCAGGATTATTTTCAGTAGGTACGTAGTGCCATTGTGTTGGACGAGTGGATCTCTTAATCCTCAACACTCTGTTGATGTAAACATTGAAACGTCTGATCTCATTGTAGATGTAGCCTAGCACTACATTGCTGTCAGTGTAGAGCTGGATATCCTTGAGGTCAATGTCCATCTCTGAAGTTATTAGTTCTGCTAGTTCAACAGCTAGTACTGCAGCACAAAGTTCTAGCCTAGGTACAGTGTGCTCAGGGTGTGGAGCTAGATTTGCCTTGCCCATGAGGAATCCTATGTGGCATTGTGCTGTAGTGTTGACAGTTCTTAAGTAGGCCATAGCAGCTATTGCCTTGATAGAAGCATCACAGAATATGCAAAGGTTTTGGCTCTGTGTCTTTGTAGAGGGTACGGGAGCATATGGGCGTGAAACATGGAGATCCGATAAGACTGATAAAGAGTTCATCAACTCTACCCAAGAGTTCCTCTTATCAAGGGGTAGTGGGACACCCCAGTCGGATGTTTCGCAAAGCAACTCTCTAAGTAGGGCTTTGCCTTGAATTGTAACAGGTGCCGCAAATCCTAATGGATCGTATAGGCTATTGATTGTGGACAAGACACCTCTGCGAGTGAAGGGCCTTTCTTCTCCATTTATTTGGAAGGTAAAGGAATGAGATTTCAAGTCCCGAAGTAGACCTAGACTGCACTGTACATGTAAAGAGTCTGTACCTAAGTCTAAGTCTCTTAGATCGTTAGAATGGTCTTGAGCAGGGAAAGCTTCCATTACCTCTTTGCTGTTGGAAGCAATCTTGTGAAGCCTGAGATTAGAACAAGCAGATTCACTGGAAGGTAAGGATTTCAAACAGTCATCTACATAAAAGTCTTTCTCTATGAATTGTTTTGTATCTGAGCTATACTCAAGTTCGCCTTCTTTTGCAGAATGTCTGAGTCCGTAGATAGCGACTGCAGGTGAAGAGTTATTGCCAGAGATGTGTACCCTCATGCGATACTCTGAGATGTCTTTGGAAGGGTCATTGACTCTGAACCAAAGGAACCCTAGGAAGTTTCTGTCTCCCTCTCTGACCAGGAAGCAATGGAACATCTGTTGGATGTTAGTCTATGAAGGCAATAGAATATTTGCGGAAGCGTAAGAGCACTCCCAGAAGTTTGTTGTTGAGATCTGGGTCTCTCAAGAGGACATCGTTCAAGGAGACACCCTTGAATTTGGAACTAGAGTCAAACACCACTGTGATTTGACCTGACTTTTTAGGATGATACACTCCGAATATAGGGAGGTACCAACACTCTTCAGAGTCTTTAAGGGTGGGAGCTATCGCGGCGTGACCATTCTCAAAGATCTTCCCCATGAAATAAAAGAAATGTTCTCCCATCTCTGGCTTTCTTTGTAAATTATGTCTAAGGGAAGCAAAACGTTGTAGCACTTGTTCTCTGTTATTGGGTAAGCGTTGTCTCTGTGGTCTGAAGGGAAGAGGTACGACCCAGCTGTTTGTGCTATTTTTGACTAGTCCTTGCTCCATTATTTCTAAGAAAAAAAGGAAATTTGAGGTCTGGAGTGACCACTCAACCACCTCCATCCCTGAATACACAGAAAAAGGAGGGGGAGATCGCCCTGGGACTTTGAGTGAGGTGGGAGAGATTAGGCACACGTGCATAAAAATGTAATAAAATCATTTTATTGATTACAAAATGCTGTATAACCAAATGGGAATAGCAATAAGTGTGCGTTACCCGGCATAGTGGCCAAGTTATTAGAAAAGTAAAAACAAAACGTCAATCATTACATATGATACATATCCATAAGACAACAATGCGATACATAGTACAATGCTGCATCAGTTGGTAAACGTACAAGGTAAAAAATGGATGATTAACATACATGAATGGAGCAATGTGTGAGTAATAACACAACAAAAACCCAGCAGTAAAAAACATAAAGAGCATTGATGGTGCCCTACGCGTTTCGCGAGTCTCTGCTCGCTCTTCAGGGGCAGATGCATGGATATAACCTCTGGTTGCATTCGATAAGAGTTGGCAAAGACAAGCATGATTGTCTGTTAATGGACTCGACTTGGTAGCTGGATGCTCTCCTCCCTGCTGTCTCCCCTATTCCTGCACAAGTTTTTAAGGAGTAGGGGATGCTGGGGCCTTTAATACCAAAGATGTCAAAGAAGGTTGAGCTTTCTAATGACTTGTTACTTTGGTCATCCAGAATTGTGTAAAGCTAAATAGCTTTGTCTTTTTGGCCTGCTAGGTAGACTCTGACTAGGCAGATTTTGGAGCAGGACCTGCTACGTATGACTCTTTTGCAGACCTCTGTACATTGTGAAGTGATCTCTGGTGTAGTTGTAATGGTGTGCTCTTCCTCCCGGCCATGCTCACTAGTGCTGAGAGTGTGTTGTAAAGTCCATGGAGCTGGCCCAGGATGTAAACCTGTGTTGTGATCTGAGCTGTCACATTCTGTGCATATTAAACTGACCTTACAGTCCTTGTCGAGGTGAGATGTTGAAGAGCAGCACCTGTAGCAGATGTGGTTCTCCTTGAGGAAGGCTTTGCGGTCCTGCAGGGTTTTCTCTCTGAAGGCTCTGCATTTTAGGAGAGGATGTGGCTTCCGATGCAAGGGACACTGCTTACCAGGATCTTTGACCTTTGTCTCTGAGTTAGAGAAGCTGGCAGACCTGTGAAAAGAATCTGGAGGAGTCACATTAGTTTTGTGTACTGCTACTAGAGGTTTGCGAGGGTTAAGTCCTGAAAAAGCAGCACATGGCAATGTAAAACCAAAACTTGGATCATTTCTTGTTTTAGCTTGCTAACACACAAAGTCCACAAAAACAGAATATGGGACTTTAAATTAAGCTGTGGCCTGGTAAGGCCACGCGCTTCCATCCCTATCAATATAGTACAAAAAGGAGGGCAAAAGCGTCGGACTATGAAACACGCAGCAGCTACTGAGTAATTAGGTGGTCATGTAGAAAAATATTTATTAGTACAAAACACTGATATACAGAAGTGAAGGTGGCACCAAAAAGAAACCAAAAAAAAAAAAACAACTAAGGATCCAAGAGAGGAACATAGGGAGACAAAAGGAGGGTGACTGTTGGGAACCTGGTACTGGGAAGAAAGGAGGAACAGAGTCCAAGGTGATGCAAGGAGCCCCGTATGTGAAATCATGGGTGTCTAGCCCACCCAGGGAGCCCTATATGTAGGCACCAACAACGACAGCCCACCAACGTCACGTCTGCATGCACAGTGGGGGGAGAAGCGGAGGCACCATCACCTGGGCGGAGATGCGCCCTGCAATTGGCACCATCGCAATTCCCCGATTGGCCGTAAGTGTGAAAACCCACCCCAGGCACCTGACATAGCAGCGTCACAAAAGACGCCACATGTCCGGAGTGGGAGGCAAGACGCCGATGCGCAGTGGCAGTGGATCCGCCCCCTCAAGCATGACAAGCAGAGGGAGGGAGGAGGCCCGCAGTGCGCATTGCAGTTTCCGAACATGCTGAAAGATCCTTAGTTGTTTTTTGGTTTCTTTTTGGTGCCACCCTCACTTCATCCCTCTCCTCTTCCACTGTTTTAAACTTGGTTTTAGTTTCACCTTTGCACTTCCATTCTGCCCTACTAGTTAGGGCTCCTTTCTAACCACCTTTCATCATTTCCTTATAGACACTTGTCAGAAACCATGAAATCAGACCGAGACAGAAGTACAATTAAATCACAGCTTCTGACGAATGGTTATACACCACAAAACGCGTGGAGCCAATATATTCTGTGTATTGTACCAATCATGTGGCCAATTGAATTTTTATAGAATCATGTTTATTTATTATCTACCTTGACTGGGAATAGCAAGGTCATGGGCCATGCAGGCAATACCTTGTAATTATATTTGTATATATATAAATTTTGATGGATCCTGGTGATTTGTTATGTTATGCAATTGATATCCATATTATTATCATGGTTACTATGTGGAATTCATTTCCCTACTTTCCTATATATATATTATGTGTGTATATCAGTGTTTTGTACTAATAAATATTTTTCTACATGCCCACCTACGTACTCAGTTGCTGCTGCATGTTTCATTTAAAGTCCCACCCTTTTGTCCTCCTTTTTGTCCAAATACGGAAAGGTTTCTTCACAGTAAAAGCTGTGAAAATGTGGAATAGATTCCCTCCAGAGGTGGTTCTGGCCAGCTCAGTAGATTGCTTTAAAAAAAGCCTGGATTCTTTCCGAAATGTACATAATATAACTGGGTACTAACATTTATAGGTAAAGTTGATCCAAGAAATATCCAATTGCCTCTCGGGGATAAGAGAAGGATTTTTTTCCCCCTGCTTTAGAAAATTGGAGCATGCTTTGCTGGGGTTTTTCACTTTCCTCTGGATCAACTATGGGTGAAAGATTGTGTATATGGAATTGTATTTTTTGTTAAACTAGATGGTCTTTTTTCAACCTGACTAACTATGTAACTTACAGTGGGGATGGAAAGTATTCAGACCTCCTTAAATTGTTCACTCTTTGTTATATTGCTGCCATTTGCTAAAATCATTTAAGTTCATTTTTTTCCTCATTAATATACACACAGCACCCCATATTGACAGAAAAACACAGAATTGTTGACATTTTTGCAGATTTATTAAAAAAGAAAAAATGAAATATCACATGGTCCTAAGTATTCAGACCCTTTGCTCAGTATTTAGTAGAAGCACCCTTTTGATCTAATACAGCCATGAGTCTTTTTGGGAAAGATGCAACAAGTTTTTCACACCTGGATTTGGGGATCCTCTGCCATTCCTCCTTGCAGATCCTCTCCAGTTCTGTCAGGTTGGATAGTAAACTTTGGTGGACAGCCATTTTTAGGTCTCTCCAGAGATGCTCAATTGGGTTTAAGTCAGGGCTCTGGCTGGGCCATTTAACCACTTGACGACCGCCTCACGCCGATGTACGTCGGCAAAGTGGCACGGACAGGCAAAATCACGTACAGGGTACGTGATTTGCCTTCCGCGGGTGGGGGGTCCGATCGGACCCCCCCCCGGTGCCCGAGGCGGTCGTCTTTTGTCCAGCGGCGATCGGTGATGAGGGGGAGACCATCCGTTCGTGGCCCCCCCCTCGCGATCGCCGCCGGCCAATGAGAATCTTCCTTTGCTGCTGTATGCTAAACAGCAGCAAAGGAAATGATGTCATCTCTCCTCGGCTCGGTAATTTCCGTTCCGGCCCGAGGAGAGAAGACATCAATGTGAGTGCACAACACACACACACACAGTAGAACATGCCAGGCACACAAAACACCCCGATCCCCCCCCCGATCGCCCCCCGATCCCCCCCCAATCACCCCCCCCCCCTGTCACAAACTGACACCAGCAGTTTTTTTTTTTTTTTTTTCTGATTACTGCATAGTGTCAGTTTGTGACAGTTACAGTGTTGGGACAGTTACTGTTACCCCCCTTTAGGTCTAGGATACCCCCCTAACCCCCCCTAATAAAGTTTTAACCCCTTGATCACCCCCTGTCACCAGTGTCACTAAGCGATCATTTTTCTGATCGCTGTATTAGTGTCGCTGGTGACGCTAGTTAGTGAGGTAAATATTTAGGTTCGCCGTCAGCGTTTTATAGCGTCAGGGACCCCCCTATACTATCTGATAAATGTTTTAACCCCTTGATTGCCCCCTAGTTAACCCTTTCACCACTGATCACCGTATAACCGTTACGGTTGACGCTGGTTAGTTTGTTTATTTTTTATAGTGTCAGGGCACCCGCCGTTTATTACCGAATAAAGGTTTAGCCCCCCGATCGCCCGGCGGTGATATGCGTCGCCCCAGGCAGCGTCAGATTAGCGCCAGTACCGCTAACACCCACGCACGCACCGTACACCTCCCTTAGTGGTATAGTATCTGAACGCATCAATATCTGATCCGATCAGATCTATACTAGCGTCCCCAGCAGTTTAGGGTTCCCAAAAACGCAGTGTTAGCGGGATCAGCCCAGATACCTGCTAGCACCTGCATTTTGTGCCTCCGCCCAGCCCACCCAAGTGCAGTATCGATCGATCACTGTCACTTACAAAACACTAAACGCATAACTGCAGCGTTCGCAGAGTCAGGCCTGATCCCTGCGATCGCTAACAGTTTTTTTGGTAGCATTTTGGTGAACTGGCAAGCACCAGCCCCAGGCGTCAGGTTAGCGCCAGTACCGCTAACACCCACGCACGCAGCATACGCCTCCCTTAGTGGTATAGTATCTGAACGGATCAATATCTGATCCGATCAGATCTATACTAGCGTCCCCAGCAGTTTAGGGTTCCCAAAAACGCAGTGTTAGCGGAATCAGCCCAGATACCTGCTAGCACCTGCGTTTTGCGCCTCCGCCCGGCCCAGCCCACCCAAGTGCAGTATCGATCGATCACTGACACTTACAAAACACTAAACGCATAACTGCAGCGTTCGCAGAGTCAGGCCTGATCCCTGCGATCGCTAACAGTTTTTTTGGTAGTATTTTGGTGAACTGGCAAGCACCAGCCCCAGGCAGCGTCAGATTAGCGCCAGTACCGCTAACACCCACGCACGCACCGTACACCTCCCTTAGTGGTATAGTATCTGATCGCATCAATATCTGATCCGATCAGATCTATACTAGCGTCACCAGCAGTTTAGGGTTCCCAAAAACGCAGTGTTAGCGGGATCAGCCCAGATACCTGCTAGCACCTGCGTTTTGCCCCTCCGCCCGGCCCGGCCCAGCCCACCCAAGTGCAGTATCGATCGATCACTGTCACTTACAAAACACTAAACGCATAACTGCAGCGTTCGCAGAGTCAGGCCTGATCCCTGCGATCGCTAACAGTTTTTTGGTAGCGTTTTGGTGAACTGGCAAGCGCCAGCGGCCTAGTACACCCCGGTCGTAGTCAAACCAGCACTGCAGTAACACGTGGTGACGTGGCGAGTCCCATAAGTGCAGTTGAAGCTGGTGAGGTGGCAAGCACAAGTAGTGTCCCGCTGCCACCAAAAAGACAAACACAGGCCCGTCGTGCCCATAGTGCCCTTCCTGCTGCATTCGCCAATCCTAATTGGGAACCCACCGCTTCTGCAGCGCCCGTACTTCCCCCATTCACATCCCCAACCAAATGCAGTCGGCTGCATGAGAGGCATTTTTATGTCCTCCCGAGTACCCCTACCCAACGAACCCCCCAAAAAAGATGTCATGTCTGCAGCAAGCGCGGATATAGGCGTGACGCCCACTATTATTGTCCCTCCTGTCCTGACAATCCTGGTCTTTGCATTGGTGAATGTTTTGAACGCTACCATTCACTAGTTGAGTATTAGCGTAGGGTACAGCATTGCACAGACTAGGACACACTTTCACAGGGTCTCCCAAGATGCCATCGCATTTTGAGAGACCCGAACCTGGAACCGGTTACCGTTATAAAAGTTAGTTACAAAAAAAGTGTAAAAAAAAAAAAAAATATGAAATAAAAAAAAATAGTTGTTGTTTTATTGTTCTCTCTCTCTCTATTCTCTCTCTATTGTTCTGCTCTTTTTTACTGTATTCTATTCTGCAATGTTTTATTGTTATTGTTATTGTTATTATGTTTTATCATGTTTGTTTTTCAGGTATGTAATTATTTATACTTTACTGTTTACTGTGCTTTATTGTTAACCATTGTTAACCATTTTTTTGTCTTCAGGTACGCCATTCACGACTTTGAGTGGTTATACCAGAATGATGCCTGCAGGTTTAGGTATCATCTTGGTATCATTCTTTTCAGCCAGCGGTCGGCTTTCATGTAAAAGCAATCCTAGCAGCTAATTAGCCTCTAGACTGCTTTTACAAGCCGTGGGAGGGAATGCCCCCCCCCCACCGTCTTCCGTGTTTTTCTCTGGCTCTCCTGTCTCAACAGGGAACCTGAGAATGCAGCCGGTGATTCAGCCAGCTGACCATAGAGCTGATCAGAGACCAGAGTGGCTCCAAACATCTCTATGGCCTAAGAAACCGGAAGCTACGAGTATTTCATGACTTAGATTTCGCCGGATGTAAATAGCGCCATTGGGAAATTGGGGAAGCATTTTATCACACTGATCTTGGTGTGGTCAGATGCTTTGAGGGCAGAGGAGAGATCTAGGGTCTAATAGACCACAATTTTTTCAAAAAAGAGTACCTGTCACTACCTATTGCTATCATAGGGGATATTTACATTCCCCGAGATAACAATAAAAATGATTAAAAAAAAAAATATGAAAGGAACAGTTTAAAAGTAAGATTAAAAAAGCAAAAAAATAATAAAGAAAAAAAAAAAAAAAAACACCCCTGTCGCCCCCTGCTCTCGCGCTAAGGCGAACGCAAGCGGCGGTCTGTCGTCAAACGTAAACAGCAATTGCACCATGCATGTGAGGTATCACCGCGAAGGCCAGATCGAGTGCAGTAATTTTTCCAGTAGACCTCCTCTGTAAATCTAAAGTGGTAACCTGTAAAGGCTTTTGAAGGCTTTTAAACATGTATTTATTTTGTTGCCACTGCACGTTTGTGCGCAATTTTAAAGCATGTCATGTTTGGTATCCATGTACTCGGCCTAAGATCATCTTTTTTATTTCATCAAACATTTGGGCAATATAGCGTGTTTTAGTGCATTAAAATTAAAAAAAGTGTGTTTTTTCCCCAAAAAATGCGTTTGAAAAATCGCTGCGCAATTACTGTGTGAAAAAAAAAAATGAAACACCCACCATTTTAATCTGTAGGGCATTTGCTTTAAAAAAATATATAATGTTTGGGGGTTCAAAGTAATTTTTTTGCAAAAAAAAAAAACTTTTTCATGTAAACAATAAGTGTCAGAAAGGGCTTTGTCTTCAAGTGGTTAGAAGAGTGGGTGATGTGTGACATAAGCTTCTAAATGTTGTGCATAAAATGCCAGGACAGTTCAAAACCCCCCCAAATGACCCCATTTTGGAAAGTAGACACCCCAAGCTATTTGCTGAGAGGCATGTCGAGTCCATGGAATATTTTATATTGCGACACAAGTTGCGGGAAAGAGACAAATTTTTTTTTTTTTTTTTTTTTTTTGCACAAAGTTGTCACTAAATGATATATTGCTCAAACATGCCATGGAAATATGTGAAATTACACCCCAAAATACATTCTGCTGCTTCTCCTGAGTACGGGGATACCACATGCGTGAGACTTTTTGGGAGCCTAGCCGCGTACGGGACCCCGAAAACCAAGCACCGCCTTCAGGCTTTCTAAGGGCGTGAATTTTTGATTTCACTCTTCACTGCCTATCACAGTTTCGGAGGCCATGGAATGCCCAGGTGGCACAAAACCCCCCCAAATGACCCCATTTTGGAAAGTAGACACCCCAAGCTATTTGCTGAGAGGTATAGTGAGTATTTTGCAGACCTCACTTTTTGTCACAAAGTTTTGAAAATTGAAAAAAGAAAAAAAAAAATGTTTTTTCTTGTCTTTCTTCATTTTCAAAAACAAATGAGAGCTGCAAAATACTCACCATGCCTTTCAGCAAATAGCTTGGGGTGTCTACTTTCCAAAATGGGGTCATTTGGGGGGGTTTTGTGCCACCTGGGCATTCCATGGCCTCCGAAACTGTGATAGGCAGTAAAGAGTGAAATCAAAAATTTTCACCCTTAGAAATCCTGAAGGCAGTGATTGGTTTTCGGGGTCCAGTACGCGGCTAGGCTCCCAAAAAGTCCCACACATGTGGTATCCCCATACTCAGGAGAAGCAGCTAAATGTATTTTGGGGTGCAATTCCACATATGCCCATGGCCTGTGTGAGCAATATATCATTTAGTGACAACTTTATGAAAAAAAAAAAAAAAAAAAAGTGTCACTTTCCCGCAACTTGTGTCAAAATATAAAATATTCCATGGACTCAATATGCCTCTCAGCAAATAGCTTGGGGTGTCTACTTTCCAAAATGGGGTCATTTTGGGGGGTTTTGTGCCATCTTGGCATTCCATGGCCTCCGAAACTGTGATAGGCAGTGAAGAGTGAAAGCAAAAATTTACACCCTTAGAAATCCTGAAGGCGGTGATTGGTTTTCGGGGTCCCGTACGCGGCTAGGCTCCCAAAAAGTCCCACACATGTGGTATCCCCGTACTCAGGAGAAGCAGCTAAATGTATTTTGGGGTGCAATTCCACATAGGCCCATGGCCTGTGTGAGCAATATATCATTTAGTGACCACTTTTTGTAAATATTTTTTTTTTTTTTGTCATTTTTCAATCACTTGGGACAAAAAAAATAAATATTCAATGGGTTCAACATGCCTCTCAGCAATTTCCTTGGGGTGTCTACTTTCCAAAATGGGGTCATTTGGGGGGGTTTTGTACTGCCCTGCCATTTTAGCACCTCAAGAAATGACATAGGCAGTCATAAACTAAAAGCTGTGTAAATTCCAGAAAATGTACCCTAGTTTGTAGACGCTATAACTTTTGCACAAACCAATAAATATACGCTTATTGACATTTTTTTTACCAAAGACATGTGGCCGAATACATTTTGGCCTAAATGTATGACTAAAATTTAGTTTATTGGATTTTTTTTATAACAAAAAGTAGAAAATATCATTTTTTTTCAAAATTTTCGGTCTTTTTCCGTTTATAGCGCAAAAAATAAAAACCGCAGAGGTGATCAAATACCATCAAAAGAAAGCTCTATTTGTGGGAAGAAAAGGACGCAAATTTCGTTTGGGTACAGCATTGCATGACCGCGCAATTAGCAGTTAAAGCGACGCAGTGCCAAATTGGAAAAAGACCTCTGGTCCTTAGGCAGCATAATGGTCCGGGGCTCAAGTGGTTAAGAACAGTCACGGAGTTGTTGTGAAGCCACTCCATTATTTTAGCTGTGTGCTTAGGGTCATTGTCTTGTTGGAAGGTAAACCTTCGGCCCAGTCTGAGGTCCTGAGCACTCTGGAGAAGGTTTTCGTCCAGGATATCCCTGTACTTGGCCACATTCATCTTTCCCTCGATTGAAACCAGTCGTCCTGTCCCTGCAGCTGAAAATCACCCCACAGCATGATGCTGCCACCACCATGCTTCACTGTTTGGACTGTATTGGACAGGTGATGAGCAGTGCCTGATTTTCTCCACACATACCGCTTAGAATTAAGGCCAAAAAGTTCTATCTTGGTCTCATCAGACCAGAGAATCTTATTTCTCACCATCTTGGAGTCCTTCAGGTGTTTTTTAGCAAACTCCATGCGGGCTTTCATGTGTCTTGAACTGAGGAGAGGCTTCCGTCGGGCCACTCTGCCATAAAGCCCCGACTGGTGGAGGGCTGCAGTGATGGTTGACTTTATACAACTTTCTCCCATCTCCCGACTGCATCTCTAGGGCTCAGCCACAGTGATCTTTGGGTTCTTCTTTACCTCTCTCACCAAGGCTCTTCTCCCCCGATAGCTCAGTTTGGCCAGACGGCCAGCTCTAGGAAGGATTCTGGTCATCCCAGACGCCTTCCATTTAAGGATTATGGAGGCCACTATACTCTTGGGAACCTTAAGTGCCCCAGAATTTTTTTGTAACCTTGGCCAGATCTGTGCCTTGCCACAATTCTGTCTCTGAGCTCTTCAGGCAGTTCCTTTGACCTCATGATTCTCATTTGCTCTGACATGCACTGTGAGCTGTAAGGTCTTATATAGACAGGTGTGTGGCTTTCCTAATCAAGTCCAATCAGTATAATCAAACACAGCTGGACTCAAATGAAGGTGTAGAACCATCTCTAGGATGATCCGAAGAAATGGACAGCACCTGAGTTAAATATAGGAGTGTCACAGCAAAGGGTCTGAATACTTAGCACCATGTGATATTTCAGTTTTTCTTCTTTAATAAATCTGCAAAAATGTCAACAATTCTGTGTTTTTCTGTCAATATGGGGTGCTGTGTGTACATTAATGAGGAAAAAAATGAACTTAAATGATTTTAGTAAATGGCTGCAATATAATAAAGAGTGAAAAATTTAAGGGGGTCGGAATACTTTTGCTCCCCACTGTATATGAGATTATAATGATTAGGTTTACATAAACTTGAAGGTGAAACAACTTATCATCATCATTTTTTTTTATCCTGGCAATGCCTCTGGCATATCGCATTTGCCAGGCAATATTTGTCAAAATGCTGTGTAAAATTTGACCCTCATAAACTGAAAAATTCTAAACACGAGCCTCTAATTTTATAATCCAGGGATTCTCAGGTCTTTAGCTATAAAGCCTCTTTGCTGTTCTTATTATATACACCCCGATCATCCAGAAAGAAATTAACATGTCACTCCTTTGCCCCACTTCATTCTTTGGAAATATCGTATGCAAAATAAAGGAAAGGAGGTTGTACGACACAAAAATAATGTCTTCTGGCAGTTTTGGGAGCTATGCTACTTGACAAATAGAATTTCATAAAAATGGAGTGCAAATCAATCAACTTGTAAATATTGTGTATAACTACTAAATTTGAATTACAAGCAAATAATAAAATAAACTATGCATGTTCTTTTTTAGAAAATAGGCTTATATTTTAAAAAATAGTAGCCCTTTAAAGCTAGATTTAATGTGGTTGTAAAGGCAGAAGTTTTCTTTTTACTTTTCTATGTCGTAAGGTAAAAAACCTTCTACATGCTGGCTCTGCCCCCCCCAATACATACCTGAGTCAAATCTCGATCCAGCAATGCACAAGAGCTGAGGCTTTCCCACTCTGTGTGTCTTATGGATGACAAACAGGGGCTCGCTCACAAGCACGCATAAGTTCCCCCATGGCAATTGGCTTGCTATGGGGGCATTCAGCAGGGGTGGAGCCAGGAGTCCCAGCGGGGGACCCGAGAAAAGGAGGAACCATTCCACAATGCATATAAGTATAACATGTTTGTTGTTTAAATTTAAAAAAATGAAGCTTTACAATCACTTCAAGCCCCTTTTCTTATTTTACTTCTCACCCCTGTAGTCTACCTCCATCTGTGCTACCATTCCTGCAAAGCCTCCTTTTTAAGTCGCCTATGGTCCTTTTTAAGACTGCCCATGGTTGCACACCATGTCTCCTCCACACAATGCAGAGATATTAGCCCTGTATTGTACATAACACTGATGGACCGCCCAACAGACTGGAGTGTCAAGGAGAAGAGGACAGCACTGGAACCTGTTATGCCCCGTACACACGGTCGGACTTTGTTCGGACATTCCGACAACAAAATCCTCGGATTTTTTCCGACAGATGTTGGCTCAAACTTGTTTTGCCTACACACGGTCGCACAAAGTTGTCGGAATTTCCGATCGCCAAGAACGCGGTGACGTCAAGCACGTACGACGAGACTAGAAAAGGCCAGTTCAGAACCAAGCGCGGCACCCTTTGGGCTCCTTTTGCTAATCTCGTGTTAGTAAAAGTTTGGTGAGAGACGATTCGTGCTTTTTCAGACTCGTGGCTTTCAGATCGTTTTCTGCCGTTCAGTTTGTGCTTGTGGGTTTGTATCTGCTCTTCAGTGCGTGCAGTCAGTTCGTATTGGAGTTTTCTGTGCGATCTTGTCCGCTCGTTGCTGTTTTTCAGGTCGCTCTTCACAGGCCTTGCTGTTCTTCAGTGCGTTCTGTTACTTCGTTCTGAGCAGCCGACCGTTTTCTAGCCATGTTTCGTATGCGTACTCCTCGTAGAGTTCGTGCTGTGCGGGGGCTTGGTGTTGGGGTCCTGACCTTGACACAAGTCCAGTCCATGAACAGGGTGGGGAGGAGTTCATGGACCAAGAATTGGTTGCTTCAGCATGACCAGTTCTCTCATATGCCTTTGCTCCGTGAGATCCGTGAGAATAATCCTGATGATTTCAGGAACTTTCTCAGGATGACGGACCCCGTATTTCACCGTTTGTTGGCTTCGCTGACCCCCTATATCAGCAGGCAGGATACCTGCATGAGGCAAGCCATCACTCCGGAGCAGAGGTTGGTCGCTACCTTGCGGTATTTGGCCACAGGGAGAAGCCTGCAGGACTTGAAGTTCTCGACAGGCATCTCCCCCCAGGCTCTGGGGATCATTATCCCAGAGACCTGTTCTGCCATCATCCAGGTCCTGCAGAAGGAGTATATTAAGGTAAGATTTTTATCCTTTAATATCACATTTTATTGTATTGAATGTTTGATAATATATTGTATTTCTTTCCTCATTCCCTAATTATCATGATTGGAATATGCTGTGAATGTCCCCTTTGTCCTCATGCATGCTGGATTTTTATGTAATTATTATTTTAGGTCCTTCATACATATTTGCCCTTCAATAACCTCCCCAGCATGGTGTCTCCTGCCCTATATTCACCTCATGTAGTTACTTAACAATGTATTTTATCAGCTCCATAGTAGTGCTTTACCCCAAACACCCCCTAAAATGTTTTGAAATGTTATTTTTGATTTAAATTCAGGCAGAGGGCCAGAGGCTTTTTTTTGTGGTGTCCCCAAATTTTTTGTAACCCTCCCTCCCCCAACTGCTAAGTCAGCTGATCCCAATTCTCTATCCTCAATCATCTATCTGCTGACTTTGCCAAACCCATACACACTATACCCATCTCTTTAGTGCTCAGATTTATGGATGAATTCCCCAAAGCATGTAGTGCAAGGGCCTGCCTGTATACTTTCCAATGGTACTGTTTAAAGTTCTTGTATCCTATTATGATCTTGATAGGTAATAGCAGAATGTCCAAATGTGCTCAAATGTGTACAGTGTGTATTTATATCTTTGTATTATGACACTTCTTACCTGTCCAGTGGGCTGCCAATAGTGTAACTAAGGAGGGGCTGTTCCAAGTAATACCCTGTATTTAGGCATTCATCTCTCAATGAAGTGAAGAGGGTTACCTGTCCAAGAGTTCCCCCCCCCCTATAATGTTAGAAATGGCCCATGAGAGGGGGGGGGGGAATATGATAGGTGTACCTTATACTTTGTTGTTGTTAAATTCCCCTTAATAAATGCTATCTGGAGGTTGACCCATAATGTTTGTGTCTAATCTGCTTGCCAGGTTTCTGTGAAAAAATAGTAATGTTTATTGTTTTTTCCTCAACAGTTTCCTTCCACGCCACAGGAATGGCAGACTGTGGCCTCCCACTTTGCCCAGCGGTGGGACTTTCCTAACTGCGGAGGGGCAATTGATGGGAAACACGTCCACATTGTCCCACCACCCAACTCGGGGTCGTACTATTATAATTACAAGGGGTTTAATAGTATAGTGATGTTGGCGGTGGTGTCGGCTAATTACGACTTCTTGTATGTGGACGTGGGGAAGAATGGCCGGATGTCCGATGGTGGAGTGATCGCCCAGACGGAGTTCTACAGGCGTCTCCAGAATGGCAGCTTGGACTTGCCACCTCCAGAGGACAATGTTGAAGGTCTCCCATTTGTGTTCGTTGCTGATGAAGCATTTGCGCTGGGGGACCACCTGATGCGGCCATTCCCGATGAGGACCCTCACCCCGGAACAGAGGGTTTTTAATTACCGGCTGGCCAGAGCCCGAAGAGTGGTGGAGAACACATTTGGAATCCTGGCCAGCCGGTTCCGATTATTTATGACACCCATCCATATGGCGGAGTATAAACTGAACCATATAATACTTGCCTGCTGTGTTCTCCATAATTTTCTACGAAAACATTCAGCCAACTATGCTGGCTCAGTTGGGCCTGAGGCCGGAATCCCAAATACATCAACAATGACGGCACTTGAAAGCGGCCGTCCTGGCTTGCCCTCCCTGAATGCCCGTGATGTCCGGTTACAATACCTGGAGTTCTTTGCGGGTAGGGGGGCTATCAATATGCCAGACAATATGTGACACCTTTTTCAAATAAAAAACAACCAAAAGAAATTCTTGGTGGACATTTACTGCTTGTGTTTGTTTTAGCTGACCCTGACAGAAATGTGTTGAGTGCAGAAAATGTCGTGATTGGGTAACCTTATAAAAAACAGTGTTGGCTGGTACTTCCTAAATGCAAAAACACATTTCACTACAAGTGCACTTGCAACTGCACTGAACCTGCACTTGTAGTGCAAAGAGGATTTGCCCTTAGGAAATAACCCCCATTTGTGCATAAAACAACAATTACATCACCCCAAAAGTGTTGTAGTGTTGAGACAATAATCCACACATTCTTGAGTAAGGCACTTTTTTATACCTGCACAATCACATGCGCATTTACCAAAGGTTTTTAAAACAAACCAACATGTTTGTTGTATAACAATGTTTGCAGTAGCATTATGAAAAATCTAAATATCCATTTCAGATAAAACAGGCCTGTGTAAAACCAACAAGAAAGCCAAAAAACTTGAACTTACAAAGTTCACATTAGGTAAAACCTGAAGGCTATATCATACATCAGTATTTAGGAACTGGGTTTGATCTAGCGTTCAGATGGGGGGAAATCACCCCTGGAAAAGCCAAATTTGGAAGATGCACACCAATTTACGAATGGCAACATGTGCTATCTGCCATCAGGGGGGATCAAGGGACGTGTTTTGGGGGAGAAAGCCTTTCCTCAATGCGACTTTATAATTGAGGAAGGTGTTGCACCCCCAAAACGCGTCCATTGATCTCCCGTGATGGCAGATAGCACATGTTGGCACACTGTGTGCATCCTCCAAATTTGGCTTTTCTAAACATCTTAAAAATTTTTGGAAGATTGGACCACAATAAAACAGGTGATTTTGTGGGGTTTAAATTCGCCCCAAAACATCAATGATGTTATTATTTTTTTTAATAACATCACTGATTTGTTTCTGGATGTTTTGCAATTGGAGATTACACCCCATGATCTCCCCGATAAGTATCTGGGCACTTTCTGAAGTAAAGCGTTCAGGATCCCTCACATCACGATCACCTAAAAAGAGATAAAGAACAAAAAAAAGGTCTCAAAAATCTGCCACCATCCATCTCGTTTACCTGAGTCTGTGGTCGCAGACACTCACCTGTTGTGGTGCCAATCTCCACCACGTCTTCTTCTTCCTCCTGCTCTTCTTCTTCGTTTGGGGGTATTTCACCTTCTTCCATAGGTGGGGGGTCTGTGGTCTCCTCGGATGAGGGCTGTCCTCCGAGTCTTTTCTCCCCTATGTAAAACAAAAATGGTATAATTAGCACACAGATATTTGATGGCAGAACTAGAAATAGGAAACATTGCTTGGAAGTGGGGTACAATTGTCTATTTTAGCCGAGTTCCAAGATGTATATTTTTTTTATTGCCCTTTGTCAAGCTGCAATACTTTACATGTTTGGTACAAGCTTCACAGATGTAGCCCCCCCTATAGTATACACTGGAGCACCTGTGTGCCCCCCTAATAAAAATGGTGTTCTGGGGTCCCACACTAGTGCTCCAGTGTCCAGATGTGAAAACAGCTGCTCAGTGTCCTCTCTTTACACACAATCTAGTTGTCATTTCATTCTAGTAACAAACCCATCTACACAAACAAATATTTGGCATCCAAGTAGGCCCCAAAAAATGTGTGAAAATGCATATGGCCTAAACAATGGTGTTCTAGAGGCCGAAATAAAAATGTTTGATACGAACGAATAATGGGCCCATGAACATTAAAGTTGCCCTTTTAAACGTTACAATTAATAAAAGCATATGGAGCAGAACGAACGTAATAAAGACAGAAAGAATAGGAACACAGCACAACTACTTACTTTTTTGCAGCACTCTCCGGATCTTTCGGTACTGCTCTGGCTCTCTCAACTTCAGGTCCGACCACCGCTTCCTGAGCTGATCTTTAGATCTTCGTACCCTGAAATTCCTCTCCAGACTACTGACCACTTTACCAATGATTTTGGCCTTTCGGATGTTGGGGTGGGGGTAAGGCCCATATTTTCCGTCATAGTCGGACTTCCTCATGATGTGTACCATCTCCAACATCTCCCCAAACGACATATTTGTGGCCTTAAAACGTCTCCTTCTGGATCGGGACGTGCCTGGACCAGGGCTTTCCTCCTCCTCCTCCTCCTCGTTGCTATAATTAGCATGCACCTGCTGTAACTCTGCCATCATGCTCTTCACCCACTGCGCCGAACGAAAAGGGGCGGGGAATACACTAGAAAGAACGTCAGGGGCGGGCGGAGTTACACGCATGCGCAGTGTGTATAAAGCGTAACACGCGTGCGTATTACGTACGATCTGTGAGCGGAGGAAGGAGCATTGGACGCGCCGATCGTAAGAACGAAGGTAAGAGACAAACTTGTGCCTATACTGCTTCTAGATTGAGGCCTATATTGTAACAAGATTAGGAGAGTTTTGTCTGACATTAGGCTTTGTCTTGTGTTGTGTCTTGCAGTGAACATGGATATCTTAATGAGAGATACTGACTTCATGTCACTATTCATTGATATGCTAAGTGAGCTGCCCTATCTGTGGGAGATTACCCACCCCCATTTCAAGAACCAAGCAAAGAGGAAGGCAGCACTGGAGCAATTGTGTGAAATTGTGAAGCAGGTGATCCCCACGGCAGACATCACTTATTTAAAGATTTTCATTGGTGGCCTGAGGAGCACATATCTGAGGGAGCGCAAGAAAGTCCTGGATTCACAGAGATCCGGAGCAGCAGATGACATCTATGTCCCCAGGATGTTGTACTACGACAGGCTGCACTTTCTGGCAGGCCAGACTGAACCCAGGCCATCCCTCTCCAGTCTTCCTTCCAGGCTTCCTTCCCCCCTGGCTGAGGCTTCTGACGCCCAACCTGGGCCTTCCAGGCCGCATGTGGAGGAGCCCAGATTGAGCCAGGTATAGCATTCCTCTAAATATTTCTGCTTGTCCAATCAATGATGTTAACTAGATGTTAGTTTGGAGTACTAATTTAGGATTGTGATTGATGATGCAAAACATTACAACTATGTCCCTTTTTCATACACAGGGAAGTCTCAGCCAGGAGGTGGCCGGGCCAAGCCGGCTGGCTGATCTGCAGGTCCCTCCACCCCCCCTGAAAAGAGAAAGTGGCAGTAGGACGAGTGCCCTAGAGGAGGAGGCTATCAGATTCTTTTGGAGGGCTACAGAGGTCCTGGGAGCACCACACACCATGGAGGAGAACATTGCTGCATTCATAGCATATAAAATGCAGAGGATGGAGGAGGGCCAAAAAGCCATGTGTCAGGCCCTCATATCAGAGGCTCTGGAGAAAGGTATGAGGGGCCAAATTACACCTCACACACAGCTTTGGGATGGTCCTCCTCCTCCTCCTCCCTCTCCTCCTCCTCCTCCCTCTCCTCCAGGTCCTCCCAGTCCTCCTCCAGGTCCCCCCAGTCCTCCTCCTCCTCCAGGTCCTACTCCTCCTCCTGCCACATCTCCAACTGCACAGCCACAGCCCAGAAGGAAGCGTGAAAGGAAGACCAGACAGTGATTGCCCTGGGTCCAGTCTGGTCGGCCAAAAAATGCAGCCTCTTGTGGTACCACAGCCTGGGGACACTGATGTCATCTGCTGCTATCCAGATCTCTGTGAATCCCGGACCAGACTGCCCTCCCTTACATATGGACTCCTCAGGCCACCAATTTTGATGTTGAAGAATTGATGTCTGCCGTGGGGGTCCCAGGCTTCACTAATTTCTCCTGTTGATCCAGTGTTGCCTTCCTCTTTGTTTGGTTCTGATCCCTTAATAAAGGATTTTTGTTTGGAATTATACTCTCCTATGTGTTTTACTTCAAAAATGACAGTTTGTTTGTGAGGATTCAGGTACATTTCTAATATACAATGTGAAATGAACAAGGGACACCAACACCAAACAATCTCCTTGAGATTAAATAATAAAAGATATCAATGGTGTTGGGGTAACTTGCCACACAAAACACACACAAAAATATTCTGGAGTAAAAATAAAAATAACATTGAACAAAGATCAGCCTTGGAAAAAATCCAAACATTAAAGAAAAAAAAAGGCTTAAAAACAAAAAAAAAACATAAAAAATATAAAACTGTCAGATGTGACAACTAATAACAATATATTGAGGGAATCCCACTAAAAAAACACAAATAAAAGTTTGTGAGAAGTGTGTGTGAATATGAGCAGCAAAACTACTTAATTCTTGTCACATTATAAAGAAGAAGAGAGTGCGTTGTATTAAACCATTTTTTACATTGCAGCGTGACGAAAGTGCTGTATCCATTGCGAACGCTAAGTTTACCAGAACGAGCTGTCCCGTGTCGGAATTTCTTCTGAGCATGCGTGGCACTTTGTGCGTCGGAACAGGCCACACACGGTCGGAATTGACGCGATCGGATTTTGTTGTCGGAAAATTTTATTTCCTGCTGTCCAACTTTGTGTGTCGGAAAATCCGATGGAAAATGTCCGATGGCGCCCACACACGGTCGGAATTTCCGACAACACGCTCCGATCGGACATTGTCCATCGGAAAATCCGACCGTGTGTACGGGGCATTACATCTTCTTCAGTTCTCCCTTGACTTAACAAGCATTTAACCTTGCAATGCGGGTGTAGTGGGCCCCACTGCAAAGATTTTTTTTCCTTCACCTTTTTTCTGCAGCTCTGGCTGCCATACTCACCATCACTTTTGTACTTTCTCTCAAAACAGCTGCTTCCAAAAGCCAGCATCTCCTTTCTCCCATGTTAAATGGTGCCCAACTACCTGGAAGTTAAAACTGGCATGGGCATACCTAACAGATGCTCATCATCATGCCAGCCAGGGTTCATAGTACTCCTGGACAGTGCATCACTGACATGCCATTATGGGAGCACAGTAAGGTCCTGGGGTCCTGCTGCCATCAGAGGAAAAGGATGAGATTCTATTGTGCCAGTGTATCTGTCATAATGCTGCAAAAAAGGTAAGTATAATGGGACAAAAAATGGTGGTGGCGAGGGGGGGCCTTCAGAGAGGGTTAGGGTTGGGCCTTAAATACCTGGTGACCTTGCCAGTGAGAGGTACTTTCTCTGACACCCAAAGCAACCACTATAGCCGAAAGGGCTACAGGGCTGTGTACTTACATACAGGTAAGTTAAGAAGTGGAGTTGACAGCATTGTAACTTTTTAAGTTAAAAAGGATGCCCATAAAGGGACAATAATTTTTCCTTTATGCAAGGACAGGGTCATATTGATGGGGCTTTACCACTTCAACAAAATAGAGATTAGAATAGAAGGAATGCCATAGACTTCTAGGTGTCTAGTTAGCTTATTTGGCCATATTGTTCTCACCATTAGCATTGTTTTAAGTGTTAACTCTGTCCCTAAGTATTTAATTGAACGTGATTGCCAATGGAATGGAAATTGTTTCTGTATTTGGGATGCCATAGTAGGATTGAGGGAGATATTCAAGGCCTCAGTTTTAGTGATATTCATTTTGAAATTGCTGTGCGCTCTGAGGCGGTCAAGCTCTTGGAGTAAGGCGGGGATGGTAATCTGCAGTTGAGTGACATATAGGAGTAGGGCATCTGCATAGAGTGATAACTTATGGCGAGCTGAGGGGGTGGGGATACCGTGTATGGATTTGTTACTTTGAATGGCCTGGGCCAGGTGTTGTACAGTAAGCGCAAATAATAATGGCGACAACGGGCACCCTTGTCTGGTACCATTTCTGATCTCGAATGGTTCCGAGGATTCCCCATTGGCAGTCACCTTAGCTGATGGTTTGGAATAGAGTGACATGATTTTGTGTAATAATTTCAGGCCCAGACCTATCTGAAGTAGTGATGCTTGTAGAAAAGGCCAACTTACCCTATCAAATGCCTTCTCGGTGTCGCATGCTAGTAAGCATTTGGGGATGTTTTGATGTTGAGCATAGGTTATGAGCTGAAGGGTTTTCATGGTGTTGTCCCTAGCTTCACGGCCTTGTATGAATCCTACTTGATCGCTATGAACTAGAGTTGGGAGTAGGGGGGGCTAATCGAGTGGCTATTATTTTGGAGAATAGTTTAAGGTCGACATTTAAGAGAGATATGGGCCTTTAATTGCTGCATTGGGAGTGATCTTTACCAGGTTTGGGTATTACTACTATTTGGGCCTGTAGGAGTTGTCGTGGTAATGGATGTGTATCATCTAACTTCCCCAATGCTCAAGCCATAATAGGGGCTAGTTGATGCGTGAAAGTTTTATAGAACTGAGGGGTGTAACCGTCTGGGCCTGGGCTCCTACCGGATTTGAGCGCTTTAATCGCAGTCAAGTCTGAAGAAGTAATGGGTTGTTCAAGGGCATCAATGTCAGAAGGGGGGGATCCTAGGTAGGGCAGTGTCTTGGATGTATTAATGTAAGTCAGAAGCAGTCAGGGAGGGTGGTGCGTCTTGTATCCCAGGTTGAGGGAGATTGTAAAGGAAGGACTAGTAGTCTCCGAGTTTTTGTGTTTTTTTTGTTTGGATGGTGAAATAATGTGGGGTATGTTTTGTCTTTGTTGTCTAGGAAGTATAACCCTGGCTAAATGCCTCCTACATTTATTTGCTTGGGAATAATGGATATGATGACCTTTGTTACCAGCGGTTAATGATCTATCTGTGAAGATTTGTAACAAATGTTGTCGTGCATTTGATAATTCTACTAATGTCTTGGGGTCTAACGTGCATTTGTGTGTGGATTCGAGGGAGGTGATCAGAGTGAAGAGGCGTTTTATATCGTCGGTACGAGCTTTTTTCAGTCTGGAGCCATGTTGGATAAAAATCCCTCTAAGTACATATTTCAGCGTCTCCCATTTGTTCATAGCAGAAGTCTCATCTTTGGTGTGGAGTTGGACAAAGTCCGTGATAGCCTTAGACCTCGCTGCAGTACACACTATGTCGTTCAGTAAGTTGTCATTTAATCTCCAAGTAGCCCGACGTGCACACTGTAGTAGTCTGCCAAGTGTTACATGAATTGGTGCATGATCTGAGCATAATTTAAGACCGATCCTGCTGATAGGATCAGGGTCTAGTAATGTTTGGGAGAAAAAGATGTAATCTATTCTACTATAGGATTTGTGAGCAGGGGAGTAATGTGTGAAGTCTTTCAGTGGGATGTAAGAGTCACCATGCATTAACTTGGGAGAGTTCCGCTAGGATGGTCCGTATTTTGGTCAATGAAGAGGGGGAGATGTGTGACTTACCGGTGGAAGAATCCAGTCTCGGGATAATGGAAACGTTGAAGTCTCCTGCAAGGATTAAATTGGGAGTCCCAAAGGTCTTCAGGTGGGCTTTCACGGAGGAAAGGAAATGGAGCTGCTCCTGGTTCGGGAGATAAACATTAACAATTGTAAAAACAGTCTGTTGATATTTTAATTTCAAGAACAAAAAATGACCCTTGGGGTCTTTGAGTCGAGTACTTCTGGAGTGAATAAGCTATGAAAGGCTACAGAGACCCCTTTTGTTTTAACTATGGGATTAGTGCTATGGAACCATGTTGTGAAATGTTTGTCTGGTAGGGATGGGACCACGTCTGAGCGGAAATGGGTTTCCTGTAGTAACGGAGTCTGTGTTTTGGCTTTATGAAAGTGGTGTGGGATCTGTCTGCTCTTTTCTGGTGTATTAAATCCTCTACAATTTAGCGAGGATATCTTGAACTCTAAGGTGGATGCCATGATATGGGGGTTATGGAGTTATATGATGGGCTCCTGAGAGTTATAGTGTGAGGGGATAGGATTGTGTTGTGCTGAGCAGAGGTGGGAGGAGGGTAGGAAAGGAGATAGGGAAAGAGGAGGTAATAGGAAGGCAGAGGGTATATGCACTGAAATGGTGGTAGACAGAGGTGAACTATGTGCAATGTTAGTGCAAGGCGATCTTGGGGAGGGTGTTGTAGAGAGCGGTGTGGGGAAGTACTGAATTGTGTACGACTAAGCATACTATTGCTATCAGTGGGGGTATAGCTCCCTCTAGTGTCCAAATTGGGGCGGGAGATGGACAATACCTAGTAAATCTAAAATAAGCATTAAATACAGAGGTAGTGAAGACTCTGCTAACCCTATTGGGGGGAACGTGGCTAATCTGATTTGGGGCACTCCACCCCGTCCAAGTAATAGTTGAAAGTATAACAGTGAGAAATTATGCAATTATACAATGTAGCACAATGTGCAGTCTAAAATATAAGTCAAGTATTTTGTGTAACTTTCAGGGACAACTAGTAACTATCTTATAACATAACATGTAACATTTAGCATTGAAGGCAGATAGGTTATGCAAATATCAAACTTGTCCCTGAGGACACCTGTTTAAGCTGTCAAGTCTCTCTTCCCTTTCTCTTTTAGGGAAAACTACCAACACTGGGGGTCGCTTGCCCCTCCTGGGGATCTGGGTCAAGAGAAAAGGAAAAAAAAATAAGAAAAAAAGATTTTAAAAAAACTTAGGTGCATTGAAAAGACAGATTCCCCACCGGCCGGTAGGGGGGATGGGTCTTCATCCAGCAGGGGATTTAGAAGCACGCGAGCGGGACCCTTTCTTCTTAGATTGTGTATTCCCATCCAGAGGAGAGAGGGATGCCTGGAGTTGCCGGTCTGAGAGGCCAATCTGGTATCTGAATTTGTGGAAGTTCAAAGGACCCTAAAATGTTAACCATGACCCCGAGCATGCGGAAGACAGCTGATTCGCCATTCAGGGATGCAGAGAGTTGGAATAGGAATCCCCAGCTGTACTTGATCTGTTTAGCTTGCAAGGCATCTGTAACTGGTTTCAGGGCTTTCCGCATGAGTAGGGTCTGCCTCGATAGATCAGTTAACAGCATGACAGGGGTTTCATTGTACATGATGGACTCCTGGGAGCAGGCTGCTTGCATGATGTCGGTTTTTACATTGAAGAAATGTATGCGACAGATGACATCCCTGGCGTAGGCAGGATTCGGGTTGCGGGGCCCCAGTGATCTATGAATTCTATTGATTTTGATCGATGTCTCTTTTGGTTTGTTCAGTAGTTGATTGAACATAGTGGTGGCCGCCATTGCTAAATCTTTGTTTTCCACTGATTCTGGCAATCCGTGTATGCGGATATTGTTGCGATGGCTTCTGTTCTCCTGGTCATCCAGACCATAGAACAGTTGTTGGATTTGAATTGTATGCTCTTGCAGTATGGTGTCATGCTCAGAGATTCTGGTGACAGATTCCTCCACAGTGGCCTCAATGTCCTCAAATCTGTGGCCTATATCTTTGCGTAGGTCACTGATTTCCCTCCTATAAGATCTTTCAAGCCTGCTGATGTAAGATTCAATGTCCTGCTTAGTGGGGAGGCCCCTAATGTAGGCCTCCATTTCCCAATTCTCCTTCTGACTGTGGGGCATAGGAGAGGGGCTTCTGGAGTGAGGGGGACTTCTGGAGTGATTGGGCTCCAGGTCTGAGGACCGGGGGAGTGAGGGGAGTGCACAGCCTGTACCTTGGTAGCTGTGTATGCCGCCTGAGCCGCCGCCGATCGGTCATCACCATCTTGGAAGCCGGCGTGGTCTTGCTGTCTGGTCCCCTCATGGGGAAATAACTTCCTTCAGTTCCGTTCTGCTCCTGCAGCTTTACTAGATAATATTTCTACAAAAAGTGTACAGTAGCTGCAAGTTCAGACTACATGGGAGTTGAAAAAAACTGTCAGGCCACTTCTCCACTTCCCACTTTCTCCCAAGCCCCGAAAGCTAACCGTCCTAAGATCAGAGGTAATGCTTCAACGACTTCTCCCCCTACTCCACCCTCTATCCCAGGGAGAAAGGTACAATTTATGAAAATGGAGTGCCAAGGAGTACGAACTGAAAAAAGGCTGGTAACCACTGATCTACAATGTTATTTTTAAAAAATATGTAATACTATATATGAAGTATATTTAAAGAAGTACTTCTGGCTCCAACCCCGTTGTGTCATGAAAACCACCCAATAAAATTCCCAGCAGCTGCATGCCATTGGAATTGGTGCTTTTGACAAAGTCTTGTAGGCAAAACACATCATATAAATAATATACAACAAAAAAGTGTGCAAACTCCAATATACATAAATGAAGTAAATGATTTCCCACATTATACTGATGTTCTCAGTCAAAAATTATGATAAATAAAAAACTTCTATTCAACACATAGAACAGTGTGTGAATTGGAAACATAATAAACCAGGTTGGACAATAAAAATAGTAATTAAAAGTTACTCCCAGTGTCCAATTAAGGCCCTTAAAGGCAATCACATACAAATAATATGAATAAAGGTTCCATGTGCAATGACCACCAAAAATCCAAAAATGCCAACTCCTTACCAAATCCCACTGATCTCCAAAGATAAGAGATCATAAGCACTTAATCAAATAAATGAAGTCATTCAGAGGTAATTTTCAACCTTCAAACCACTTCAGTCTAGTTAGTTTTCTCACAGTTGAACGGATATCAAACTTTCCTCAGGAATGGTGGAAGAAAACAACAGGATACCATAAAGTATTATCAGTTAAAATGCCCAATGTATTACATAAAAAATATACTCACAAGCATCAAGGATAAAAAAAGAGCATATGATACCTTACTGTTATACACCAGCGGGTGTGATGATGTAACAGGCTTCTAGCCCCACCCAATGCGTGTTGACTACAATGGGACGTCTTCAGGGGACAAGTAAGAGAGATGTCACCACACTAACGGAGCTTAAATTCATTGGGCCTGCTGTATTCTTTTAGTTGGACGAGATGGACTGTCTTTTTTCAACCTGACTAACTAACCTGACTAAACCTTTCCTGCTACCTATGCCACCAATTTCAGCTCTGGTGCTGACACTGCTGAGGAAGTCCATACTGAAACTAACACTAATGCCGCGTACACACGATCAGACTTTACGGCATACTTGGTCCGGCGTACCGGATTTCGTTGGACAATTCGATCGTGTGTGGGCTCCAGCGGACTTTGTTTTCTCAAAAGTTTGACGGACTTAGATTTGAAACATGTTTCAAATCTGTCCGAAGGACTCGAGTGCGGTCGAAAAGTCTGCTTGTCTGTATGCTAGTCCGACGGACAAATACCAACGCTAGGGCAGCTATTGGCTACTGGCTATGAACTTCCTTGTTTTAGTCCGGTCGTACGTCATCACGTACGATTCCGTCGGACTTTGGTTAAATGTGTGTAGGCAAGTCCGTTCATTCGGAAAGTCCGTCGTAAAATCCGTCAAAGTACGCCGGACAAAGTCTGCTGTAAAGTCTGCTCCTGTGTACGCAGCATAAGGATTTATTTCCACTGTGACATCTCTGTGTCACTACTGTGTCCTGCAATGGTAAAGGGTCAGAATGAGGAACCAATGAAAACTACAAGGGACCATGGAGATCAACACTCGCGGATGGTCGATTTCAGTGTGGACTTCATCATATGATTTTTCAGCATTAAAGCTGAGTCCAGAAAATTGGAGTATGCCTTTTTTTCAGGTATGACTGAAAAATTCATAATGACAGTGTCTTAAGCCACAGATTTAGACTCTAGACATAATTCACATCACATTTTCTGCACAGGTGTGTTGGTAGGTGCTGGGTGCTGAGCCCTTGTATGTTGGACCAAAAAGAATCTTTTGCATGTAGTGCACCAATTTACCCATAGAATGCAGAATACTGTCGGTCTTAATAGAAACCACAATTAAACAAGACAAAATCTGTGTGCAATCTTTAAAATGTACTAAATCAGCGGCATTACAATAAATAATTGACATAGGATTGCAATAAGAGAAATCATACAGATAAAGTGAAAACCATAGGAGATCAAAAGTCAATGGCCATCAATACAGCAGAACCTTCACCACTTCAAAGAGGGGGTCACTGATAGCCTCAAGGAACATCGGGAAGGACAGAGGCCGACCACGAAGTGTAATTCTGTTAAAAGTATACAACTTTATTTGTGCATAAAAAGGTACTCACAATATGTAAGTGATAAATCAAGCCAAAACCACTGCATGTTCATCAGTCAGTGGGAGTGATGATGTCACAGGCCAGGCCCTGCCCGGCCCTTGCCCCCTTGTAGGCAATGCAGGCCCAACATGCAAGGATTGCGACAAGCATAGGCAAATGCAGCTGCAAGCTGCAACCCTTAGAAACACATTCTCATTGTCACTAGGAACATCTAGCTAATAATAAACCAGGAATTATGTAATGGCCATGGACCTATCCCAGGGCCAGAGGTGTCCCAGCAATGCATCTGTGATTAACAGCTCAAAGCTGATGGTCAAAATCAATCGTTACATTTTTTTGGATTAAGTAAAGTGAAATTTTAGCAATGGCTGCAGATGTGTACTGCATTTATCAATCATCAGACTATAACACAAGTTGAATAGTATATACAAATGAATGTGTTTTGACATGTGCATCTTCTGTCTGTCTCACAAATGACTGGTCATATTTCTTACCTGATAAAATCAGAATTATGAGGTGCATGGCTTTTTTATTTCTTTTGTCAGCTTTAATCCATCTGGCATAGAACAGGGTTAAATGTGTCCTCTCTTGTTTTCCTTTTCCATTTACAAGAGCCAATAAAATATAGTGGTGTGTTCTCACTCCTTAGTTATGTGCGGCCTTGTGCGTACTTGGCTGCTATTGTCCACTTGCAAAGGCCCCCAGTCTATTTGAGTGGTCAGATGGGACAATAGGCAAGTTCTCTTATTCACCGATGATGGCCTAGGGAATATTTCCTACTCAGTGAGCAGCGCCTTTCAGTGCCCCTTTGCCTTCCTCTGAGTGACAGCTGAATCACAGAGGAACTTTCTAACAGCAAAACCTCAGAGCCAGTGCCAAGAGAGGCCTTGTTGTATTCAGAGCTCGGCACAGCTGCGGTCAGTGGGAGGTCCCCCCCTATTGTCCTCTGAACACAATGACAACTGCAGAAAAAGATGCTTCTGTACAGGCCTCTATAACCCAATGAAGCAGACAAGATGAATGAAAATGTCACAAATAGGGAACAAGCAGATGTGAAGCTATTTAGAGGGACTGACACAAGTACACTGAACATGCCGTCCCTGTCTTTGCCAAAGCCACAGTCTAAGAAGAAAGCACTTCACTTGTATTTAAGAGACACACTCATGGGTTCCCAGTGCTGCTGCTGTACTATTGAGAAAGCATCCTTACCTCTGATTACTTCTTGCTCTTTATGCCTTTCTCCCCTCCTGTTGACAATGAAACCCTGAAAAGTGGTGCAAAGTCTTTTTAAAGACTAGACTTTTCTATGAATGGCGCTCCCTGAGAAGTTTACTTGTTTGTTAGCACTAAATGTTTATGATGGAAGAGTTTCTGACAAAAAATAGTTAAAATACTTGTTACAGAAGAAAGTTGGGGCATATCTACAAATCTTTTCTAGCAGACAGTAATTCCATAAAATCAACTCTATTGAATATTGCATACAAAAGATTGCAGTTTTAGGTAAACCTTTCGACAGTAAATGTTATATAAAGCCACATCAACTGAAAAAAAAAATGGTCAGCTTCTGGCTACTATCTTCTAATTAGTTTGATTACCAAAAGTCTATCTCTGTAGCCTAAATCTTTGACTTTAGCCTGCTGACTGACAGTTGTGATATATCAGTCCAGTGGAGTTAATATTCATAGCATCCCATGTGGCTAAGATGGAGTCTGGGGATGAGAGGGCAATCCCATTAGGAAGGCAGTTAAGGCAAATTAAACATAGAAAATGTGTGAACATGTAAATATCACTATTTCAACAAGTTGTTGATGCTAAACCTTGACTCCCTGTTAGATCTGAAGTCTAGGGGAGCTAAGATTAGATGCACAGGAGGAGTCCCTAGGATCACAGGTCTCTCTTGTTTTCTTTGTGCAGCAAGCAGCATTTCTTTAACCTCCCTGGCGGTATGATTATTTCGGATTTTAGGTGCTGAAAGCGGTACCATTATTTTGCATGGAAATTTGGCGTTTTATATTGTAGGTCTGTAATTCTTAACAATAACACACTTAAATCTGTCCAAACCAGAGTCTAGTAGATATCCCGGGTATGATAAAGTTTGAAACACAAAAACATAAATTATAATATAATAAATAAAAATAAATAATTAAAAAAAATTTAAAAAAATAGTAATAAAATAAATTTCCCCACAATTCACTATCGCTCAATTCTGCAAGTGTTCTAATTTACTATCGCTGTTTTCTAGCTGGTCTAAAGCCACTTTTGACGTAAAGGGACACTTTTTGGTTGCTATGGACAATCTCCAGTTTCCAGGCAGAAAGAACAGTGTATATCATGTAAAACTGCATGCAGGGCATGGGCCAGAGCACTGGGGACAAAAGGAATGTGAAATCATTTCATACAGTACTGTAATCTGTAAGATTACAGTACTGTATGTGTTATGATTTTGACAGTTTTTTGAATTTGCCGCCAGGCTCCGCCCCCGTGCGTCGCGACGCTCGCAGGGAACGGAGCCTGGCACGGAGAGGCTTCGGAGGAGGACGGAGCCCTCGGACACTGCGGGGGACATCGCAGGATCCCGGGGACAAGGTAAGTAACGCCGCCCCAGGATCCTGCAATGCGATCCCGAGTGTGGCTCGGGGTTACCGCTAATGGTACTGAATTTTAACCCCGAGCCACACTCGGGAATACCGCCAGGGAGGCTACAGGCAGTTGGATGCCTTAGCAGTACAGTCTGTTCTTCTTCCCCATCTTAGAAAAAATGTATTGCCTTCAGAGTTTCTGGTACAGCCCGCACTTTAGCATAAATATAGTCATTCGAAGGCTTAAAAATCACACCTTAAAATTTGTAAGACAGCTGCAAAACAAAGCTACAGATTAAAGAAGTTTGTATAGTTTGTGTTATAGAGTGAGGCTCCATTCACACTTGTGCGACATGTCATGCAACTTTGGACGCTGTTTTGCGGCGCTGGTGAAGCTCCCGCACAGCCCCAAAGATGCTGCTTGCAGGACTTTTTTTCCTGTCCTTCAAGCACACCGCCCCAGTTTGAAAGCACTCTGGCTTTCACACTAGGGTGGCTTGAGAGGCACGTTTCAGGTGCTTTACAGGTGCTATTTTTAGCGCTAAAATGCCCGAAAAGCGCCCCAGTGTAAAATGGGTCTAACAGTGTGCAGGGACACTAACACTTATGTGATATTAAATATTGTGGTGATAATTAATAATAATAATTAGATTTTAATGGCTGCTATAACAAATGTTTTGTGTATTAAAGTTTAACTAAACCCACAACAGTAAAGTCTGTATATGCAGCATAGCATGCTTGGTATACTCACTGTGGAACTTAAGGGGTTAATCTTCTGCATTGTGTAAAAATGTTTATCTGGGGAAGGCCAGCTAACACAGGCAGAGCAGCTGACCTGCACATGCTCAGTTGTGTCTTTTATGCTGGAGAGAACAATTTTTTGTTCTCAGAGATAGCCAGGTCACATGATATTGACATCACACATGTGGCCATGTATACAGGCTGCAATGAAAATCTCCTCCTTCCTGAAATCTCAGCACTGAAGAAACTGTACAGTTTATGATGTGACCGTGGTATACAGATCATCCAAAAAGGTATATAGTGACAGTATTTTAATGTAAAAAGATTTATAAGCTGTGGGTACTGTGGCGGGGGGGATGAACTATTTTCATATTACTGGGTTTAGTAACACTTTAATGTCCACAGGTGGGGAGATGTATAGTGACATAAAAAGTTACCAACAAGCTTTTTCCATTATGGGGGATGGGGGTGGGAGCTGCCCTTTCCTAATTTCTTTGAGAAGAGACGTCAACCATGTGCGTTCTTCTCCAAAAAATTTTCTCAAACAGAATGCTAAACGTCTGAACCCCAGACAGGCCAGGTGGAGTCTCTTCTTTTCTGGTTTTAAATTCATGATTACGTACAAACCTGGTTCTTGCAACGGTCGGGCTGATGTGCTCTCTAGGTCATTTGACACCTTGGACGAGGAGTCCGCCCCTGATACTGAGCCGATCATTCCGACCTCATGCATTGTTGCCCATTCTACCACCCTGGAATCAAAAATTCCTCCTGGCAAGACCTTTGTTCCCACAGAGCTAAGATCCTTCGTTGGGGACATGATTCCAAGGTGGCAGGTCATGCTGGGTTTCTCCGATCCTTCCTGCTCATCAGTCCTCTCTACTGGTGGCCTAATCTTCGCTTGGATGTTAAAGATTACGTTAAGTCTTGTCATGTCTGTGCTCAGTCTAAATCTTCCACACAAGCCCCTGCTAGTCTTCTCATGCCCTTGCCCATTTATAAGGAGCCTTGGTCTCACATCGCCATGGATTTTATCATCGATCTTCAACTGTTGGAGAATAATACAGCCATTTGGGTGGTAATTGATCGGTTCTCCAAGATGGCTCATTTTGTTCCTCTTCCTGGTCTCCCTCCTGCCTCTGCCTTGGTTCCCATTTTTGTACGAGAGATTTTCCGCCTTCATGGTGTTCCTTCCCATGTCGTTTCGGACAGGGGTGTTCAGTTTACGTCCCGTTTTTGGAGAGCCTTTTGCAAATCCCTCAACATTACCTTGGATTTTACCTCTGCTTACCATCCCCAATCCAATAGCCAGACTGAGAGGGTTAATCAGGAGTTGGAGGTCTTTCTCCGTACCTTGGTCTCGGCTCATCATGATGATTGGGCATCACTACTCCCATGGGCAGAATTCTCCCACAATAATCATGTCAACGTCAGTTCTAAGAAAACACCCTTTATCACTGGTTATGGAAGACATCCTGAACTCCCTCTTGCTATGACCTGTTCTTCTGACATTCCAGCCTTGGCTACTGTTCAGGATTCATTCAATTCCATGTGGGCTGACGTTCATGATTCCCTCCAGAAAGCTGCCAACAAATTCAAGAGTTTTGCTGACCGTCGCAGGCGTAATGCGCCTTCTCTTCAGCCAGGAGACAAAGTCTGGCTCTCCACCAGGAACATCAAACTCCGTGTTCCTTCTCTTAAATTTTCCCCAAGATTCATTGGTCCGTACACCATAACTTCTAAACTGAATCCGGTTTGTGTCAAGCTCCAGATTCCCAAAACTCTCAAAAACTCTAACTCCTTCCATGTTGCCCGTCTGAAGCCTTTAGTCCTCAATAAGTTCTCTCATCCTCTCTCTACCACAGCGCCGGTCTCTGAGGATAATCAGGAGTACGATGTTGGGCCAAATTTTGGATTCCCGACTCTGTAGAGGCATTCTCCAGTACCTCGTGCATTGGAAAGGGTTTGGTCCTGTGGAGAGGTCGTGGATCAAGGCTTCTGAGGTCTTTGCACCTTGTCTGTTGAGGAAGTTTCATTTGAAGTTCCCATCTAAACCTGGTCCCAGGCAGGGAAGGGGGAGGCCTCGTAAGAGGGGGGTACTGTCATGGTTCTGCAGTAGAGTTTTGTCTGTCAGCTTACCTGTCTCCATGTGTTCATCTCCAAAGACCAGCTGACTCTCACCTGACTGCTTTTATTAACTCTCCTCTAGCATGGCTCCACCCCAGCTCCTATCAGAGAACTCTATATTAACCTCTGCACTGCAGGCCAGCCCTGCTGATCAACCTTTGTGTGTTTTGGCTTCTTGTTCCTGCCTGCCGCATGCTCTACGTTTGTTTCTGTTACTGACCTTGGTGTGTTCTCAACTATTCCTGTCTGCTCGTGACCCTGACCTTTGGTGTGTGTCCGACTATCCCTGCTTGCCTGTGACCTTGGCATGAACTCTGTTGTCCTTGTCTGCTTGTGGCCCTGACCTTGGCTTATTCCTTTACTATCCCTATCCTCCTGTTGCCTATTGTGGGTGTGAGCTGGGGGACCTTGGGGGTCGCGACCTGGAGCCAGTTACAGCCCAGTCCATCCTCACCACTAGAGGCTCTGGTGAACACCTGCTGGCTCTTAGACTCCGCGCCCCAGGGAATCTTATGCTCTAACCCCGGTGGGATCCGTGTTGGTGTTCCAGCGGCCCTGCCTTTCTTACCACCTGGACTCCCACCCGCAGCAGTCACCCTTAGCGTCCACTGCCTTGCGGTGCACTCCTGATCCCAACGGTGTGCATCTGTCACCTAGCCTCAAGGTGACCTGACATGCTCCAGTATCTTCCCGACTATAGAAGTTAAACTAACAGGTCTATAGTTACTTGGTAAAGACTTTGATCCCTTTTTAAATATAGGCACCACGTTCGCCCTGCGCCAATCCAGTGGTACTATTCCCGTCATTAATGAGTCCCTAAAAATTAAATACGGTGGCTTTGAAATTACAGAGCTCAATTCTTTTAGGATCTGTGGGTGAATGCCATCAGGTCCAGGTGCTTTATCCACCTTTATTCTGTCTAAATATTTCTGGACCACATCACTTTTGAGCCATTGTGGATCATTCGAGGCTGTGTGACTTCCACCCCCATTATGGACATGAGCTCCCCCATGCTCTTTTGTATACACAGACCTGAAGAAAGTATTTAATAAATTTGCCTTCTCTTTGTCCCCAGTCACCCACTCTAGATTATTTTGTAAAGGGCCTACTGCTCAGACCTGGCCTTTTACTATTAATGTATTTGAAAAATTGTTGAGGGTTTGTCCTACTATTTTTTGCAATCTGTCGTTCATTTTGAATTTTTGCATCCTTGATTTCCTTTTTACATATTCTGTTAAAATTCTTTGTAACATTTAAACGACACTAGTGTTCCTTCATTTTTATATTTTTTAAAAGCTCTTTTCTTATTGTTTATAGCTTCTTTAACTTTGGCCGTGAGCCACATAGGTTTTGTTTTTAGCCTTTTAAACTTATTGTCCATGGGAATATACTTTGCAGTGAGGTTCCAAACAGTCTTTTTGAAGAACTCCCATTTCTGTTCTGTGTTTATCGATGCAAATATTCCCTCCCAGTCTAAATCCTGGAGAGCAGCCCTCATCCTTGGAAAATTTGCTCTCTTGAAGTTAAGTGTTTTTGTCTTTCCCGTATGTATTTCTTGTTTACAGCTAACATCAAATGAAATCATGTTATGATCACTGCTACCCAGGTGTTCCTTTATCTGGACATTAGTAATAAGCTCTGCATGGTTTGAGATTACCAGGTCCAACAGAGCTTCATTCCTAGTTGGGCCCTCAATAAACTGGACCATAAAATTGTCCTGTAATAGTTTTATAATTTTTTGCCCTTTAACTGTCCCAGCAGTGCCATTACTCCAGTCAATTTCTGGGTAGTTAAAATCCCCCATTATTATCACTTTCCCAGCCCTTACAGCCCTTTCCATCTGTGCAAGGAGTTGAGTCTCCACCTCCTCGTTAACATTGGGTGGTCTATAACAAACTCCAATGATTAACTTTGAACTACGCCCAACTATATGCAGTTCCACCCATAATGCTTCAGACTCACACACTTGCTTTGAGATCACTTCTCACATAAAGATAGACCCCGCCACCTTTCCTTTTTACCCTGTCTCTCCGAAAGAGTGCATAGCCAGGAATATTAATATTGAAGCCAAGTTTCAGCAATACCGATTACATCATAGCTCTCCTCATGCACCAGAGCTTCCAACTCACCTATGTTGCTTGGCAGACTTCTGGCATTGGTGTACAAACACTTTAATGCATTATTACATTTTGCTCTGGTGTTTTTCATATCATTTTTAGTAGTACAAATGGCACTATAGTTTCCAATGGCTGTTTGCAACATGGGAAATTTCTTGTCACCTGCCATAACCCCTAAATGACCCCTAACTGACCTGTCTGCCCGATGCAATTCTAGTTCACTCTCACCCTAGTTCACCCTCCCCCCTCAATCCTAGTTTAAATACTCCTCCAGCCATCCCATAAACCTCTCCCCCAGCACAACAGACCTCCTTCCATTCAAGTGTAAACCATCTTTAGCATATAGGTTGCACCCCAATGAAAAGTCAGCCCAGTGCTCTAGAAACCCAAATCCCTCCTCTCTACACCAGGTCTTTAGCCATGCATTCAGCTCTCTAATCACCCCCTGTCTTCCCTGTGTTGCGCATGGCACAGGCAATATTTCAGAGAATATCACCTTGAAGGTCCTTCCCTTCAACTTGCAGCCTAGTTCTTTAAATTGATTCTTAAGGAGCCTCCACCTTCCATGTATACTGTCATTGGTTCCAACGTGGACCAAGACAGCTGGGTCTTGCCCAGCCCCTCCCAGTAATTTATCCACCCGGTCAACCACATGCCGAACCCTAGCACCAGGGAGACAGCAAACCATTGGGTTGAGGCGATCCTGACGACAAATTATTTTATCAGTCCTTCTGATTATAGAATCCCCTATAACCACCAACTGTCCAGGCCTACCTGCACTTCTGTGCCGAGGGGGCAGTGTGACAGGAGGGGGGCAATATGGGGGTGCGGTGTGACAGGAACTGAGAGGGTGAAGGGGGCAATATGATGGGGCAGTGTGACAGGAGGGGGCAGTGTGCCAGGGGGCAGTGTGACATGAGGGGGCAGTGTGACAGGGAGCATTGTGACAGAAGGATGGCACTATGACAGGAGGGGGGTATTGTGACAGAAGGGGGTAGTGTGAAAGGTGAGGGACATTGTGACAGGAGGGGGGCAGTGTGATAAGATGGGGCAGTGTGATAAGAGGGGGCAGTGTGACAGGAGAGGGGTAGTGTGACAGGGGGACTACTGGAGAGGGCAGTGTGACAGGAGGGGTGGAGTGTGACAAGAGGGGCGCAGTGTTATAAGAGGGGGTAGTGTGATAGAAGGAGGGCAGTGTAACGGATGGGCAGCATGGGGGGCAGTGTAACAGGGGGCAATGTGACATGAGTGGGCAGTGTGGTGGGACAGTGTGACACGGGGGGCAGTGTGACAGGAGGGGGCAGCATGAAAAGGCAATGTGACAGGAGGGGACAGTGTAATAAAAGGGGGACAGTGTAAACAGAGGGGGACAGTGTAAACAGAGGGGGACAGTGTAATAAGAGGGGGCAATGTGACAGGAGGGGGGCAATATGGGGGTGCGGTGTGACAGGAACAGAGAGGATGATGGGGCAGTGTGACAGGAGGGGGCAGTGTGACATGAGGGGGCAGTGTGACAGGGGGCATTGTGACAGAAGGATGGCACTATGACAGGAGGGGGGTATTGTGACAGAAGGGGGTAGTGTGACAGGAGAGGGACATTGTGACAAAAGGGGGGCAGTGTGACAGGAGGGGGGCAGTGTGATAAGATGGGGCAGTGTGATAAGAGGTTGAGTGTGTCAGGAGAGGGTAGTGTGACAGGGGGACTACTGGAGAGGGCAATGTGACAGGAGGGGTGGAGTGTGACAAGAGGGACGCAGTGTTATAAGAGGGGGTAGTGTGACAGAAGGAGGGCAGTGTAACGGATGGGCAGCATGGGGGGCAGTGTAACAGGGGGCAATGTGACATGAGTGGGCAGTGTGGTGGGACAGTGTGACACGGGGGGCAGTGTGACAGGAGGGGGCAGTATTAAAAGGCAATGTGACAGGAGGGGACAGTGTAATAAGAGGGGGGCAGTGTGACAGGAGGGGGCAATGTGACAGGGGCAGTGTGACAGGAGGGGGACAGTGTAATGAGGGGGCAGTGTGACAGGAGGGAGGCAATATGGGGGTGTAGTGTGACAGAGGGGAGTGTGATGGAGCAGTATGATGGGGCAGTGTGACAGAAGGGGGGACAGTGTGCTAGGGGGCAGTGTGACATGAGGGGGCATTGTGACAGGAGGGGGACAGTGTAATAGGAGGGGGTAGTGTGACGGGGGCAGTGTGCCAGGAGGGGGGCAATATGGGAGTGCGGTGTGACAGGAGGGGGGAGTGTGATGGGGCAGTATAATGGGGCAGTGTGACAGGAGGGGGACAGTGTGACATGAGGGGGGGCAGTGTGACAGGAGGGGGGCAATATGGGTGTGCAGTGTGACAGGAGGGGGGAGTGTGATGGGGCAGAATGATGGGGCAGTGTGACAGGAGGGGGGACAGTGTGACAGGAGGGGGGCAATATAGGTGTGCAGTGTGACAGGAGGGGGGAGTGTGATGGGGCAGAATGATGGGGCAGTGTGACAGAAGGGGGGACAGTGTGCCAGGGGGCAATGTGACAGGGGGCAGTGTGACAGGAGGGGGACAGTGTAATAGGAGGGGGTAGTGTGACGGGGGCAGTGTGTCAGGAGGGGGGCAATATGGGAGTGCGGTGTGACAGGAGGGGGGAGTGTGATGGGGCAGTATAATAGGGCACTGTGACAGGAGGGGTACAGTGTGACATGGGGGGGCAGTGTGATGGGGCAGTGTGACAGGAGGGGGGCAATATGGGTGTGCAGTGTGACAGGAGGGGGGCGTGTGATGGGGAAGAATGATGGGGCAGTGTGACAGGAGGGGGGACAGTGTGCCAGGGGGCAGTGTGACATGAGGGGGCAATGTGACGGGGGCAGTGTGACAGGAGGGGGAAGTGTAATAGGAGGGGAGTGTGATGGGGCAGTGTGCCAAGGGGGCAGTGTGACAGGAGGGGGGCAATATGGGGGTGTGGTGTGACAGGTGGGGGGGAGTGTGATGGGGCAGTATGATGGGGCAGTGTGACAGGAGGGGGACAGTGTGACAGGAGGGGGGCAGTGTGACGGGGGGACAGTGTAATAAGAGGGGAACCATGCGACAGGAGGGGGCAGTGTGATATGAGGGGGCAGTGTGACAGAAGGAGGGCACTGTGACAGGAGGGGGGCATTGTGACAGAAGGGGATAGTGTGACAGGAGAGGGACGTTGTGACAAAAGGGGGGGCAGTGTGATAAGAAGGGACAGTGGGATAAGAGGGGGCAGTGTGACAGGAGAGGGGTAGTGTGTCAGGAGAGGGTAGTGTGACAGGGGGGCAGTATGAAGGTGGCAGTGTGAAAGGAGGGGGGCAGTGTGACAGGAAGGGGGCAGCGTGACAGCAGGGGTGCAGTGTAATAAGAGGGGGTAATGTGACAGGAGGAGGGCAGTGTGTTGGGGACAGCATGATGGGACAGTATGGGGGGCAGTGGGACCAGAGGGGGCCAGTGTGATGGGGCAATATGACAGAAGGGGAAGTATGGGGATGCACTGTGACAAGAGGGGAACTGTGATGACGCAGTATGATGAGGGGCAGTGTGACAGGAGGGGGACAGTATGATAGGAGGGGGACTACTGGAGGGGGCAGTGTGACAGGAGGGATGGAGTGTGACAAGAGGGAGCAGTGTTATAAGAGGGGGGTAGTGTGATAGGGGGCAATGTGACATAAGTGGGCAGTGTGGTGGGACAGTGTGACACAGGGGCAGTGTGACAGGTGGGGTAGTATGAAAAGGCAATGTGACAGGAGGGGACAGTGTAATAAGAAGGGGAAAGTGTAAAAAGAGGGGGACAGTGTAATAAGAGGAGGGCAGTGTGACAGGAGGGGGAATTCTAACAAAAGGGGGGTGTGACAGGAGGGGGGCAGTGTGACAGAGTGGGCAGTGTGACGGAGGCAGTATGAGGGGGCAATGTGACATGAGGGGGGCAGTGTGACAAGAGGAGGGCAGTGTGATGGGGGAAATGTGATGGGGCAGTATGGGTAACAGTGTGACAGGAGAGGCCAGTGTAACAGGGGGTAATGTGACGGGAGAGGGCAGTGTTGGGGGACAGTGTGATGCGAGGGGCAGTGTGACAGGATGGAGGCAGTATGGGGGTGTAGCGTGACAGGAGGGGGCAGTGTGATGGGGCAGTATGAGGTGGCAGTGTGACAGGATGGGGGCAGTGTGACAGGAGCATAGCTGACACTTACCTCGTATGTGAGCCTGACGTGCAGAGGAAGACCTCTCGTACAGCCCTGGTTCCAGGGTCACTGGAGTTGAGGACAGTGACCGTAGGAGCACAGTGGGGTAAGAGTGCCTGTGGATTCTCTGGCACTGGAGATGATGACCACTGGGAGGCATCGGAACCGGCAAGAGTGCAGGATGCAGGTCAGTAGGATGCAGGAGAGCTGGATGCAGGTCAGCAGGATGCAGGTAAGCTGGATGCAGGTCAGCGGGATGCAGGTGAGCTGGATGCAGGTCAGCAGGATGCAGGTGAGCTGGATGCAGGTCAGCAGGATGCAGGCAAGCTGGATGCAGGTCAGCAGGATGCAGGTGAGCTGAATGCAGGTCAGCAGGATGCAGGCAAGCTGGATGCACGTCAGCAGGGTATAGATGCGCCAAGAAGCAACAAGCGCACATGGGTGCACACAGCAGGCAGAAGCAAGGTCAGACAAGCCGGGTAATACACAGCGGATTAATTCAACAGAATCAGCAGGCAAGGAATGGTCAAGTTCAGGCTGGTTCTGGCAACAGGATATCAAGCAGGCAGGTAAACAGGATCAGGGTCAAGGAAAGCCAAGGTTCAGGATTGGAGACAGCAGCGTGGTCAGGGAGCCAGGTCAGAAGGTGATATTGAAGCCTTAATACAGCGCATTGAAGAGGCGCATAGCAGGGATGTCCAGGAGTTACGAACGGAACTACATACGGTGACTGACCGAGTAGCCTCTGGAGAGACTGCGGTCGCATCTCTGGAATCCCGGATACAGGCACTCGAACGGGCAAGCATCTCCCACATTAGAGAGACACAGGAGATGCAATTACACCTGGAGGAAATGGAAGACCGCAGCAACAATCTACGGCTGTGGGGAATTCCTGATGCCACGGGCCCAGAAGACCTGGTGGAAACAGTCATGGCTATATTTCACAAACTCCTGGAGTCCCCACCACCGTCACTGGAGATAGACCGGGTTCATTGCACCCTGGGTCCTAAATCAACGGACCCCGCCAGACCTCGTGGCGTGCTATGTCGTCTGCACCAGTATGCACAGAAAGAGACCATATTACGTAAAGCATGGGACCTAGGAGATATTGATTTTGATGGTGCAAGTATACAAATACTCCCAGACCTCTCAAGAGCTACGCTGCAAAGACGCGGAATGTTAAAACCGGTCCTGGAAGTCGCGAGGAGAAGTGGCTGCACATACCGCTGGGGATACACCCTGGTGGTTATCTTTCGCATGGCACAAAACTCCTTTACCTTGCGAACGCCAGCTGACTTACCAGATCACTTTGAGTTCCTAGGAGCAGACCCTATCCAAGTACCCAACTGGCTACGAAAGCTCCCGAAAACGATGAATCGTCAAGGCCCAGCCACCGGCAGTTTCAACCAGCCTGCCCGTTCGCAACGATCATGAGGTCGCCTTCGAGCTCCACAACACACCGGGTCACGTGAGTCCTAATTGCTTATTGCTGTAGACTAAACCCTGAAACTGGCCATGTTGTTTTAGTGTTGCTATGTCCCGTTGAAACGAGCTTCCTTACGTTCGCCCCTGCTGGGCCCCCGCTCCCCGGTGAAATGGAACTGTACTTGTTCGCCCCCCCTCTACAGGGAGCTTACCGGGCATAGAGGAGAGGGCAAAGCGATGATTCTCTGACAGGCTACACCCGCCTGCCAAACATGATAGTGCTCCAATGCCATGAACCTGATAGCTTGCCTCTCACACGACCCTGGAATGATGCCACCTCGTGATTTCTGCCTGATCTCTAGAACACTACAAAATGGGCCTTGTTGTTTTAGAGTTGCCCCAGACCGCCCCAACATGACAAATCTGAAGAGGCGGCCAGACCTGAGTGGGACTCCCCCGCCTATACACAGGAACAACATTGTGCAATTGAACACCAGGGACCCTATCCCCCACCTAGGCTGATGCAGCTACATAGCTACATATATGGACCGGGCGCTTTACTCTGTGACACTTCAAAACCGGCAGGAGTGCCAAACTGGGACGCACGCCCAGGGCAAAGAAGGAAGAACTTTTCACCCCCACCATCCACAGCCGGGGTGAACAGGAAACTTGTAACGGCCCCCCCTTTTGATGGTGTTCCCTCTTACCTGCCCGGGCCCAACAAGTATTTTAGCCGGCTAAGACTTCTCAGAAGAGACGTTTCCCGGAGTTACAGGAACCACAAAAGACACTCTGCTATACCCACATGAGATAATCGAGTCTACTATTATAGGAGTCTCCTTATCGGTCTCTGGGGTACAGGTCTTATATCTATAATTAGGCAACATACTGCACAAATTATTTGGTTGACAGGCCTAAGGCCGGAGTTATGTGCTGGTGGGGTTGTGGGCATGGGAGGGGGATGGGGGGCTATTGACAGAGCTGGAAGAGAACTAGTAGATCTAGACTTTTACACCCCCGGCGGGGGGGGCTGTTGTGGGGGCGGGCGGAGTAGACCACACCGGAAATAATCCCCAACTGTGTTGGTCATGACCCACCAGGTTACCCCCGTTAGTGCCATGTATGGTGGGAGACCAAGGGGGGTAGTTGACAGATCACCTAGGTAAATACTGAGGGGAGACAACATACGGAGACATGCCTTGTTTTATAAGCCAGACTGGGATTGTTATATATTGCTTTATCATATTGCAGATTCTGTGTTTGATGTTATCTGTAACCTGCTAGATAGATCTTTTTAGAGTTATATGTCCCAAATTTGTATGCAATGTTTTGTTGCACACAGTTGAACATTCATAGCTCACACTTACATACTTGAAAAAGGCCGGGGTGGTCGGGAAGGGACTGGGAGACTCCCGGAGAACCCTTGCTAGACACACCTCCACTTAGGACAACGCTCTTCATCCAGGTGACACTGGGGAGAGTAGTAGCAAATATTTTGCTGACACTTTAGATATCCAGTTACACTGGTTAACGCCTGCTACGGACATACCTCCTTGGCGGACGCATCTCTAACCCCTGCTGAATTGGTCACACTCCAGGGGCCTACACTTATTTCTGTACCCATTCTCTCTCCTTTTCCTCACTGACCCTACATCTTTTTCCTTCCTACCCCCTTAGTGGTACCACTCCCCCCCCCCCCCCCCCCCCCATAAGCATGGACGAGATTACCATCATTACACTAAACTCGAAGGGACTTAACGTCACTGAAAAGAGGCGGATGTTACTCAATGATATGAGATGTCTACATGCGGATATTGTCCTACTGCAAGAGACACACTTTTGAGAAAACAAGTTCCTGATCCTCAAAAATAGGTTTTACCCGATAGTGTACCATTCTACCTATTCTTAAGCCAAATCCAGAGGTGTCACTATTTTGATCTCGGCGAACCTCCCGTGGTCTTTAATTGAGGTGTTAACGGACCCGATGGGTAGATTTTTATTCCTCAAAGGTCTGATCCGGGGGGGGGGGGGGTAAAGGTGACTGTTGCGAACCTTTATGCCCCAAACAGCCAACAAGACACTTTCATTGAAAAACACTTGAACATTCTCCGGAGGTTCTCGGAGGGCCAACTGATAGTTGGCGGGGACCTCAACATCCCCCTGATCCCGGCAGAAGACACCTCCACGGGAACCTCCTCCACTACTCCAGTCACACGTAAAGCCATACACATGGCACTACATGCGTCGCAGTTGATTGACATCTGGTGACTTTTCCACTCTGGCAAGCGAGACTTCTCTTTCTATTCACGCCCCCACAATTTGTACTCGCGAATAGACTACTTTTAATCCCCCAAAACCAACTACAGGCAGTCAAAGACACTTCACTGGGTTCCATCACATGGTCAGACCATGCTCCGGTCACACTGAAATACGCCTTGACTGACTTTCATAGGGGTCAAAGGAAACCATGGAGGCTCAACGAGAGCCTTCTACAGGATCCCAAAGTACTTGCTGACGTGACAAAAGAAATAGCCAATTACTTCCAAACTAACACCATCACAGATAGTGACGAAGGCCTAGTATGGGAAGCCCACAAGGCGGTGATACGCGGCGTACTCGTAAAACACGGTGCAAGACTTAAAAAACAAAGGAACACCCAACTAACTCTACTCCTCACTAAATTACAGTCTCTGGAAATTAGACACAAACAAACCCCGAACGGCCCACTAAGAAACGAACTGGATACGATACGCGCACAAGTCACAGATCTACTCAATTTTAAAGCCAAGGCAGCACTTCAAATCTCACGCAAAAGGGTTTACGAATCAGGTATTAAATGTGGTAGACTTTTGGCACAATCGCTACGTGCCCAGAAATTGGCATCTTATATACCACACATACATACCCCGACGGGTCACAAAGTAACTCTACCACAACAAATAACACAAATAATTTTATGAAACACTCTACAACTTAACCACGTCAACCCCACAACTTGACCGTATGACAGATTACATTACCTCGTCCCATATGCCCACCTTGGCTACGGAGACACGTGAATTATTAGAAGAACCCATCACCCTACCTGAGATACAGCTTGCAATAGGAAGCACCAAGCCAGGGAAAGCCCCTGGACCGGACGGACTCACGATTTAATACTACAAGACTCTACTCCCAGCGTTAGGTAACCATCTAGCCAAATTGCTTAACGGCCTTGCCAAAGGAAAAACACTTCATACTGCCACATTGCAGGCCCAGATATCTGTCATTCCTAAAGACGGTAAAGACCCGACCTGCTGCGGGAGCTACCGACCCATATCCCTGCTTAATACAGACTTTAAACTATTTACCAAAATCATAGCTATCAGACTGCAATCCCACCTGCCACATCTTATACACCTAGACCAAGTGGGCTTTATCCCTACAAGGGAAGCAAGGGACAATACCTCCAAGGTCCTGAATTTACTCTACTCGGCCACTCACTCCAAAACACCCAGCGTCTTCATAGGCACCAACGCCGAAAAAGCTTTCGGGTCAACTGGGCTTTCATGCTCGCTACATTAAGACACGTAGGTCTGGGGCACAACATGATGAGGTGGATTTCAGCGGCATACACGGCACCGTCAGCTAGAGTTAGGGCAAACGGGGTGATTTCGGAATCTTTCCCAATCACCAATGGCATACGTCAGGGATGCCCACTATCTCCCCTACTCTTTGCCCTGTCACTAGAACCATTCCTATGTCACGTAAGACTGAACCCTGAACATATCAGGCATAACATTAAACCAAACCCAACATAAGGTGTCCGCGTATGCGGACGATCTTATGTTCACACTCACTACTCCCTCTGTTTCCCTACCAAACCTACTCCGGGAATTTACAACGTATGGGGCGCTTTCCAATTTGAAAATTAATTTTGCCAAATCAGAAGCGATGAGTGTGGGAATGACGCAATCACAACTCACACAATTACAATCCAGCTTTAAATTGAAATGGACGACTAGCGCCTTAAAGTATTTGGGTACGCATATTCCACACACGTTCTCGCGACTTTACGAACTTAACTTCCCACCCCTACTGAAAACAATCAGAACACTACTTAATCAATGGCACACGGGCCTACACTCCTGGATAGGATGATGCAACATTCTGAAAATGATGATACTCCCAAAATTTCTCTACCTCATGCAGGCACTACCTATTCATATCCCAATATCTTATTTCAAACAGATACAATCCTTGTTTACTGAATTTATTTGGGCCAAAAAGAGACCCAACTCTCACATAAACTCTTAATTCTACCCAAACAGCATGGGGGTCTTGCGGTACCGGACATCCGCGCTTATTACCAGGCGGTTCACTTGGGGAGACTGGTAGACTGGTGCCGGCTCCAAGGCACTAAACTCTGGACACAAATAGAGCAAAACCAAACCAAAATCCCCCTCCTCAGGGCCCCCTGGTGCTATAAGACCCTACCGATAGAAACAAAACGCCACCCACTGATAGCCAATACAACACAAATCTGTTCTCAACTAATTTCTCAGGTACAGATATCTTCCCATAACTCACCTCTATATCCCATATTGGGGAACCCCAGCTTCACACCGGGCTTACAGGATGGGGTCTTTCGGAGTCTAGTCGACGCGGGCTTACATCGGGCCTCCCACTTTAGTACTGGAGGGCGATGGTACACAACTACGGAACTTGCTGATCCGGCGGGCCCGTTTCGGCTGGACTTCTTGAGATCCCGTCAACTAGGTCATTTCCTACACTCTCTAAAACCACCTGCTTCCAGAGACCAACCCCTCACAACCCTAGAGGAACTTTGCGATACCTCAGGGATCATAACACATACGCTGTCCTTAGCCTACAACCTCTTGAATACACCGAGGGCAGATTTCTCGCCTCCGGGAATAATTAAATGGGAAAGGGAACTAAATTGCCACTTCAGTACAACGAAACGTCAGCGCATTTTTAGATTTACTCATAAATCCTCTATATGCGCCAAATCCCAGGAGACAAACTATAAACTCCTATCGAGATGGTACAAGACCCCAGTACTACTCCACAAGTACTACCCGGTGATGTCTGAACTCTACTGGCGATGTCGGACAGACAAGGGAACATTAGTACATATTTTCTGGTCGTGCCCAAACTTGAACCACTTTTGGCGAGTAGTACGTGAAGTTACTCAAAAATTCACAGAACACAACATACCAGATGACCCGGCATTCTTTCTTTTACACGCATCTAATATACCGGTGAAAATATACAAAAAAACTGTGATCAGACACCTATTAGATGCGGCTAAGGCCTTTATACCAATCCACTGGAAAACCACACACCCACCGACCATTGCCTCATGGATTGCCAAAGTATAGGAAATAAAACACATGGAGGAGCTCATCCTCACAGCGCAAAATAGACAAGAAACTTTCACTAAAACTTGGCAATTATGGAACAGTTTTATATTCTCGACTGAGGGCCAAGCCCTGTGGGAAGGTGCTACCTCCAGCATGCCCACACCCACCCCCAGTCAACACTAACACAGGACATCATATACACACCCTCTGAACACCCTCCCCGACATTCCATGCTCAGGGGACCAAAACAACCCCCACACCCCCTCCTCTTTACTCCTGACCATTTTCCTTTATCTACCCCTCTTGTTCTCACTATACTATTCTTTCCAGTTCTCTTTATCCCTGCATATGGGATTTTTACCCTCTTTTCTCTGATAACAGAAAAAAAAGATAATACAGGGATGGACCACATGAAGCTCGACATCTAGAAGCCATCACCTAAACTGACACATCAATACTTACAATTACGAAAGTGATTCTCTCTGACAACAGCAAGGTATAATTAAAGTAGAGGCAACTAGACAATTACCGGAGACCCCTGCAACGCCTCATAGATAAGACACTGTAATTATCTTGATTTGTCTTGTTGTCAATGTTATTATGTAACGGAACATGCTACTGAGTACCTGCAGTGTTAGTGTAAACTGTATTGTCTATAGTACAAATATGTATCTTGTTGTCCCATGTGGGCCCTGTTCCTGTTATAAATAAACAATATAAAAAAAAAAAAAGTGGTATGTCCATGACAATAGCAGTGTGATAGGAGGGGGCAGTGGAATAAGAGTGGGGCAGTGTGACAGGAGGTGGCAGTGTGATGGAGCAGTTTGGAGGGCAGTATGACAGCAGAGGCAGTGTGACAGGAAGTGGACAATGTGACAGAAGAGGGCAGTGTTACGGGAGACAGTATGGGGAGCAGTGTGACAGGGCAGTGTGACAGGGGGAGGACAGTATGGGGGCAGCATGACTGGGGACAGTGTGAAAGGGGTAGTGTCAAAGGAGGGGGCAGTATGGGGGGCAATGTGACAGGAGGTGGCAGTATGACGAGGCAGTGTGACAATAGGGGGCAATGTGACAATAGGATACCTGGACACACACTATAATGCCTCAGGTTCTGGATGCTGTGTATTCTTTCAGAATCAGGAATCTGCTCTGGCAGAAAGAAATTCTCTTACCTTACCTGGCAAGAGCAACCTGGAGGCAAGAAGTGGGAGCCGGAGTCAGGGGACAGGGTTGGGAGGTGGAGCCAGTGATCATAAATACTGCTAGTCTCTTCTTGTTACATCATGGATCGTGACTGCCAGAAACACCTAGCACCAGGCTGGATAGGAGGGGTGGCGGGTCATATGAAAGAATGATCCCCTCTATTTTCCTCCTGCATCCACTGAATGCCTGCAGGAGGGGGAGGAGGACAAGCTGGCTTTCAGGGGCTGTCAGTGGAAAATGGAGGGGATCGTTCTTCTATATGCCCAGCCCCCCACCTATCCATTTGCAGACAAATGTGACAGGGAAGCTGCACGGGCCCCCTAAAGCATGGGTCCGGGTCGCACTTGCAACCCATGCGACCCCTATAGCTACACCTCTGTATGTCACGTGTTTGCTGTTCTCACCCCTTCAGTCAGCCTCGTCCCTTGCTCCAACTTATTTAACTCTGACTCAGAAGGTTGGGGGTTGAGCAGGGGGCAATGTACAGGAGGGGGCAGTGTGGGGAGACAGTGTGACACGGGGACAGTGTGACAGGAGGGGCAATATGGGGGTGCAGTGTGACAGGAGGGGAAGAGTGTGATGGGGCAGTATGATGGGGCAGTGTGACAGGAGGTGAGCATTGTGACAGGAGGAGGGACAGTGTGCCAGGGGACAGTGTGCCAGGGAGCAGTGTCATGAGGGGTCAATGTGACGGGGGCAGTGTGACAGGAGGGGGGCAGTGTGCCGAGGGGGCAGTGTGAGAGGAGGGGGGCAATATGGGGGTGCAGTGTGACAGAAGGGGGGAATGTAATGGGGCAGTGTGACAGGAGGGGGGGCAGTGTGCCAGGGGGCAGTGTGACATGAGGGGGCAATGTGACGGTGGCAGTGTGACAGGAGGGGACAGTGTAATAGGAGGGGGGTAGTGTGATGGGGCAGTGTGCCGAGGGGGCAGCGTGACAGGAGGGGGGCAATATAGGGGTGCAGTGTGACAGGAGGGGGGAGGGTGATGGGGGCAGTATGATGGGGCAGTGTGACAGGAGGGGGCAGTGTGACAGGAGGAGGACAGTGTAATAACAGGGGAACCGTGCGACAGGAGGGGCAATGTGACATGAGGGGGCAATGTGACATGAGGGGGCAGTGTGACATGAGGGGGCAGTGTGACAGGGGGCATTGTGACAGAAGGAGGGCACTGTGACAGGAGGGGGGCACTGTGACAGGAGGGGGTAGTGTGACAGGAGAGGGACGTTGCGACAAAAGGGGGGGCAGTGTGACAGGAGGGGGCAGTGTGATAAGAGGGGGCAGTGTGACAGGAGAGGGTAGTGTGACGGGGGGCAGTATGAAGGTAGCAGTGTTACAGGAGGAGGGTAGTGTGACAGGAAGGGGGCAACGTGACAGCAGGGGTGTAGTGTAATAAGAGGGAGTATTGTGGCAGCAGGAGGGCAGTGTGTCGGGGACAGCATGATGGGGCAGTATGGGGGCAGTGGGACAAGAGCGGGCCAGTGTGATGGGGCAATGTTACAGAAGGGGGAAGTATGGGGATGCAGCGTGACAAGAGGGGGACTGTGATGAGGCAGTATGGCAAGGGGCAGTGTGACAGGAGGGGGACAGTATGACAGGAGGGGGACTACTGGAGGGGGCAGTGTGGCAGGAGGGGTGGAGTGTGACAAGAGGGGGGCAGTGTTATAAGAGGGGCATAGTGTGACAGAAGGGGGGCAGTGTAACGGGAGGGCAGTATGGGGGGCAGTGTGACCGGGGGGCAATGTGACATGCGTGGGCAGTGTGGGGTGGACAGTGTGACACAGGGCAGTGTGACAGGAGGGGACAGTATGAAGGGGCAATGTGACAGGAGGGGACAGTGTAATAAGAGGGGGACAGTGTAATAAGAGGGGGGCAGTGTGACAGGTGGGGGCATTCCGACAAAAGAGGGGGGGTAAAAGGAGGGGGGGCAGTGTGACAGTGGGCAGTGTGACAGAGGCAGTATGAGGGGGAAATGTGACATGAGGGGGGCAGTGTGACAAGAGGAGGGCAGTGTGATGGGGCAATGTGATGGGGCAGTATGGGTTACAGTGTGACAGGAGAAGCCAGTGTCAAAGGGGGTAATGTGACAGGAGAGGACAGTGTTGGGGGACAGTGTGATGCAGGGGGCAGTGTGACAGGATGGAGGCAGTATGGGGGTGCAGCGTGACAGGAGGGGGCAGTGTGATGGGGCAGTATGAGGTGGCAGTGTGACAGGAGAGGGACAGTGTGACAGGATGGGGGCAGTGTGACAGGAGGGGCAGTGGAATAAGAGGGGGGTAGTGTGGTGGGGGGAGGGTAGTGTGACAGGAGGGGGCAGTGTGATGGAGCAGTTTGGGGGGCAGTATGACCGGGGGGAATTGTGACAGGGCAGTGTGACAGGAGGACAGCATGGGGGGCAGCGTGACTGGGGACAGTGTGACAGGGGAAGTGTTAAAGGAGGGGGCAGTATGGGGTGGCAATGTGACAGGAGGGGGGCAGTATGGCGAGGCAGTGTGACAGTACGGGGGCAATGTGACAATAGACTACCTGGACACACACTATAATGCCTCAGGTTCTGGATGCTATGTATTCTTTCAGAATCAGGAATCTGCTCTGGCAGGAAGCAATTCTCGTACCTTACCTGGCAAGAGCAACCTGGAGGCAAAAAGTGGGATCCAGAATCAGGGGGCAGGGTTGGAAAGTGGAGCCAGCGGTCATAAATACTGCTATTCTCTTCTAGTTACATCATGGATCGTGAGTGCCAGAAACACCTAGCACCAGGCTGGATAGGAGGGGCGGCTGGGCATATGAAAGAATGATCCCCCTCCATTTTCCTCCTGCATCCACTGAATGCCTGCGGGAGGGGGAGGAGGAGAAGCTGGATTTTAGGGGCTGTCAGTGGAAAATGGAGGGGATCGTTCTTCTATATGCCCAGCCCCTCCCCCATCTATCCAGCTGCCAACAAATGTGACAGGGGAGCTGCACAGGATCCCTAAAGCATGGGGCCGGGTTGCACTTGCACCCCATGCGACCCCTATAGCTACACCTCTGTATGTCACGTGTTTGCTGTTCTCACCCTTTCAGCCAGCCTCGTCCCTTGCTCCAACTTATTTAGCTCTGACTCAGAAGGTTGGGGGTTGAGCCTTTGAGATGAGACCACTGCTTCCATAAGAAGAGCAAGGGTCCTTCTTTGCTGCAGGGAATAGGCTTTTCTACTCAGGTTGTAGCTGCTTTCTAAAGAAAATGAACTGTAATGCCACGTACACATGATCGGACATTCCAACAACAAAATCCTGGATTTATTTCCGACGGATGTTGGCTCAAACTTGTCTTGCATACACACGGTCACACAAATGTCGGAAATTCCGAACATCAAGAACGCGATGACGTACAACACGTACGACGAGCCGAGAAAACTTACGTTCAATAGCCAGTGCTGCTCTTCTGCTTGATTCCGAGCATGCATGGAATTTTGTGCGTCGGAATTGTGTATACACAATCGGAATTTCCGACAAAGGATTTTGTTGTCGGAAAATTTGAGAACCAGCTCTCAAATTTTTGTTGTCGTAAATTCCGTCAAAAAACGTCCGATGGAGCCTACACACGGTCGGAATTTCAACAAGCTCCAACACATCGAACATTTGTTGACGGAATGTCCAATCGTGTGTACGCGGCATTAGACTTTGCTCACCTTTTAGTTTCTTAGAATGTGTTTGTCTGATTTTTAAACTGAAAGTTCAATTGAATTTTGATATAGATAACGGCAAACGTCACAGATAACCAAGCTAAATTTTTAACTCTTCAATGGTCAAATTCTGATTCTTTAATGTGTTGTAAACACTGTACTCTTCATTTTTGTTAGCCAATTGTACACTACTGCGACAGAAAAACCTCAACTGATTTTTAAATGCAGATGTTGAACTGGTTAAAAATGAAGCCCCCTACTCCACCCTTCTCACCTGCAGAGCAGATTCTTTGCCGTTGGCCAGCGTTTTGCACCCTTACTCTTATTATTTTAACTTCAATAAAGATAGGATTAAAGAGAATGAAAGACACACTTCAAAAGAAGGAAAAGCATTCCCAAATGATTTTTTTTCCTCTTGCTTCGGTGAGATAACTCATGTTTAAACACCAGATTCCCATTTAAGAAGGGATCAAAGTCAGATCACTTACTAAAGAAAGCGTTACAAAAGAGCAAAATAGCTGCGGGTGAAGCATACAGATTCAAAAGGAAGCAAGCATCTTCGTTTAGGAGATGGGCATATATGTGATAAATTAGCGCACATACTGATTGTCAAAAATCATTGAGCCAAACAACCTAAACTACAAACGTGCTCATTTAAAGGTATCATTAAAATGTCACTTTACAGTACATGTCTTGTGTATGTAGTCAAACAAGTTACCATACTGTAGCATATGGTAACATTAGGCACAACCATCAGATACAAAATGTCAGTTTTCAAGAGCAGCTAAAAATGAATTCAGATATCTGACTACTACATGCCAAATAACGACTTTTACATTTTTTTTAGTCCTACAGGCTTCACTTTGAAAATTCAAATTGTATTGAAATTATTAACTGTATCAACTCTCCTAGATAAAAAGATTAATACATTTGGAAAGTTTTTTAATGCCATCAGAAAAAAGGACTTTTCAGAAAAAAAAAATGTTTTTCTGCAGGAAATTGTTGCATCTGTAGCACCCTAGTGTTTAGCAGGGTTGCTACTAAGTTTAGTTTGTCAGGCAGTAGTTGCGCTGGTTAATTGTTAGTAGATTCACTGATTCCCCTCTAGTTCTGGACTTGCTGCACCTTCTCTCTTCTGTCGCTAGGTGGCGTTATGTTGGTGACAAAAGATGGACAAGGGCTTAGCAAGGTCAGGCTATGAATGGATGGGGTGTCTCCAGTAGCGTCACTAGGGTTGGTATCACCCGGTGCCGAAAAAATTGGTGTCACCCCCCTCCACCAACTACCTCAGTACAGACCCCCCTCCACTAACTACAGACCCCAGTCCATCAATATAGCCCCCCTCCCTCAGTACAGACCCCCTTCCATCAATATAGACCCCCCACTAAGTACAGACTCCCCTCCCTCAGTACAGACCCCCTCCATCAGTACAGACCCCCGCTCAGTGCAGACCCCCTTTCCTCAGTATAGACCCCCCCACTAAGTACTGACCCCCTCCCTCAGTACAGACCCCCCCATCAGTACAGAAACCCTCCCTCAGTGCAGAGTCTGCAGACCCCCCTCCATCAGTATCAACCTTCCACCTCAGTGCAGACCGCCCCATCAGTACATACACCCCCCTCAGTGCTGACCCCCATCAGTATAGAATCCCCACTCAGTGCAGAGCCCCCATTAGTATAGAATCCCCTCAGTGCAGAGCCCCCATTAGTATAGCATCCCCTCAGTGCAGAGCCCCCATTAGTATAGAATCCCCCCAGTGCAGAGCCCCCATTAGTATAGAATCCCTTCAGTGCAGAGCCATTAGTATAGAATCCCCCCCCAGTGCAGAGGCCCCATTAGTATAGAATCCCCCTCAGTGCAGAGCCTCCTATTAGTATAGAATCCCCCTTCAGTGCAGAGCCCCCATTAGTATAGAATCCCCCAGTGCAGAGCCCCCATTAGTATAGAATCCCCCTCAGTGCAAAGCCTCCCATTAGTATAGAATCCCCCCAGTGCAGAGCCCCCATTAGTATAGAATCCCCCAGTGCAGAGCCCCCATTAGTATAGAATCCCCCCAGTGCAGAGCCCCCATTAGTATAGAATCCCCCCAGTGCAGAGCCCCCATTAGTATAGAATCCCCCCAGTGCAGAGCCCCCATTAGTATAGAATCCCCCCAGTGCAGAGCCCCCATTAGTATAGAATCCCCCCAGTGCAGAGCCCCCATTAGTATAGAATCCCCCAGTGCAGAGTCCCCATTAGTATAGAATCCCCCCAGTGCAAAGGCCCCATTAGTATAGAATCCCCCTCAGTGTAGAACCCCCATTAGTATAGAATCCCCCTCAGTGCAGAGCCCCCATTAGTATAGAATCCCCCCAGTGCAGAGCCCCAATTAGTATAGACACCCCCCAGTGCAGAGCCCCCATTAGTATAGAATCCCCCCAGTGCAGAGCCCCCATTAGTATAGAATCCCCCCAGTGCACAGCCCCCCATTAGTATAGACACCCCCCAGTGCAGAGCCCCCATTAGTATAGAATCCCCCTCAGTGCAGAGCCCCCATTAGTATAGACACCCCCCAGTGCAGAGCCCCCATTAGTATAGAATCCCCCCAGTGCAGAGCCCCCCATTAGTATAGAATCCCCCCTCAGTGCAGAGCCCCCATTAGTATAGAATCCCCCCTCAGTGCAGAGCCCCCATTAGTATAGAATCCCCCTCAGTGCAGAGCCCCCCATTAGTATAGAATCCCCCTCAGTGCAGAGCCCCCCATTAGTATAGAATCCCCCTCAGTGCAGAGCCCCCCATTAGTATAGAATCCCCCCAGTGCAGAGCCCCCCATTAGTATAGAATCCCCCCTCAGTGCAGAGCCCCCATTAGTATAGAATCCCCCCTCAGTGCAGAGCCCCCATTAGTATAGAATCCCCCTCAGTGCAGAGCCCCCCATTAGTATAGAATCCCCCTCAGTGCAGAGCCCCCCATTAGTATAGAATCCCCCCATTGCAGAGCCCCCCATTAGTATAGAATCCCCCCAGTGCAGAGCCCCCCATTAGTATAGAATCCCCCCAGTGCAGAGCCCCCAATTAGTATAGAATCCCCCCAGTGCAGAGCCCCCATTAGTATAGAATCCCCCTCAGTGCAGAGCCCCCCATTAGTATAGAATCCCCCTCAGTGCAGAGCCACCCATTAGTATAGAATCCCCCCAGTGCAGAGCCCCCCATTAGTATAGACATCCCCCAGTGCAGAGCCCCCATTAGTATAGAATCTCCCCAGTGTAGAGCCCCCCATTAGTATAGAATCCCCCCAGTGCAGAGCCCCCCATTAGTATAAAATCCCCCCAGTGCAGAGCCCCCCATTAGTATAGAATCCCCCCAGTGCAGAGCCCCCCATTAGTATAGACACCCCCCAGTGCAGAGCCCCCCATTAGTATAGAATCCCCCCAGTGCAGAGCCCCCCATTAGTATAGACACCCCCCAGTGCAGAGTCCCCATTAGTATAGAATCCCCCCAGTGCAGAGCCCCCCATTAGTATAGAATCCCCCCAGTGCAGAGCCCCCCATTAGTATAAAATCCCCCCAGTGCAGAGCCCCCCATTAGTATAGAATCCCCCCAGTGCAGAGCCCCCCATTAGTATAGAATCCCCCCAGTGCAGAGCCCCCATTAGTATAGAAACCCCCTCAGTGCAGAGCCCCCCATTAGTATAGAATCCCCCTCAGTGCAGAGCCACCCATTAGTATAGTATCCCCCCAGTGCAGAGCCCCCCATTAGTATAGACACCCCCCAGTGCAGAGCCCCCATTAGTATAGAATCCCCCCAGTGCAGAGCCCCCCATTAGTATAGAATCCCCCCAGTGCAGAGCCCCCCATTAGTATAGAATCCCCCCAATGCAGAGCCCCCCATTAGTATAGACACCCCCAGTGCAGAGCCCCCCATTAGTATAGAATCCCCCCAGTGCAGAGCCCCCATTAGTATAGAATCCCCCCTGCACATGTCCACCCACATACTGTATTGTATACATGAAGTTTACAGACCTCAGAACAGCGCGGATGATACACACAGCAGTCACAGCCTTGTGTGTCCCTCTGGCTCCTCCTCCTCCTCCTCCTGTGTGAATGTAAACAGAGAGGAGGGGGAGGCGGCTTCAGTCCGCTGTGCTGAGGGACACAGGGCAAGTCCCGTGGAGCAGATCAGGGCAGCGGGCAGTGTTAGCGGTGCGTGCCGCTACCTACGGGTGTCACCCCTCTGGCGGGTGTCACCCGGGTGCGGACCGCACCCCCCGCACCCACCTAACAACGCCACTGGGTGTCTCAGCCAATTGGGGGGGGGTTTCTTTAGTCCCTTGGCCTGCTGGGAGAGCCTATTTATTTAGGTGGAGTCAGGTGATCAGGGTTCTGTGCCACCTGGACAGCTGTCTGGGTGGATGTGTGTTATGCTGCCCCAGGCTGCTAGGCCGGAAGCCTGAGGCCTATCCCAGGGACATCTTGCTGCTAGCCTGTCTGAGGGCCTATCCAGAAGCAGGAGAAGCAGCGCAGGGTTGGGACTGCAGGATTGGAGTTCGACCGAGTGTATTACACCCACCATGCCTTGTAACCCATTTTACCAAGAATGAGGTCAGCTCTCCCTGACTCTGGAGGTCACCATTAGGCCTCTAGAGGTCCGGGACCTTGCTACACATCCTTTAAGCACATTTGATAAGCATCACAATTCAGTATCAGATCAATGACAGCAGATACAAAGACATTAAAGAGGAGCTCCCAGCTGCCCCCAAAAAATAAGTCAGCAGCTACAAATACTGTAGCTGCTGACTTTTAATATAAGGACACTTACCTGTCCAGGGATCCAGCTATGTCTTCATCCAAGCCGATTCTTCATCTGGCTTCGGGTGCAGGCCCTGGCATCTCAAGTAAGGGAAACAGGCAGTGAAGCCCTTTTACTAAGCATGTGCGAAACGCTCCGTGCCTTGTGAATGGTTCTGTAGTCTACTGGGACCTATGATGTATCCAAGAAGACTGTGTTGGGAAGGAGGGGGTCGAATTTCCGACTCAGATGGTGCATCAGATGGATACAGTAGCCAGAGTGTTTAGGGGGCCTTACATTACCCCCACCTCCACCACCACTTGAAGTCCAAGCCTTTTTCTGACAATTCTCACATACCTGTAAAAATCTGTATTTTGTTCTAAAAAATATATATAATGTGCAAGGGTTCTAAATAATTGTCTAAAGCAGAGGAGAATAAAATGGTGGGTGTTGCAATTTTTCACACGCGTATTTGCGCAGCAGTTTTTTAAACACAATTATTTTGGAAAAAATACACTTTAATGAATTTTAATGCACAAAAACACAATATAATACCCAATTGTTTGGTAAACAAGTAAATAGATACCAAATATGCAACACTTTAAAATTGTGCACATCCTTTGCGATAACAAAAGGCAGTGAAAGGTCCTCTTTACTGAGACATCTGGGGTCTATTAGACCCCAGATGTCTCCTCTGTTCTTAAAAGCTTTCAGATCATATCAAGATCGATATCATCCGATGCTTTTTACAAACCACTAATGTTTCTTTACAGCCAGGGAAACCGGTAGTGACAAAATACTTGTCGCTTCCGGTCTTTTCCAGTCCTTAATCAGCTCTATGGTCAGCCAGCAAAACCAGGTTGCCCAGTGGGACAGGAGAGCCCAGGAAGGCGGTGGGGGAGGACCCCCTCCCGCCACTTGTAAAAGCAATCCAGTAGCTATTTAGCCACTAGGATTGCATCTACAAAGATTTGCTTTGCCTGTTGTTAAAAAAAAAATAGAGGGATGAGGCGGATCAAGCGCCTTGAGGCGATTCAGTTCGCATTTGCAGCGCTATACAAATCCTTCATTTATTCATTCAGGCCTGCACTGCATCACCTGGCGTTAAGTGGTTAACATCGTGGAAATAAATTATAAAAAAAAGATAAGAATACTTCTTGAGATATCATAAAATGACATATACCTGTATGCATAAAGGTGTACATAAATATCAATAATAAAAATAAAATTACATTTGTGACCTAAACATATGTTATAATATAGAGGTTCACTCTGAGGCCCATGGGAAGGAAGTCTAAAACAAAGTGAATTTGATGCTGCATTTATGAGCTGCAAATAATTGACACTTGGAAAACTGAAGTATTTGCACATTTACTGATGCATCTGTGCATGAAAAACAGTCGTATAGGTGATAATCAATTACCTTTGAGGGTCAAGGGAGGAGGAAGTGAGGAGCAACATGCTGTAAATTATCCTAATAAATGATTTACAGCACAAACAATCCTGTATTTTTGCCTGATAATATGAAAAATGGGAACTTTCGGACTCTTTTCTACAAAAATTTAAAAACAATGGTCTTTGTCACAAAATTTGTTTTTTAAAAACATTTTTGGGGATATTAATTATAGCAAAATGTAAAAAGTATTGTTGATCAAATACCAGCAAAAGAAAGCTCTATTTGTGGGAAAAAAAGGGGGCAAATTTTGTTTAGGTACAGCATTGCATGACCGCGAAATTGTCAGTTAAACTGACGCTAGTGCCAAATTGTAAAAAGTGCTCTGGTCAGGAAGGGGGTAAAATCTTCCGGGGCTGAAGTGGTTAATCAACACTGGATTTTTTGAAGGCTCTTGTGCACACTAGACAATTTTTCAGCTGGTTTTTGGCTTCAGGTATTTTTTTCTGCAGACAGTAAACTCCTCAGCATGTTATCCTGTCATGTGTCTATGCACTCATAGGCTATTCAGTGTTTATGAGCGTTTTTGAGCCATAAGCTTTTGTGAAGGTATAGTCAAGCTAAATAAAATGCAAACATAAAACGCTGAAAAATGCTAATGCAAAAATGCTGCAGTACGCTTAATGCGTAAAGGAGAAATGTGCTTAAAGGAGGTTTTTGGTGAGATAAATCTTTTTGATATAAGAACATACAGGATATGCCTCTGTTACCTGACATCCAACTACACTGATAAAAATGGTTCTGTTGGCTTGTAATTTTAACATAAAATGTTTAAAATTTTCAACATAAAAATAAATGTTCATTAATTTACTTTGATATTTTAAGTACCTTACTTAATTTTCACGTTCTTAAAACACACTTTATACATTTACAAAAATAATGTATAATATTGAGTAATCTAGACAAAACTTTTAAGGTATGTGCATTACCATATTCTAATTGAGTTACATTTACTTAAAAAAAATTATCTCTTCATTTGACTAAGATTGCGGGACAAATATATTTGCCAAACGTGCAAGCGCACAAGTTTTGATGCTGTATATTTTAAAGAGTTTGACATCTTTTGGAACTTTGAAAGCCTGCACAGGACAGTTCCCATATGTTTGAGTTCAATCAGGACAAAACAGCGCCACCAGTGACAAGAATTGTTCCAAGTCACTACAAAGTCGTGCCATTGAACGGTAATGCCCCGTACGCATGATCGGACTTTCCGAAAACAAAACCGTGGATTTTTGTTTGAATGGTGTTGGCTCCAACTTGTCTTGCATACACACGCTCACACAAATGTTGGCCAACAATTACGAACATAGTGACGTACAAGACATACGACGGCTGATAAAAAGGAAGTTCAATAGCCAGTGCCCCACCCTTTGGGCTCCTGCTAATCTCGTGTTTATCTCGTATCTGTTCTTCAGTGCATACTTCTCAGTTCATTTCTGTCTTTCAGTGCATTCTATTTATAGTTTGCTTCTGGTTTTCAGTGAGTTCTTGTCCAGTCGTTTCTGATTTTCAGCTCGTTCTTGTCAGGTCCTTTCTGATTTTCAGTGCGTTTGTCAGTTCATTCTGATCAGCCGTTCGTTTATTAGCCATGTTGCGGTCACGTAGTCGTTGCAGGGATTGTGCTGTTGTTGGGCTTGGTGTTGGAGTTATTGCTTTGACCCAAGTCCAGTCCTTGAACAGGAGAAGGAGGAGTTCTTGGACCAAGAATTGGTTGCTTAATCATGACCAATTCTGTCATATGCCTTTGTTGCGGGAGCTCCAGGAGAATAATCCTGATGATTTTAAGAATTATCTCCGGATGACAGACCCCATCTTTCACTGTCTCTTGGCTTTGTTGACACCTTATATAACGAAGCAGGACACATGCATGCGGCAAGCCATCTCTCCCGAGTAAAGGTTCGTCGCCAACTTGCGGTACTTGGTGACGGGGAGAAGTCTCCAGGACCCAAAGTTCATGACTGGGATCTCCCCCCAGGCTCTGGGAATCAATATTCCAGAGACCTGTTCTGCCATCATTCAGGTCCTGCAGAAGGACTATATTAAGGTAAGTTTTATCCTTTAACATCACATTCTATGTATTTAATGTTTGCTAATGTATTGTATTTATTTCTTTATTCCATAATTACCATGATTGTAATATGCTGTGAATGTCCTCTTTGACCTCATGCATGCTGTAAGCTTTAATGCTCTTTTTTTGTCCTTCATGCATATTTGCCTTCACTAACCTGCCCAGCATGCTATCCTGGGCCCATACACACCTAGCCTAGTCAATTAACGATGTATTTTGTCAGCTCCTTTGTAGTGCATACCCTAAACACCCCCTAAAATGTGTCCAAATGTTATTGTTGTCCTTAAATTCAGGCAGAGTGCAAGAGGCTTTTTTGGGGGGGGCCAAAACTCATTTGGAACCCTCCCTCCCCTCAACCGCTAAGTCAACCAATATCAATCTGCTGAATTTGCCCAACCCCTACACACTGGTCATATTTATGGATGAATTCACCAAAGAATGTAGTGCAAGTGCCTGCCGGAATACTTTCAAATGGTACTGTTTAAAGTTTTTTTCTCCTATTATCTTGACAGGTAATTGCAGAATGTAAAAATGTGCTTCAATTTGTACAGTGTGTATTCATGTTTTTTGGATTATGACACTTCTTACTGGTCCAGTGGGCTGCCAATAGTGTAAGTAAGGAGGGGCTGGCCAAAGTAACACACATTATTTATGCATTCAGCTCTCAATGAAGTGGAGAGGGTTACCTGTCCAAAACATCACCCCCCACCCTAAATTTTTTACAATGGGCCATCAGAGGGGGTGAGGAATCTGATAAGTGGACCTTATACTTTGTCTTTAAATACTCATTTCAATAAATGTTATACTTATGTTGGCCAAGAATGTTTGTGTTTAATCTGCTTGCAATGTTATGTGCAAAACTGCTAATTTTTATTTTTTTTGTTTGACTCCACACTTTCCTTCAAACCCACAGGAATGGTAGACTATGGCCGCCCAGTTTGCCCACTATTGGGACTTTCCCAGTTGCAGTGGTGCGATCGATGGGAAGCACATCCAGATCGTTCCACCATCCAACTTGGGGTCATACTACTTCAATTATAAGGGGTTCAGTAGTATTGAGATGTTGGTGGTGGTGACGGCGGCTTATGAATTCCTATATGTGGACATAGGGAATAATGGCCATATGTCTGATAGAGGAGTGATCGCCCAGATGGAATTTTACCGGCGTCTCCAAAATGGCACCTTGGGGTTTCCACCGCCAGAGGATAACGTTGCGGGCCTCAAGTTCATTTTTGTGGTGGATGAGGCCTTTGCTCTGGGGGAACATCTGATGAGGCCGTTCCCCATGAGGACCCTGACCCCGGAGCAGAGGGCTAGAAGAGTGGTCGAGAACACCTTTGGCCTAATGGCCAGTCAGTTCCAGCTTTTCCTTACAGCCATCAACTTGGCCGAATACAAACTAAATCACATTATCTTGAGCTGCTGCATTCTTAATAATTTCCTTTGAAAGAATGCGACTGAGGCCGACTTTTCACCGGATCAAATAACAATGACAGCGCTTGAAAGTGGCCGTCCTGGCTTGCCCCCAAAAGTGCCTGTGAAGTACGGCAAAAGTATGTTGAGTACTACGTAGGTAGGGGGATAATTGATTTACAAGAAAATCTGGAATCTGTTTAATAATAATATCTGGATAAAGGGGGCCTTGAGAGGTAAGGAAGTCCTCCTCTTCCTCACACTGTTCTGCCTCAAGTGCCCTGTCCATTATTCCATGAAGCGTGTGCTCCAACAGGAAGACAAGAGGGACAGTATCACTGATGCATGCATTGTTGCTGCTCACCATTCTTGTTGCCTCATCAAATGGTGACAGGACAGTGCATGCATCTTTGTTCAGTAGCCACTGGCGTGGCGAAAAGAAGCCAAGCTCCCCTGACCCTGTCCTGGTGCCATACTCGCACAGGTACTCATTGATGGCCCTCTGCTGCATGTACAGCCGCTGCAGCATTGCCAACATTGACTTCAACCTGGTGGACATGTCACAAATGAGGCGGTTGGTGGGCAGGTTGCATTCCCTTTGAATGTCAGCCAGCCGAGCACTGGCATTGTATGACCATTGGAAATGACCACAAACTTTTCTGGCCTGCCTCAGGAGATCTTGTAAGCCTGGGTACCTGCTCAAGAACCGCTGTACCACCAAATTTAGGATGTGTGCCAAACATGGAACATGGGTCAAGTGTCCCTGTCAGAGGGCGGAGAGAAGGTTGGTACCATTGTCACATGCAACCATTCCTGGCTGAAGCTGGCATGGCGTCAAACACCTCTGAGCCTGCCACTGCAGAGCTGACAGAATCTCTGCCCCAGTGTGGTTCCTGTCCCCTAAGCAGTGGTTTATCCTTAAACTACATAGAGGGTTCTTTACTGTAAGCGTGGCAAGGATGTGGAATTCCTTTCCACAGGCGGTGGTCCCAGCGGGGGGCATCGATAGTTTCAAGAAACTTTTAGATAAGCACCTGAATGACCGCAACATATATACAATGTAATACTGACATATAATCACACACATAGGTTGGACTTGATAGACTTTTTTCAACCTCACCTACTATGTAATTATGTAACTCATGCACCGCATGGCATCTTTTTGCCTAAGTGCTTGAGTAGCCCCTTGAATGCTTACGGAGCACCGCTGGTTCAGAGAACAAATCTGCAAACGAGGCCACAGATTAAGAAGAAGAGGAGGGGGTGGAGGAGAGAGCTGTGGCAGAATCACCGCTAGCATTTTGGAGACGTGGTGGCGGAACAAGCTCCAACAATACTGAACCCTGTCCTGCATCCTTCCCAGCTGCCGGCAGAGTTACCTAGTGCGCTGCGAAGGAAAGGTAACATCCATGCCCATGCCTGCTAGACCATGAGTCTGCAGTAATATACACCTTACTGCTGACCGCCCTGTCCAACAAGACAAAAACATTGCCTTCCACATGCCGGTAGAGAGCTGGAATGGCCTTCCATGAAAAGAAATGGCGTTTAGGAACCTGCAACTGAGGTACAGCACATTCCACAAATTCACGAAAGGGGACAGAGTCTACCAGCGGAAGAGGCAGTAGTTGCAGTGATAGTAATTTGGCCAAGCTGGCATTCAAGCTAGCATTCAAACTGTGAGCATGTGGATGGCTGGGACCGAATTTCTTTTTATTGTTTAGCAAATGGGGTAGGGAAATTTAGGGAAAATGGTAAAATCAGATGGTGGTGTACTGCTAGCAGATTGGCTGCAAGTACTTGGGACACCTATTGCTATACCTTCATTCCTTTCAGTGCAGGTTTTCGAGAGGACTGGAATAAGGTTGGAGATCCCAGATGAGGAGCAAGGAGAAGTCCGCCTTTTTCTTTGATGTGGGTCTTTCAAGTGCTGTTGCCAACGGATATTGTAATTATGAATATATTTAATTTATATTTAATCTATTTATATTTAATGAATATATTTAATTTAGCTTTTTTCTATGTAGGGCGGAACATATTATCTTACGCAAAGGTTTCTTCACAGTAAGAGCTGTGAAAATGTGGAATAGAATCCCGCCTGAGGTGGTTCTGGCTAGCTCAGTAGATTGCTTTAAGAAAGGCCTGGATACTTTCCTAAATGTACATAATATAACTGGGTACTAACATTTATAGGTAAAGTTGATCCAGGGAAAATCCGATTGCCTCTTGGGGGATCAGGAAGGAATTTTTTCCCCTGCTGTAGCAAATTGGAGCATGCTCTGCTGGGGTTTTTTGCCTTCCCCTGGATCAACTGAGGGTATACAATTGGGTATATAGGATTGTATGATATTTTTTATTTTATTTATGTATTGTTTTTAAGATTGAACTGGATGGACTTGTGTCTTTTTTCAACCTGACTAACTATGTAACTATCTTCACAGAAATCTCTGGTAGACCAGACAAGTCGGTGCCTACGCTTGTGTACACAAACAATGGGATCCAAACCTCATTGTTTTACACATACTCACTTCAAAGGATCCCATGCTGGGATATGCAATGAAGGGAGGCCAACCCGTAATCAATACTTAACTTCCCGAGAAAATTCAAGTTAAGCTCCTGCTCAGAATAGTCACAAGGATTTGCATCAAAGGGGGCTGACTTATGCACAGTATAGGGATTGGAGATGTAGCCAGTCCTTAACCAGGAATAGGGAAGCTCTCCAATCAGAGCCACGCTATGCCAACCAATGAGGCATCAGCATGTAATGATGTGCACAGACTAGATGGGAGGGAAACACACACTTTTATGGGAGAGCAACCATCAGAATGGAACCTTGGTGCAAGGGGAAATTATGGGAAAGGTCTGCATTTTACTTGTAACTAAATATGTTTGCAGATTAATGTTTTCAGGAATATACTCTGTATTACTTAATGTAATTCTCTTATTTTAATCTAATATTTTCTTCCTTGCTGTAGACTATAGATAGATGGTTGTGTATTAGACTTTCAACTACTCACCAATAAATGTTGTTATTGTGTTAAGAGTTCTTTGACCATGAGTGAAAGCTTTATTTAACCCAAATCATATCTGAGAGATATTAAAACTCAAATATAGTATACGGGAAAAAGACTGCATGGGAGGTCGTCATATGTCTGGTCAAGCATGTGGTGCCCAAGCGGCTGTTGTTGTGGCCACGCTTGATCCACTTCAGACATAGGCTGCAAACAGCAACGGTGCGATCTGCTGCACATGTGTCCAAAAAGGCCCACACCAAGGAACTTTTCAAAATCAGCCGGGAGTCAGCAGCGCCCTGCACCTGAGGAGCTCTGCAGTGTGATGCAGTAGGGTGGCTGCCCTTAAGCTGCCTCCTAGAGGACATCCTGCCTCGTTGGAGTTGTGCCTCCTCCTCCTCCTCTATTCTATCAGGCACCCAGTTAGAGACAGTGACCTCATCATTCCCTCCCTCCTTGTCACTGGAGCAAACTTGGCACTATGCTGCAGCTGGGGGAACATGACTGCCAGTTTCTTGTCCTTCTTGGGCACCCCCTCTCTCTAGGCTCACGTTACTCCCTGCTTCAACCTGGGAACCAACATCGGAGACTTCAAATCACTGCTCATCCTCCAGCAGCATGTACCCAACACTGTGGTCAAATAGTTCGGGGAACTCCTCCGTGCATGATGGTTGGGCTATGGAAGGAGTGACTGTGGACAAGGAGCCGGTGGAATAGGCCGCTGCATAGGTAGGAAAACTACTCTGAGCCTGGGTGACAGAGGATGAGGAGGATGAGGACTGCTTTGTTATCCACTCCACCAACTCTTCTGCATGTTCTGGCTCAATAACACGGCCAGCAGCAGAAAAAGAGAACAAGTGTGCCCCATGGCCACCGGCAGAGGATGCACCATGTCCATGACCAGCACTGTTGACTGTAGACATAGAGCCTGCTTGCCCTCTTTTAGTGGCCTGTGAGTGTCTGCATCTCCTTGGTGGCCTTCTGGACATGATGTATATTTTGTTTTGCAACACCGCACTACACTGTATTGTGTACTGTGTATACCACCAGAAAAGTAGTAGCAACTGCACTACGGCTGCACTGTATTGTAATTACAATTTTTGATCTAATATTTCACAGCAGGGCCCGTTCCTGCGCTCAACAAGAATCTGTGAGGCTTTACAGTGTTGTGCCACCACCACCACCGCCTAAGGCCCAATATTTCTGCCCCTGTTTAACAGGTGCATGTAATTACAATTCTTGATATAATATTTCGCAGCAGGGCCCATTCCAGCGCCCACCAAGAGTAACTGTGAGGGCTTACAGTGTTCTGGTACCACCAACACCTAAGGCCCAATTTTCCACAGAGTGTATAGGGCAGGCTATATAGTATATACAGGCGGTCCCCTATTTTCCTTGTCAAAAGAAGTTTATTGAGTATACAATGTTATAAAGATACATAAAGTAAGTTTACAAGGATCTATAAAGTAAGCTCATTGTTTTACAGGAGGGTTTATATAGGTAAATATCATGAAATTTCAAATATTAAACATTGGGTTCACGTAAACCTAAATTAAAGATATATATCATTTCCTTAGTTACTTTTGTAGGTATTTAAATGATTTATACCTACTATACATATTGTTTACAAGTAGAGTGTATATAGGTCAAATAAATTCTGATAATGAGCTTTAATCGTAAGGTGGAGAAAAGGAAAGAGAAAGAAGAAAAAGGGTTAAAAGGTAGAGGTATGGTCCACAAGGTTGTCCCGCTCGTCAGTTTATTATTCTTTTTAGTTCTCTTTGAAGCCTTAGAATGGGTGTCTCTGTAAGTCATTTAATCTGTTACCATGGCAACAGGACAGAGTCATTGAAGTTTGACAGGAACTGTTGTTTTATCCAAGGATGCCAAAGTTTTTCAAATTTTGGAATTTGATTTTGATCGATGGCTACCATCTTAGCATGGGACATTGTATTATTCATTCTGTGAATTGTTTCTGCTAGTACCAATGTAGGAGATTTCCATGCCTTGGCCACTGTTTGTTTTGCAGCCGTTATTAGTTGGATCATAAGTTTGAATTGAGAGAGTGTTAACCATTCCGGTTTTAGATTAAGTAAAGTTAAATATGGATCTGGTTGTATTATTTTTTTAAATATTTTAGATGCAATCACGAAGACTTCCTTCCAGAAGGTTTGGATTACTGGGCACGTCCACCATATGTGTAAATATGTGCCTATTTCTGGGCATCCTCGAAAACAAAGAGCTGAGGTATTAGGTGAATATTTTGCCACTCTAGCGGGTACAAGGTACCAGCGAGTTAGGACTTTATAATTTGTCTCCAGTGCTAAGATGTTGGGTGAAGATGACTTAGATGTGAGCCATATGTTAGACCAGTCCGTGTCTTTTAAAGTTCGTCCCAGGTCCTCCTCCCACCTCTGAACGTAAGAGGGTCTATTAAGATTTGGTACTCCATATAATTGATTATAAAGTGATGAAATTGTACCTTTAGCAAATGGATCTTTTGTACAGATTGATTCAAAAATGGATAATTGGGATAATGGTGTATCCCCCTTTAGGAATGGTGTATAGAAATTTTTGATTTGGAGATATCTAAATATCTCAGAGTTTGGTAGATCATATTTTTCTCTAAGCGATGGGAATGAAAGGAATGATTTAGATGCTATGAAGTCATTTAGTGTCTGAATGCCTGATGTTGTCCAAGCTTTAAAAGAATTTGGGTAGATCCATGCCGGATAAAAGGCCGGATTTCTGATAAAAGAAAGGAGAGGATTGTGTGGAGATTGTAACTGATATTTGGTTTTTAGTTTATCCCAGAGAGATAAGAAGTGTTTAGTTATGGGATTATGAATTTTAAAGCGGTCTTTAGGATCAAGCCATAATAAATTTGATATTAATAGAGGGTCATTTTCTGAAGCCTCTATAAATACCCATAATGGGATTTCCTGTTTTGCATGGTATTTGGACAGACTGGCCAAATGTGCCGCTCTGTAGTAGTTAGTAAAATTAGGGTATCCCAGGCCTCCTTTATTTTTGGGAAGATGTAGTGTGTGTATAGGTATACGTGGTTTAGAAGAGCCCCATATAAACGAAGTTGCTCTTTTTTGTACTATTCTCAAAAAATAGGAAGGAATTGGAATAGGGAGGACTCTGAATAGATAAAGCAATTTGGGTAGAATAGTCATTTTGATTGCATTAATCTTCCCCATCCAGGATAAAGGAAGTTGCGACCACTGTTTTATTAGATTTGTGATCTGTCTTAATACAGGAGGATAATTGGTTGAGAATAAGTCAGAATGAGAGGCTGTTAAATGAATTCCAAGATATGGGATTGTTTTTTCTGCCCATGTGAATGGGAGTGCAGCCCTAGCCGGGATCAATTCCATGTTTGTGAGTGAAATATTAAGCACTAGGCATTTCTTAGGATTAATCATAAGGCCGGATAGGGCTGCAAATCCATCAAGAGCTGGTATTAAGTTAGGACCAGAGACCTGTGGTGATGATAGAAAAAGTAATATATCGTCTGCAAATATACATAATTTGTGTGTAATACCTCCTACTTCAATGCCAGTTATAGTTTGGTTTGTTCTGATATATTGGGCCATGGGTTCGAGTATAAGGGCAAATAATAAGGGAGATAATGGGCAACCCTGTCGGGTACCTCTTTCGATATTAAAGGCTTCAGATTTGTATCCAGCATATTTTATATAGGCTTTGGGTTTATTATATAATGCTTTGATCCATGTTAAAAAGTGGGGTCCAAAACCCCATTTTTGTAATGAATATTGCATATATTGCCAGGATACTGTGTCAAATGCCCTCTTAATATCGAGAGATAGAAAACATAAAGGGATTTTCCGTTTTTTAGCAATATGTGCCAATAACACTGCCCTGCGTATATTATCGCCTGCCTGTCTATTTGGCATGAAGCCTACTTGATCTCTATGTATTAATTTTCCTATAATGCTATTGAGGCGTTTTGCTATTATTTTTGCTAATAATTTAATATCGAGGTTTAACAGAGAGATAGGCCGATAATTCACACAGGAAGTATCATCAGAAAGGGGTTTTGGGATCATACAAACAATTGCCATTAGTGTTTCTTGCCGAAAAGAATGTCCATCTAGAAGTTTGTTAAAAGTTTCAGTGAGAATGGGAGAGAGTATTTCTGAGAATGTTTTATAGTATAAAGCCGAGTAGCCGTCTGGGCCTGGTCTTTTGTTAAGTTTTAGGTCTTTTATGGCGTTAGCAACTTCATCTATAGTTATAGGCTCATCCAAACTGCTTTTTTGATTCTGAGATAACTCAGGTAAGGTTATTTTTGAGAAGAAGGATTCAGCCTCTGTAGGATTAAATTCATTGTTTGTCTTGTATAAAGTTGCGAGATGTGAGTGAAATTTATGGACTATTTTAACTGGATTACAAGTGTAAACATTTTTTGATAATTTCAAACGTATTGGTTTGAAAGATTTGTTAGTTGAATTTAATGCCCGAGCCAAATATGTACCTGGTTTGTTTGTATTCATGTAGAAATTGTGTTTGGAGCGTTTGAGGGATTTATCAACTGACTCAGTGAGAAATAGATCGTATTCCAATCTAGATTTTTCCAGATGAGATTTTGTACTTTGAGATGGATTATCTTGGAATGATATGTAGGCTGCATTAAAATTGAGTTCTAGTTTTTTTGCTAGATTTTTGCGTTCCCGTTTAAATAGTGCCATTTGTCTTTGTATTGTACCACGCAAGACAGGCTTATGAGCTTCCCACAGTGTTATTGGGGAGATGTCTGTTGTATTATTAATTGATATGTATTCCTTTAAAGCTTGTTCAATGGCCATCTGATGTAGTGGGTGTTTGAGCATTATGTCCGGTAAGTACCACGTTGGGTCATGCGCTTTTGGTATGGCTGAGGCTATAGTAGTGTATACTGCATTATGGTCAGACCACGGAATCGGAATTATATCTGATGCAATAATTTCTGGTATCATTCCTATTGTTAGAAAAATATGATCTATTCTGGTGAAGGTTTGATGAGGGTGCGAGAAATAAGTGAATTTCTTTTTCATTGGGTTACTTTCTCTCCATGAATCTACCAGATTGTATTTGGAAAGAAGTTGAGAAAAAGGTAATCTAGAGGTTATTTTGGATGGTGTAAAAGGTGATTTATCTAGAAATGGGAGTAGGACCTGGTTCGAATCCCCACACATTATCACTGTTCCTATTTTGTGTGTATTAATCACTTGTAATATATGTGAGAGGAATGGTGTAGGTTGTTTGTTAGGAGCGTAGTAGGAAATCACCGTGATTGCTGTATCCATTATATAACCCATGAGTATCAGGTATCTACCTTCTGGGTCTTTAATTTCTGATGATAAGGTGAATGGTGTGGATCGGTGAAATGCAATTAGAGTTCCCCTTTGCTTGGTACAGGCAGAAGCCGTGTAAATTTGTTGATAAAAAGGAGAAATATATTTTGGAGTAGAATCTTTGGTGAAGTGTGTTTCTTGGAGGCATACTATGTGAGCCTTCTTGTTATGGAAAGTACGGAAGGCTTTGGTCCTTTTTTGAGGGACATTTATTCCCTGAACATTCAGGGAAAGTATATTCAGTGGTGCCATGGCAACAGATCAAATAGTTTTGACTTACTTTTTGTTATGCAGAGCTGACTGCGCAGATCAACCTGTGTGGACTGAAGAGATGAATAAATAGAAAAGAAACCAGTGAATTCTGGAGTAAAGAGTAAACAAAAAACATATGAGATTAGATGATACATTGTATAAATTATTTTTTGCAAGTAATCACAATTTACCCGTGAAAGAGAATAAATATCTCTCTCAGGGGAATAAGTGCCTTCGTCACACTCCCACATAATATGGTTGGGAGAATGAGGAGGGCTAATGGGGGTACACGGATCTTCCGCTTACAGGAGAGAAGTGCTATGTCAAAAGACATCAAATTGATGTTTCATTAGTTGGAGTGCAGAATATAGTTTTTGTTGAAATTATTTATTCCAGGGTGGTTGTATATGGTTAGTCTTGCCCTAGGCTAAATAATTCAGTTAGAAAGGTACTGTTAATAACTTTGGTATTGATGAAGATAGTTTGAATTATTTTGGGGTTTTAACCCTTTTAGAGTAAACAATTACATATTTTATTCATATGCAACTGTTTAGATATGTTAACTCATAAAATTGAGGTTGTATTGCTTCAGATTAGAATAAACAAAAACATAATTCTAGGAACTAGAGTTAGGTAATAATATATTTGTTTTAAAAAAAAAAAAAAAAAAAAAAAAAAAAAAAAAGCTTCCATTACTTCTGGATTATTGAACATATTTGTCCTAAAAAGTAATAAATCTATTGTTATTACCTGATAATATATAACTGAACAAGAATTTCCTTATTTCACTTATATATTCTAAGGCTATATGAATCAGAAGTAATAAGAAATATAACTGGAATGTAACATGATCCCACACAGTGTGTGACTATCAGAATGCAGTTACATTCAGTTATAAATATAGGTTTTTTATAGAGAACCATCTCTTAGTATAATAAATGAAGAGATATCAGGAATTAGGATGTCAGTCCATTGAATCTTCTTGGTCCATGGATGATGTGGCATAACGGCCTCTTTTGTGAGAATGATGATTCCCATTTTGTTCTGGAATTTTCTGGGTGCTGCCTGAAAGTGAAGATGATGCTATTCTTCTGCGTGTGGGAGTGTTGCTGCTTGTGGGTTCTGTCAGATTTAATTTTAAAAGGGTTTGTTGTAGTTCATCTGCTGATCTGCTTCTGTAAATTGTACCTTGGTAGTTAAATCTGACTGAAAAGGGGAAGCCCCATTGATACATAATGTTGTGGCGTTGCAGTTCCATTAGTTGGGGTTTCATGGATCGTCTTTTAGTAATAGTAAGTTGGGATAGGTCAGCAAAAATTTGATAATTGTGTCCTTGAAAATTAAGTTCCTTTTTTTCTCTTGCAGCAATTAGTATTTGTTCTTTCGTTCTGTAATAATGAAATTTTGTGATTATATCACGTGGGGGTCCATCTTTCTTTTTGGCTGTGAGGGCTCTGTGTACTCTGTCCAGTTCTAAACGTTCAATAGGGATATCTGGCTTTAGTTCTTGTAATAGAGCAGTAATAGTAGATTGCAGGTCTGTCACAGTTTCAGGTATTCCCCTTATGCGCAAGTTTGAACGTCTGGCTCTATTTTCGTAATCTTCGAGCTTAGTTTGAAGTATTAAATTCTCTTTTTTTAATTGTTCCAATTCTGTTATATTTTCTTGGGTTGTAATTTCAATTTCATCCATTTTTATTTCTAAGGCTGCGGTGCGGTTTCCCAGCTCTCTTATTTCTTTGGTTAGGCTGTTTGTTATTTGGTCTGAGGTTTGTTTTAAAGCCTTATGAAGCATCTTTTCAAATTGTAATAATATTACTGGGGATACTGAGGAGGCTTGTGGAGAAGTTTGTGAGAGGATTTGTTCTGTATCTGACTCAAATGGAGAGTCTTGCTGTGACATTTTCTGTCTGTGAGAGCGCCCTGATGCTGTATCTTGTGAAGTGACTGGAGCTGCTTCAGCTGCAGTGAGTGCCTGTGAGCTCTTTGTGAGGTGATTTTTATTTCTGCCACGGTTTCCTCCCAGTACCATATTTCCTGCCCAAACTTTCACAGTTTGTTCCCTGGGGCAAAAAGGTTCAAATGGATACCTTTTGGGCCTGCAGGCTCCGCTTTGTCCTTCTCTTCTCTCCTCAGCGGTGTGGAGCTCTAACAATGCATGTCTGCTCCGCTAGGCTCCGCCTCCTGCCCCCGGCGGTCCCCTATTTTCAAACATCCGACTTACAAACAACACCTACTTACAAACGGAGGGAGACAACAGGAAATGAGAGGAAATCTATCCCTAGGAAGGGAAATTCTCTCCTGTAGGATTTAATATGGGAAAAAGGTGTCTCCACTGATGCTTTATCACCAATCCTTGTTTCCCTAATAGCCCAAAATTTTCAAAATCCGATTGTCATTGGGACATAAAGTGAGGTGAAATCTTCTGAACAGGGGCACAGACAGCAAAAAAAATGTTACAGGGGTGAAAACCCTGCCCTATATTATCCAAAAAGCTTAAAAATAGATTTTTGGGCTGGAGCTACATTTAAAAAATTTACCTGATCCAAATTACAAACAGATTCAACTTAACAACAAACCTACAGTTCCTATCTTGTTTGTAACCCAGGGACCACTTGTATACTGCTGTTCAGAGTATGTAGGGCCTGGGGGCCCCACACCCTTTTTTTTATTTTGGTGCGGGGTTCCCCTTAATATCCATACCAGACCCAAAGGGTCCGGTAATGAGCTGGGAGTGGGGGGGCAACATTACATTACAGCAGTTTTAAATGACTTTTTTTTTCCTTTAGAAATGTCATTTTGTGCAGGGACTGTTCTAAACACAGGAAAAATGCGCCACTTTACAGGCATAATATAGACACCCCCCAGACATGATATTTAAAGGAATATTACACTTTTATTTTTTCACTTTAAGCATTATTAAAATCACTGCTCCCGAAAAAATAGCGGTTTTTTAAATTTTTTTTGCATTGATACATGTCCCCTGGGGCAGAACCCGGGTCCCCAAACACTTTTCATGACAGTAAGGTGCATATTAGCCTTTAAAATTAGCACGTTTGATTTTTCACATTAGAGTCCCATTGACTTAAATGGGGTTAGCGTGTTCGCACGAATTTTCGGTCTGTTCGCATGTTCTGCTGCGAACCGAACCGGGGGTGTTCGGCTCATCCCTACTCAGGAACTTACAAAGTTCAACTTTGCTAAAGTGAAAGCCATATGAGACATTAGTATGTCAAAACGGTGTTAATTAATCCTTCAGCAGATGGGGTGATCTCACCCCTGTAAAAGCCAAATTTTGAAGATGCACACAAATTGGGACTCAAAATTTGGATTTCCCTCATGATCCCATGCCTAAAATGTGTGTATTATCCCTACATCTATTTTGCTAAAGCCACAAAACATACAGTGTGTCAACATGTGCTATCTGCCATCATGGGATATCAATGTACGCATTTTGTTGGTGTAACCCCTTCCTCCAAAATAAAGTAGGTGAGAGAAAGGGGTTGCACCCCCGAAACATGTCCATTGATCCCCCATGATGGGAGCTAGCACATGTTGACACACTGGGCCTTGTTTCAGAAAGGACAATCCACTTGCATTGCACTTGTAGTGCAAAGTGGTTTTGCTTTTTTTTAAATAAGCCACAGTGTGTCAACATGTGCTAGATCCCATCATGGGGGATCAATGGACGTGTTTTGGGGGTGCAACCCCTTCCTCTCACCTACATTAGTTTGGAGGATTTCCATGGATCATGGAGATCTTCCAGGGAGACTACTGAGGATAGAGCCATGGACTTCCTGCGTTTTGTGTTGAATGAATCCATCTGGTTGTCTACAACATCATTAAAATCTCCACACATTATGATTTGGTCTTTAGGGTAACGTTGAATCGACATTATGGATTTATAGAAGGATTACTATCATAAAAGGTTGGTTGTTGAAAGTGGCCGACAGGATTTGGTATCTGCCTGAGGGGTCTTAGTTAAGGTGGGTGAGATTAAAGGAGACAGAGGAACATACTGCGATCATCACTACCCTTGTTTTCTTGTCAGCGCAAGCCCAAAAACAGTGGGGGAATAATTTGTGGGAGCATTGTAGGGGGTTATGTTCAGGAAAATGCATTTCTTGAACGCAAAATATGTCCGCCTTTTGTGATATAGCTTCTTGCCAAAGGAGTGATCATTTAAAGGGGCTGTTAAGGCCTTTAGTATTTAAGGAGACAATTGTGAGTGTCATTGCCTCAGATGAGAGGGAGTCTGGGAGTAGGTGGTGTAACGGTACCAAGGAGAATAGACTCCGATTGTAAAGGAGGAGAGGAGGGAGCGGATAAAGGAGCAGTAGTGTAGCAGAGGTAATACTATACACAGTGGTATGTGTGGGCAGATCAGGACCTGTTATATCAGACAGGGTGTGATCTGGGCACACAATGGTGAAACAAGTCAAATACTTGGTTAAGATAATAAAACAAGTTATATATGAATGTGGAATTAACACTTCTAAACGTAGTAGTTTAAACCAGGGGATGTGCTTAGCACATCAAGAACAGTGGAGCGTGGAAGGGGTAACATATGTGCTTCCACTCCTCCACTAACTTATTAATCTGATTAACAAAGAAACCGTATAGTAACCAGCCTTAAAGTGGATGTAAACCCAATGTCATCCTTTCTAAACTACTGCCATAGGGATTATCTATAAGGATATACATGCCTCCTGCATGTATCCTTACCTGTCAAATGTCTCCCCTCTGTCTGTTATGAGAACCCAAAAACTGCAGATTCTGTGTGTGAGTCTGTTGTCTGGAGCTCGGTGGGTGGAGTTGTGATGTCAGTAGACTCCCCGCCCCTCTACACTCCCCTTGTCAATATGCATTTTCTCCTGCACTGAACTTCTGCTATGATCTATAACATCCAGTGAAAAGACAGGAAAGTAACCACATGACTTCAGCATGTCAAATCATGCTGAGGTGCAGAACAGCCAATCCTTGAAGAAAGGAGTGGGGGTGGGAATTAAAAAAAAAATGCATGTCTTAGGCTAGTGCACGAGATATGTAAATCACCTGTCACTCACAGCAAGGGGGAGGATTTGACAAAGTTTCTCTCTGTTTGTCAAGTTTTATCTCACTGAACAATAAAAGAGGATTGCTCAGAGCTGGATTAACTCTTTGTGGCAAGACTGGGCTCAAATGATAGGAAATGTTATACTCTACGTTATGACATCAAAAAAAAATTAAAAATTTGGGTTTACATCCACTTTAAGCTTGTGTTGCCTTGGCAGAAGCCATAGTGCAGGAGGGCGTCCTGTAGTTAAGTCAGAGCGTGTGAGTCCCAAGGGTTGGAGATTTTGGAGGACAGCCTTGCATTAGGGGTAGGAGGGGGTGCTTGTGTGATTATACCCCAATTGCGGAGCTGTTTGAGACCTTCCTTAGGTGTCATAATGGCCACTTGTTGATTGCGGTGGGTTACAAGCAATTTTGTGGGGTGACCCCATTTGTAGATGATCTTGCATTCGCTTAGTATAGAAGTGACTGGAGCAAAACTCTGCACCCCTGGGATGTAGCAGCTGATATGTCGTTGTAGAGAGACACTTTATTAACCTCTTCAGATCCGCGCTATTGCCAAATGACGGCAACAGCGCGGACCTACATTGCCGGGACGACGTCTATTGACGTCGTCCCGTGCACGAGTGGCCTGCACGCCCCCTGCAGGGCACGCGCGGCGCACTCAGTGATCAGCGAGTCTATGAGACTCGCCTGATCACAGATCAGAGTAAGGGGTCGGTCCCGACCCCTTACCACATGATCAGCTGTCAGCCAATGACAGCTGATCATGTGATGTAAACAGAGCCGGTAATTGGCTATTTTTCCTCCTCGCGCTGACAGCGTGAGGAGGAAAAAAGAAACCCGATCACTGGCGGCCGTGAGAGGGACATTAGTCCCGATCACGGCGATCATCTGCCCCCTGCTAGTGACACCTACAGTAGCAATAGGCAGCAGTGCCGCCTACCAGTGCCCACCAGTGTCACCCATCAGTGCCCACAGTGCCACCCATCAGCGCCCACATCAAAGCAACAACAGTGCTGCACATCAGAGCCACCTATCAGTGCCCTTCAGTGTCACCTACCAATGCCCATAAGTGCCCATCAGTGCCGTCCATCACTGCCCCCCATCAGTGCCACTCATCAGTGCCGCCCATCAGTGCCCCCCATCAGTGGTACCTATCAGTGCCCATCTGTGCCATCCATCTGTGCCATCCATCTGTGCCACCCATCCGTGCCACCCATCAGTGCCACCCATCAGCGCCCATCAGTGGCCATCAGTGCTGCCTTATCTGTGCCCATCAGTACCGCCTTATCTGTCCCCATCAGTGCTGCCTTAACTGTGTCTATCAGTGCCGCCTTAACTGTGCCTATCAGTGCCCATCAGTGCAGCCTATCAGTGCCCACCAGTGCCGCCTCATCAGCGCATATCAATGAAGGAGAAAAATTACCTGTTTGCAAAATTTTATAACAAACTATGAAACATGATTTTTTTTTTTTCAAAATTTTCCATCTTTTTTTGTTTAGCAAAAAATAAAAATCCCAGCTGTGATTAAATACCACCAAAAGAAAGCTCTATTTGTGGGGAAAAAATGATAAAAATTTCATTTGGGTACAGTGTTGTATGACCGCACAATTGTCATTCAAATTGCGACAGCGCTGAAAGCTGAAAATTGGTCTGGGCAGGAGGAGGGTTTAAGTGCCCAGTAAGCAAGTGGTTAAAAGGATCTGGTAGTGAGCGCATGGATCTTGCTGTACGCATCATTTCTTCCTTGACATGAAAAAAATGTACCCTTGCCAGTATGTCTCTGGAGACAGAGGCTGGGAGGTGTTGCAATTTGTGGATGCTATGTGCGCAGTCTATGAGCATGTTCTTTGTTGTTAGTGACGGAACAAGCTTGCGAAAAAAAGTTGGTGTAGGTATGGTATTATTTCCGTGGCTGCTAGGGATTCAGAGACCCCTCTGATTTTAATATTGTTCCTTTGCAAGCAATCTTCAAGATCTGTGATTTTTAAGCGAAGCTGATGAACAGCAGCGGCTTGCTCATCTTGTATATCTACCATTGGATTATGTGCTTTAGTGGCTTCAGAGAGGTGCTGCTCAATATGATCAGTGCGTTGCTCTAAGGAATTAACCTTGTCTTGCATCTGATTTATTGAGATTTTTAGCTCTCGATGTAAGTCTGTCTGCAGGGACATCAGCATGGCCTTAAAGGAGTGCTCAGAGGCAGGGTTGTCTGTTGTGGGGTATGTTGCCAGGGGTTATGAGGCAGTCTGGCCTGTTGTGGGACTACAGGTCCCAGCGCCATGTTGCTTTTTAGTAGGAGGCTGCTTGTCAGGGGATTGTGTAGGGAAGTCTGCAAGCCTCTTATCTCTGTCTCCTGTGAGGAGAGTTGCTCTCCCGTCAGGTCCATGGCGTCCTCTGCCTCAGGATGTGGAGAAGGAGCTGCAGCGTGGCTGTTTGGCGGCCACTCCAGGTTTCCCTGCTCCCGCCCGGCACCATCTTGGTGTTCCTGCTGTGCGGGCTTCATGTAGAAGTCTAGGTGTCTGTGGGGTCCCTGGGGCTAGGTTTTCTTCCGGGACATAGTCCGGGGGATGCCCTGTGTGTGGTCCTCCATTCGGGAGGGTGTCTTGCGGGTGGATGGCGGCGGCACCCAGAGTGAATTTCTTACTAAGAAGCTTAATTTTAGTAACTTGGAGTGAGGGTGAACATTTTTTTGGGTGCATGCTGTTTTAGTGATCACATTGATTTCAGAGTGGGCCTTTGTGCAGGGGGAATTTCTGACTGAGATGCTGCATTTTAACAACCTGGGTTGAGGATATGCAGTGTTTGGGTGTACAGTGGTTTTAGTTTTTGGAGGGTAGTTTAAAATGATGCAGTGAGGTGTTTGGACAATGAAGGCAGCTCTTGAACAGCAGCAGCAATTGTCTGCAGGGAGACAACAGGCAAGTTTATAAATAAGAGGGACAATAATTAACAAATTAATTACAAACCGCACTCCCTGTAAAGTGCAAGTGCAGATATCACACACTAGTGTAAAGCAAAATAAAATATAAATGAAATATAGTGTATAAATAATGTCAGTAGGAATACTCATAAATAGCTTTCAACTAAGTAAAATCAGCAAACAATCAAACATCGAAAATTAAAAAATCAAAAGACAAAAACAAGTGAAAGCAACAGTTCAAAATTAAAGAATAAATTCAAAAATTGTATGTGTTCAAAAAAGTGTTCAAATAGTGTTGAAATCAGACTTCTGGACAAATCCTCCTGGGGTTCAGCAAGGCATCAGACAACAGTAATCCACCACCATCACCGGCCACACAGCCTACTCACCAGATTGTGGTGACTCCCATAACAGGAGTCAAAAACGCTTCTAGAACAGCCAAAGAAGCTTCACACGATCACGGCTTTGTTCAGGTGCTGGAACTCAGGTGACTCAGGTAACCCTGTAGCTGCTTAGATGCATGCAAACGAACTCCTGAATGGAGATGGGTCATTGGAGACCATTAATGCCATGAATGGGGAGAAAATGAATGGAAAACTCCCATCGTGAAGTATGCCAAAAATTAAAAACCGCATGACCCACGTGTGGGTTCGTGTGGACAAACAAAACAAACTGCGTTTCGAACGGAAGTGGCGTGTCACGTTCGGTATGTCCGACCGATTTCGTCAGTGCGTTCTGACATCATCAGGGATCATACGAACGGGCACGCCGCCTCCTTAAATACACACATCAATCATAGGCATCCAATCCGGTGACTAGGGATGAGCCGAACACCCCCCTGTTCGGTTCGCACCAGAACATGCGAACAGGAAAAAAATTCGTTCGAACACGCGAACACCGTTAAAGTCTATGGGACACGAACATGAATAATCAAAAGTGCTAATTTTAAAGGCTAATATGCAAGTTATTGTCAATAAAAGTGTTTGGGGACCTGGGTCCTGCCCCAGGGGACATGGATCAATGCAAAAAAAAGTTTTAAAAACGGCCGTTTTTTCAGGAGCAGTGATTTTAAAAATGCTTAAAGTCAAACAATAAAAGTGTAATATCCCTTTAAATTTCATACCTGGGGGGTGTCTATAGTATGCCTGTAAAGGGGCGCATGTTTCCCGTGTTTAGAACAGTCTGACAGCAAAATGACATTTTGAAGGAAAAAACTCATTTAAAACTACCGCGGCTATTGCATTGCCGACAATACACATAGAAGTTCATTGATAAAAACGGCATGGGAATTCCCCACAGGGCAACCCCGAACCAAAATTAAAAAAAAAAAATGATGTGGGGGTCCCCCTAAATTCCATACAAGGCCCTTCAGGTCTGGTATGGATATTAAGGGGAACCCCAGCCAAAATTTAAAAAAAAAATTGACGTGGGGTTCCCCCTAAATTCCATACCAGACCCTTCAGGTCTGGTATGGATTTTAAGGGGAACCCCGCGCCAAAAAAAAAAAAAAAAAACGGCGTGGGGTCCCCCTAAAAATCCATACCAGACCCTTATCCGAGCACGCAACCTGGCAGGCCGCAGGAAAAGAGGGGGGGACGAGAGTGCGGCCCCCCCCCTCCTGAACCGTACCAGGCCACATGCCCTCAACATTGGGAGGGTGCTTTGGGGTAGCCCCCCAAAGCACCTTGTCCCCATGTTGATGAAGACAAGGGCCTCATCCTCACAACCGTGGCCGGTGGTTGTGGGGGTCTGCGGGCGGGGGGCTTATCGGAATCTGGAAGCCCCCTTTACCAAGGGGACCCCCAGATCCCGGCCCCCCCCCTGTGTGAAATGGTAAGGGGTTACTTACCCCTACCATTTCACTAAAAAACTGTCAAAAATGTTAAAAATGACAAGAGACAGTTTTTGACAATTCCTTTATTTAAATGCTTCTTCTTTCTTCCTTCATCTTCTTCTTCTTCTGGTTCTTCTGGCTCTTCTGGTTCTTCCTCCGGCGTTCTCGTCCAGCATCTCCTCCGCGGCGTCTTCTATCTTCTTCTCCTCGGGCCGCTCCGCACCCATGGCATGAGGGGGGAGGCTCCCGCTCTTCTCTTCATCTTCTTCTTCATCTTCATCTTCTTCTTCATCTTCTTCTTCTTCTTCTTCTTCTCTTCTTCATCTCTTCTTCCTTCTTCATTTCTTCTGCGGGCCGCTCCGCATCCATGCATGGAGGGAGGCTCCCGCTGTGTGACGGCGTCTCTTCGTCTGACGGTTCTTAAATAACGGGGGGCGGGGCCACCCGGTGACCCCGCCCCCCTCTGACGCACGGGACATGACGGGACTTCCCTGTGGCATTCCCCGTGACGTCACAGGGAAGTCCCGTCAATTCACCGTGCGTCAGAGGGGGGGCGGGGTCACCGGATGGCCCCGCCCCCCGTTATTTAAGAACCGTCAGACGAAGAGACGCCGTCACACAGCGGGAGCCTCCCTTCATGCATGGATGCGGAGCGGCCCGCAGAAGAAATGAAGAAGGAAGAAGAGATGAAGAAGAGAAGAAGAAGAAGAAGAAGAAGATGAAGAAGAAGATGAAGATGAAGAAGAAGATGAAGAGAAGAGCGGGAGCCTCCCCCCTCATGCCATGGGTGCGGAGCGGCCCGAGGAGAAGAAGATAGAAGACGCCGCGGAGGAGATGCTGGACGAGAACGCCGGAGGAAGAACCAGAAGAGCCAGAAGAACCAGAAGAAGAAGAAGATGAAGGAAGAAAGAAGAAGCATTTAAATAAAGGAATTGTCAAAAACTGTCTCTTGTCATTTTTAACATTTTTGACAGTTTTTTAGTGAAATGGTAGGGGTAAGTAACCCCTTACCATTTCACACAGGGGGGGGGCCGGGATCTGGGGGTCCCCTTGGTAAAGGGGGCTTCCAGATTCCGATAAGCCCCCCGCCCGCAGACCCCCACAACCACCGGCCACGGTTGTGGGGATGAGGCCCTTGTCTTCATCAACATGGGGACAAGGTGCTTTGGGGGGCTACCCCAAAGCACCCTCCCAATGTTGAGGGCATGTGGCCTGGTACGGTTCAGGAGGGGGGGGGGGCCGCACTCTCGTCCCCCCCTCTTTTCCTGCGGCCTGCCAGGTTGCGTGCTCGGATAAGGGTCTGGTATGGATTTTTAGGGGGACCCCACGCCGTTTTTTTTTTTTTTTTTTGGCGCGGGGTTCCCCTTAAAATCCATACCAGACCTGAAGGGTCTGGTATGGAATTTAGGGGGAACCCCACGTCAATTTTTTTTTTAAATTTTGGCTGGGGTTCCCCTTAATATCCATACCAGACCCGAAGGGCCTTGTATGGAATTTAGGGGGACCCCCACATCATTTTTTTTTTTTAATTTTGGTTCGGGGTTGCCCTGTGGGGAATTCCCATGCCGTTTTTATCAATGAACTTCTATGTGTATTGTCGGCAATGCAATAGCCGCGGTAGTTTTAAATGAGTTTTTTCCTTCAAAATGTCATTTTGCTGTCAGACTGTTCTAAACACGGGAAACATGCGCCCCTTTACAGGCATACTATAGACACCCCCCAGGTACGAAATTTAAAGGGATATTACACTTTTATTGTTTGACTTTAAGCATTAATAAAATCACTGCTCCTGAAAAAACGTCCGTTTTTAAAACTTTTTTTTGCATTGATCCATGTCCCCTGGGGCAGGACCCAGGTCCCCAAACACTTTTTATGACAATAACTTGCATATAAGCCTTTAAAATTAGCACTTTTGACTTCTCCCATAGACTTTTAAAGGGTGTTCCGCGGCATTCGAATTTGCCGTGAACACCCCAAATTGTTCGCTGTTCGGCGAACTTGCGAACAGCCAATGTTCGAGTAGAACATGAGTTCGACTCGAACTCGAAGCTCATCCCTACCGGTGACATCCCGCCTCGCAGAGGGATTAACCAAAATTGAAAAATAAAATTAAAATAAACACTGCCATCTTGTGGCCAGCAAGCAGAGTACGGTTATAAAATCATTACAACATCTAAAACTGCCATCTTGTAGATAGATGCCAGATTACACAACTGAATAAAGTGTCAGTTTATGAATAAATCAGGATACATAAATGCAAATAAATAAATAGAATAAAATAATTAAGTGAATAAATTTAAATTTAAAATAAAATAGAATAGAATAATGAAGTGAATACATTTAAATTCAAACCTAAATTTGGAGGAAATATAAAGGGGAATATAAAGGGATAAGACCGGAATGGATTGCCCCTTCACAATCTGTATAGATATGAGTCAATAATTGGACAGATAACAGTTTAGATCGATGTCAACATTAATACCTGCCGAAGTAAGTGTATTCAATCGATAAATCCATTCCGTTTCGTTTTTTGATATTCTCTGAACCATGTTACCTCCCCTCCAATCAGCATCCAGCTTGTCAATCCCAAAAAATCTAGCCAAGCTAGGATCCTGCCGATGGTGGATTTTAAAATGGTTAGAGAGACTGTGTTTGGAAAAAATGTTTTTAATGTTTGTGAGGTGTTCAATAATGCGTGTGCAGAGATTTCTCTTGGTACATCCGACATACTGTAACCCGCACAGGCAAATAATGAGGTACGTGACATAGGTGGATTTACAGATGTTGAATTTATCTATTTTGCAGTCTTTGCCCGTGCTGAAGGATGTGAAATGTTCTACTTTTCTCATATTATTCCTAGTTAGTTTGCAGGCTTTACACTTCCTACAATAAAAAAACCCTTTGAGAACCAAGAAAGTGGGAGCTCTCCTGGGGGGTTTTAATACATTTCGGGGCCAGTTTATTTCGCAAATTCGGTGCACGCCGATAGATGAACCTAGGACGTTCTGGTAGGAAGCTAGAGTCCTGTCTCCTAGCAAAACTGGCCAGTGTTTTGAAAAGATTTTTTCAACACTTTTTTAGTCCCTATTGAAGCTAGTCAGAAAAGGAACATAGTCCAATTCACATTTCTCTTTGATATTATCTTTTAGTAGTTGATCCCTATCAATCCGTGAAATAAGTGATTGGGTAGCCCTGAGGTCTTTTTCCCGGTACCCTTTTTCTTTGAATCTGTCAACCAATAGATTAGAGTGAGACATGTAATCTGACATAGAATCACAATTATGTCTAATCCTTAATAGTTGCCCCTTAGGTATCCCTTTGAGCCAGTTAGGATGATGGCAGCTGGCCGTGGGTATGTAACTATTTCTATCAGTGCTCTTGAAATGGGTCTTGGTCTGAATTTTATCATTGTTCTTGTATAGAATTAAGTCAAGGAAACTAATCTCACTTGTACTCCAACTGCCTGTGAAACTTAGTCCATAGCAATTGTAGTTAATGGTATTAAGGAACGTTTTCAATGCTTCCACTGTACCATTCCACAGAATCACAATGTCATCAATGTACCTTTTGTACAGGCAGATCTCGGGTATGTGGGTTCCAAATATGCTGTGGTCTTCCCAAAGACTCAGGAGTATATTGGCCACACCTGGAGCATACTTGGCTCCCATCGCTACTCCCTTGATCTGCCTGTAACAAGACCCCCTCGTGCCAGAAATAGTTATTAGACATAGCCAGCTCCAAGATCTCAATCAGAAACTCTTTCTGTTCAACCTTGAGACTGGACTTGGAATCAAGGGCCCTCCTTGTTCTCAAAATATCTTTCTGAACCAGGTTGGTATAGAGTGATTCGACATCAATCATAACAATGATTGTCATCCTGAACCGGAATATCCTTAAGCAAGTTCATAAGATGTTTACTGTCTCGCAAATATGAGGGGTACGATTGGACAATGGGCTGCAAAAATAATCAACGTATTCTCCTAATCTCGAAAAAATAGAATCTATGCCGCTGATAATAGGTCTACCGGGTGGGCATTGAGAATTTTTATGTATTTGGGGCAATTGATATATTATAGGGAGTCTGGGTGCATCAGGGACTAAATATCTGGCTTCTTTCTTGTGAAGGATTCCTATCTCTTTGGCTTTGCTTACACTATCTTTCACTAAAATGTGAAGTTTTTTCGTGGGCTCACCTTTGATTTTCTTATATGTCACAGTATCACTTACCAGCCTATTGACTTCTTTCATGTAGTCATCTCTGTTTAAGACCACTATCCCCCCCCTTTATTCGCTTGACGGATAGCGATATTTTTCTTTTTCTCAAGTGCCTCTATACTTTTTTGTATGTTACCCTTCTTTTTTCCCTTTTTTGGTTTTAATGAGTCTAATGTCTTGCTCAACCAAACTTTTAAACTGCTCGAGAAAATGATTAGATGACTTTTTGAAGTTAAAGACTGATTGATTTCTCAATCCGCTGTGTTGGTACTCTGATTCTATAGACTGGGTATTGGGAGCTCGTTTCTCTGCAAAATGTTTTTTGATATTAAGTTTATGTACAAATTTCTCAGTGTCAATGAACACCTCAAATTTGTTTAGTCCTTTATCTGGGGCATATATAAGACCGAATGTATTAACCCCCCCCCCCCCCGCAGGAGAGCTCCCACTTTCTTGGATCTTAAAGGGTTTTTTTATTGTAGGAAGTGTAAAGCCTGCAAACTAACTAGGAATAATATGAGAAAAGTGGAACATTTCACATCCTTCAGCACGGGCAAAGACTACGAAATAGATAAATTCATCATCTGTAAATCGACCTATGTCACATACCTCATTATTTGCCCGTGCGGGTTACAGTATGTCGGACGTACCAAGAGAAATCTCTGCACACGCATTAATGAACACCTCACAAACATTAAAAACGTTTTTTCCAAACACAGTCTCTCTAACCATTTTAGAATCCACCATCGGCAGGATCCTAATTTGGCTAGATTTTTTTGGGATTGACAAGCTGGATGCTGATTGGAGGGGAGTTAACATGGTTCAGAGGATATCAAAAAACGAAACGAAATGGATTTATCAATTGAATACATTACTCCGGCAGGTATTAATGTCAACATCGATCTAAATTGTTATCTGTCCAATTATTGACTCATAGCTATACAGATTGTGAAGGGGCAATCCATTCCGGTCTCATCCCTTTATATTCCCCTTTATATTTCCTCCAAATTTAGGTTTGAATTTAAATTTATTCACTTCATTATTCTATTTTATTTTAATTTAAATTTAAATGTATTCACTTCATTATTTTATTCTATTTATTTATTTTATTTTATTATATTTTATTTATTTGCATTTATGTATCCTGAGTTATTCATTAACTGACACTTTATTCAGTTGTTTAATCTGACATCTATCCACAAGATGGCAGTTTAGATGTTGTAATGATTTTATAACCGTACTCTGCTTGCTGGCCACAAGATGGCAGTGTTTATTTTAATTTTATTTTTCATTTTTTATTTTTGGTTAATCCCTCTGTGAGGTGGGATGTCACTGGATTGGATGCCTTTGATTGATGTGTGTATTTAAGGAGGCGGCGTGCCCGTTCGTATGATCCCTGATGACATCAGAACGCACTGACAAAACCAGTCAGAGGTACCGAACGTGACACGCCACTTCCGTTCGAAATGCAGTTTGTTTTGTTTGTCCGCACGAACCCACACGTGGGTCATGCGGTTTTTGGCTTGCTTTTAGCTTGTCCAATAAGTTTTTGGCATAATTCACGATGGGAGTTTTCCATTCATTTTCTCCCCATTCATGGCATTAATGGTCTCCAATGACCCATCTCCATTCGGGAGTTCATTTGCATGCATCTAAGCAGCTACAGTGTTACCTGAACAACAGTTTTACCTGAGTCACCTGAGTTCCAGCACTTGAACAAAGCCGTGATCGTGTGAAGCTTCTTTGGCTGTTCTTGAAGCATTTCTGACTCCTGTTATGGGAGTCACCACAATCTGGTGAGTAGGCTGTGTGGCCGGTGATGGTGGTGGATTACTGTTGTCTGAGGCCTTGCTGAACCCCAGGAGGATTTATCCAGAAGTCTGATTTTAACACTATTTGAACACTTTTTTGAACACATACAATTTTTGAATTTATTCTTTAATTTTGAATTTTGAACTGTTGCTTTCATTTGTTTTTGTCTTTTATTTTTTTAATTTTCGATGTTTGATTGTTTGCTGATTTTACTTAATTGAAAGCTATTTATGAGTATTCCTACTGACATTATTTATACACTATATTTTATTTATATTTTATTTTGCTTTACACTAGTATGTGATATTTGCACTTGCACTTTACAGGGAGCGCGGTTTGTAATTAATTTATTAATTATTGTCCCTTTTATTTATTTTTATAACGTGCTGCTCCTTAATCAATTTTATATTAATTTAACCAGCTTCCATTTGCCTGGGTTGGTATTTTCTACCATTTATTAAGTTTATAAACAAAAAATACAAATTAGAAGGTTATATTTCACAGAAAAAAAAAAAAACAGAATTATTGTAGTGATAGTGTAGTGTAGATTTTGATAAAAAAATCAGCATTCAAGTACATTTATTTCACAGGGAAAAAAAAGGCCACCAAAGTATTGTACTGACTTCACACACAAAATTGAATTGATTGTACTAGGTTGCATTTTGAAGACGACACACACCCGCCAACTTTTAATTGAAAAAAAAAATTACATTAGTTTGTATTTATATCACTGAAAAAGCCAGCAAAATATTGTAACCACTTGGTGCACAGTTACATAGTCAGGTTGAAAAAAGACACAAGTCTATCTAGTTAAAAAAAAAAAAATCATACAATCCCATATACACAATCCTTCACCCAATCCTTCCTTTGATCCAGAGGAAGGCGAAAAACCCCAGCAAGCATGATCGAATGATCGAAGAGGCAATCGGATTTTCCCTTGATCAACTTTACCTATAAATGTTAGCACCCAGTTATATTATGTACAGTGGGGCAAAAAGTATTTAGTCAGCCAGCAATTGTGCAAGTTCTCCCACTTAAAAAGATTAAAGAGGCCTGTAATTGTCATCATAGGTATACTTGAACTATGAGAGACAAAATGTGGAAACAAATCCAGACAATCACATTGTCTGATTTTTAAAGAATTTATTTGCAAATTATGGTGAAAAATAAGTATTTGGTCACCTACAAACAAGCAAGATTTCTGGCTCTCACAGACCGGTATCTTCTTCTTTAAGAAGCTCATCTGTCCTCCACTCATTAACTGTATTAATGGCACCCGTTTGAACTTGTTATCATTATAAAAGACAGCTGTCCACAACCTCAAATAGTCACACTCCAAACTCCACTATGGTAAAGACCAAAGAGCTGTCGAAGGACACCAGAAACAAAATTGTAGACCTGCACCAGGCTGGGAAGACTGAATCTGCAATAGGCAAGCAACTTGGTGTGAAGAAATCAACTGTGGGAGCAATAATTAGAAAATGGAAGACATACAAGACCACTGATAATCTCCCTCGATCTGGGGCTCCACGCAAGATCTCACCCCGTGGGGTCAAAATGATCACAAGAACGGTGAGCAAAAATCCCAAAACCACATAGGGGAGATCTAGTGAATGACCTGCAGAGAGCTAGGACCAAAGGCTACCATCAGTAACACACTACGCCGCCAGGGACTCAGATCCTGCAGTGCCAGACGTGTCCCCCTGCTTAAGCCAGTACATGTCCGGGCCGTCTGAGGTTTGCTAGAGAGCATTTGGATGATCCAAAAGAGGATTGGGAGAATGTCATATGGTCAGATGAAACCAAAGTAGAACTGTCTGGGAGAAACACAACTCATCATGTTTGGAGGAGAGAGAATGCTGAGTTGCAAACAAAGAACGCCATACCTACTGTGAAGCATGGGGGTGGCAACATCATGCTTTGGGGCTGTTTCTCTGCAAAGGGAACAGGACGACTGATCGGTGTACATGAAAGAATGAATAGGGCCATGTATCGTGAGATTTTGAGTGCAAACCTCCTCCCATCAGCAAAGGCATTGAAGATGAAACGTGGCTGGGTCTTTCAGCATGACAATGATCCCAAACACACCGCCTGAGCAACGAAGGAGTGGCTTCGTAAGAAGCATTTCAAGGTCCTGGAGTGGCCTACCCAGTCTCCAGATCTCAACCCCATAGAAAACTTTTGGAGGGAGTTGAAAGTCCGTGTTGCCCAGCGACAGCCCCAAAACATCACTGCTCTAGAGGAGATCTGCATGGAGGAATGGGCCAACATACCAGCAGCAGTGTGTGACAACCTTGTGAAGACTTACAGAAAACGTTTGACCTCTGTCATTGCCAACAAAGGATATATAACAAAGTATTGAGATGAACTTTTGATATTGACAAAATACTTATTTTCCACCATAATTTGCAAATAAATTCTTTCAATGTGATTGTCTGGATTTGTTTCCACATTTTGTCTAGTTGAGGTATACCTATGATGACAATTACAGGCCTCTCTCATCTTTTTAAGTGGGAGAACTTGCACAATTGGTGGCTGACTAAATACCGTATTTATCGGCGTATAACACACGCCGGCGTATAACACGCACCCCAAGTTTAGGAGGGAATTTTAAGGAAAAAAACTTACATTAAATGCCCATCAATGCAGCCTTATCAGTGTCCATCTGCAGCCTTGCACAGCGTCCAACTGCATGCTTGTCCAGTGTCATTTGCAGCCTTTGCAGCCTTGTCAGTGTCATTTGCAGCCTTGGTGTCATTTACAGCCTTACAGTCATTTGCAGCCTTGGTGTCATTTGCAGCCTTGCAGTCATTTGCAGCCTTGGTGTCATTTGCAGCCTTGCAGCCTTGTCAGTGCCCATCTGCAGCCTTGTCAGTGTCCATTTGCAGCCTTGCCCAGGCTGCAGTTAAACTGCAGTGACATGTGAGTGTCACTGCAGTTTGAAAATGGAGCCGCCGAGTACACAGAGCCAGTCCTGTGTATCTCAGCGGCTCTCGGATGCTTTCAGCTCCTCTCGTAGTCCTGCCTGGGATGGGCGTGACTGTGAGGGGAGCTAAGCGCCGCCAATATACATAGATAGCCTTGGCTACGTTCGGCTAGCTCCGCTCACAGTCATGCCCAGTCCCTGTGTCCATCACTGTGAGCGGAGCTAGCCAAACCTAGCCAAGTACACTCGGCTATCTATGTATATCGGCAGCCACCGATCACTCTGCTCACAGACAGCGGGGGATCAGCGGGGATCGGCGTGTAACGCACCCACGATTTTCCCCTGATTTTAAGGGCAAAAATGTGTGTGTTATACGCCGATAAATACGGTACTTTTTTGCCCCACCGTACATTTAGGAAAGAATCCAGGCTTTTTTAAAGCAATCTACTGAGCTTGCCAGAACCTCCTCTGGAGGGAGTCTATTCCACATTTTCACAGCGCTTACTGTGAAGAAACCTTTCTGTATTTGGAGATGAAATCTTTTTTCCACTAGACGTAAAGAGTGCCCCCTTTTCCTCTGTGATGACCTTAAAGTGAATAACTTAACACCAAGTTCACTATATGGACCGCCTATGTATTTGTACATGTTGATCATAGCCTCCCTTAACCACTTGCTTACAGGGCACTTAAACCCCCCTCCTATCCAGACCAATTTTTAGCTTTCAGCGCTAACGCATTTTGAATGACAATTGCGCGGTCATACAACGCTGTACCCAAATGAAATTTTTATCATTTTTTTTCCCACAAATAGAGCTTTCTTTTGGTGGTATTTGATCACCTCTGCAGTTTTTACTTTTTGTTAAAAAAATGTAAAAACCTGAATTTTTTAAAAAAAAAAAAAATTTTTTTTTTATATTTTGTTATAAAAATTTTTTAACGGGTACTTTTTCTTCTTCATTGATGTACGTTGATGAGGCGGCAGTGATGGGCACTGATAGGTGGCAGTGATGGGCACTGATGGGTGGCAGTGATGGGCACTGATGGGTGGCAGTGATGGGCAGCACTGACAGGTGGCACTGATTGGCACTACAGGTGGGCATTGGTAGGTGGCACTTGTGGGCATTGATAGGTGGCACTTGTTGGCATTGATAGGTGGCACTGTGGGCACTGTTAGGTGGCACTGTGGGCACTGTTAGGTGGCACTGTGGGCACTGTTAGGTGGCACTTTTGGGTGGCACTGATGAGGAATGTGTTGTGCTTCCACTTCGGGACCGATGTCCCTGACATCTGAGCCGGTGATCGGCTTTTTTCTCTACTCACGCTTTCAGCGCGAGTAAAAAAAAAAACGATTACCGATCTTCCTGTTTACATCATGTGATCAGCTGTCATTGGCTGACAGCTGATCACATGGTAAGTGGCCGGGACCGGCCCCTTACTCAGATCGGTGATCAGCCGAGTCTCAGTGACTCGGTGATCACAGCGCGCCCGGCGCAGGGAGCGTGCACAGGGGAGGACGTCATATGACGTCCTCCCGGGAATGCAGGTCCGCGCTGTGGCCGTCATTCGGCCATAGCGCGGATGTCTAGTGGTTAATCTCCTCTTCTCAAGAGAGAATAAATTCAGTTCCTCTAATCTTTCCTCATAGCTGTGCTCCTCCATGCCTCTTATCAGTTTGATTGTTCTTCTTCTCTCTGCACTTTCTAATGTTCCCTGATAACACAATATTTAAGCACTTTCACCAGGCTGTATTTCAAAATACATTCAAATTCCAAATTTTGAAGTGACCAGTTTTTAATTTAAATTCACAGTATAGTGTATTTATTTCATTAAATAAAAGCAAAATAATGTACTGACAATCAATACCTTTTAATTAAAAACTCAACATTAGAATGTATTTTACTGAAAAAAAAACACAAAAATACTGTCACTACGTCCACAGTATTTATTTCATTAGGCAGCATTTTGAACAGGACACACCAGCCAGCTTATAATTAAAAAACAACATTGACCCTTTCTTTTAGATTTTAAGCTCTAACGAGCAGAGCTCTCTGATTCCTCTTGCATTGAGATGTATTGTAAAGCTGGATGCACACTACAAGTTTTTTTTTGTACAACCCAGTGGGTTGAATGAAAAATACCTGTCAGCTCCTGTCTGAGACGCTGTACTAACCATCCAACATTAGTACAGCGATCTGTCCCCACTGAGCTGTTGTGTTCTGACAGGGGGACGACCCCCCACCCTGCCAGAACACTCCGATCAGTGCTCTCTGCTTTTGGCTGAGAACGCTGATCGGGAGTCAGTCAGCTGCTGGTTTTCCAGCATGCACATCTGACTGAAGCCAGTCTTTTTTTTTTTTTATAATTGGCCGATGTCATCCGACATTCGGCTCATGTGTAACCGGCTTAATTATACTGTTTGCCCTCATGTTGTAAAGCACTGCGCAAACTGCACTATATAAATCCTGTATAATAATAATAATAACATTAGGGTATATTTATTTCACTGAAATAAAGCCACCAAAATGTAATGACTAATTGCACAGTGTTTAGGCACTTTCTCTAGGCAGGATTTTGAAAAAGACACACACACCAGACAGATTTTAATAAAAAAATAAACATTACAGAGCATTTAAATAAATAAATTGTAAAAAGCCGCAAAAAAATTGTTGTCACTGCATACACAGTATTTAAGTATTTTCATTGTTAAAGTAGTCAGCTTTAAACCACAAATCTTTATTAGAAAGCATTTATTTGATTGAAAAAAATTGTAAAATATTGTGGTGACTCCATACACATTAAAGGGTAAGTAGTTCACTCTCTGTAAGGTGAACTTACCCAGGTCCCCCTCCTCGCCCCCCCCCCCCGGTCCTGCTGACCTGGACCGTGGTACTCTCCGGTTCTAAGCCCCAGTATATCAGCGTCAGGAGCCCGGGGTTTTAGAAATCCTCTCAACTGAATGTCCAAAGTGTCCCTCGTCAGGGGGACATTTTGGAACATTCTAATTGGTCAGCCCTGTCACATGGGTGGTGCTGACCAATCAGCAGCCATATAGCCCGTCCTGTCAGCTATATAAGATGCTGCTTGGATGGAGAGAGGATTTCTAAGCCCTGGGCTTCTAACGCTGATATACCGGGGCTTAGAACCGCAGATTGTGGTAATCCAGGTCAGCGGGACTGGGGGGGGGGGGGCGCGAGGAGGGGGACCTGTGTAAGTTCACCTTACAGATTTTTCTGTAAAGGTGAACTTACACTTTAAAGTGGTTCTAAAGGCAGAAGGTTTTTTATCTTTATGCATTAAGATAAAAAACCTTCAGTGTGCAACAGCCCCCCCTAATACTTATCTGAGCCCCATCTCGATTTAAAGGTGTTGCACAAGAGCCTCGGCTGGCTGGGACTCTTTCTCCTGATTGGCTGAGACACAGCAGCAGGTGCCATTGGCTCTCGCTGCTGTCAAAGTCAGTGAGCCAAAGAGGAGAGAGGGAGGGCGGGGCCAAGCCGCGGCTCCGTGTCTGAATGCCCCCATAGCAAACTGCTTGCTGTGGGGGAACTCAGCAGGAGGGGGGGGCCAGGAGTGCTAGGGAGGAACCCGAGAAGAGGAGAATCAGGGCAGCTTTATGCAAAACCACTGCACAGAGCAGGTAAGTATAACATGTTTGTTATTTTTAAAGCAAAAAAAACAAGACTTTAATATCACTTTAAGTACTGGGCTGCATTTTGAATAGGGGATATACTAGCCAGCTTTTAATCAAAAAGTCATTATTAGTGTGCATTTATTTCACTGAAAAAGATAGCAAAATATTGTATTGACCATGCACAGTATTTTTTACAACATACTTTGTACTAGGCCACATGTGTAACAGGAGGAACATCAGCCAGCTTTTATTAAAAATAAAAAATAAATGAATATTTTATTTAACTGAAAATACAATATTTAAACACTTCTGCTAAACACCAAACCCTAACCCTTTAAAAAAAATAATCTAACAAAAAAAAAAATGAAATAAAAAAACACAAAAAAGCAAGAGGGACCCAGCAGCTAAACAGCTACCAAAGTTGTTGCTGACACACAAAAAGTTATATCTTCCTGAAAACACTATGAGGGTTATTTACGAAAGGCAAATCTCCTTTGCCGGTGCAAAAAAAAGTGTACACTCATAAAGTGAGATACACAAAACTGGCACAGGGTGTACACTAGTCCTCCAAAGAAGGACCTTGACCCTGATCACCCGGGGCATTAGGTACTCACTATGGTCCATCTGGCGGAAACCAGATGGACCCCATTCTTTGGAAGGTCTGCCATAACAGACCCACCCAAGTACTAGGTGGGGCTCCCCCGAAGGGAGACCCTATGAGAGAGGGCAAACCAAGCCAGAAGGCCATGTCCACCCCCTCTCAAGACGTTCAGGGCAGACCCGAGGACCTACACCCTACCAGTCACAAGTGAGACAAATTTGTACACAACAACAAAAAAAGACAAAAAAGTGACAAACAGGGCAATAAATAAGACTGCCACTCCAGGGGTGCTGTACATACATCACAGGCTTCTTTTGGACCCGGCCCTGTACATACACCACAGGCTTCTTTCGGACCTGGCCCTTCAGCCAGAAAAGTGCAGCCTTCATCCCTGCCAGATAGCAAGCCCTTTTGGTTTTCTCAGGGAGAACCGCAGACGCCGGTTATGGCTCCCACCGATACTAGCCTTCTAGGCTCACATCATACTGGTGGATTTGCATGGCAACACCCAGGCCCACCCAAAGGTCAGGGTGACAGCCCCTCCACCAGACACTGACAGGGGCAGAGGCCACACCAATCTTAGCCAAAAGGCCTCAGCCTCCGGCCAGACCAGTGAAGCACCCATTCTCACCAGGGGCACCCTTCTGGCTCTCTCGGGCTCAACCGAGTACTAGCCTCCAGACTAGGAGCACTTCCTGACGATACAAACCCTCTAGGTACAAATACCACAATTTCCTGCTTCAGGACTGTCCAACATACGGTGAGTGTGCCTGTAACTCAATGTTAATATAGTAGTTTTCAGCAACTGCCAGCAGCATTTATCTCTTCCTGCACAGGCTTTGTTTTCTTTCCCGGTATGACTCAGGCCAGTCTAAAAAGTTAGTGTAGATCTGACTCAGTATTTGACTTAGTGTAAATATAGCAGTTTTCAGCAATCACCACCGGCAGCTAGCTCTCCCTCTACAGACTTTTTCCCTCCCAATATGCTTCAGGACTGTCCAACACACAGCAATGGTGTCACTAGGGTTGGTGTCACCTGGTGCGGTAAAACATGGCGTCACACCCCCCCCAATAATTTTGATTTGATTTTGGAACTGACTTGCTGACACAGTGTCTTGCAGGCTCGACAGGATCTCATGGCCGCAGGGAAGATGGCAAGGTGCTGTGACCTGCTGACAACAAGGAGTGTTGCTACAAGGCCCTGTAGTCAGCAAGCAGAAGACAGTAGCTGAAAAGAGAAGCACTCTGCAGGGGGCGGGCACACATGACGTAATTGGTTGCTAGGATGCTGGCGGTCCTAGCCATCAAGGACAGCTCTCAGCAGAGATGTGGCTTGCCTGGATCAAGGAAAATTGGGTACTGCAGATTGGAAGGCTGACGGACCAATGGACTATACAAATATATATATACAGTGGGGACGGAAAGTATTCAGACCCCCTTAAATTTTTCACTCTTTGTTATATTGCAGCCATTTGCTAAAATCATTTAACTTAATTTTTTTGCTCATTAATGTACACACAGCGCCCCATATTGACAGAAAAACACAGAATTGTTGACATTTTTTGCGGATTTATTAAAAAAGAAAAACTGAAATATCACATGGTCCTAAGTATTCAGACCCTTTGCTCAGTATTTAGTAGAAGCACCCTTTTGATCTAATGCGGCCATGAGTCTTTTTGGGAAAGCTGCAACAAGTTTTTCACACCTGGATTTGGGGATCCTCTGCCATTCCTCCTTGCAGATCCTCTCCAGTTCTGTCAGGTTGGATGGTAAACGTTGGTGGATAGCCATTTTTAGGTCTCACCAGAGATGCTCAATTGGGTTTAAGTCAGGGCTCTGGCTGGGCCATTCAAGAACAGTCACGGAGTTGTTGTGAAGCCACTCCTTCGTTATTTTAGCTGTGTGCTTAGGGTCATTTTCTTGTTGGAAGGTAAATCTTTGGCCCAGTCTGAGGTCCTGAGCTCTCTGGAGAAGGTTTTCGTCCAGGATATCCCTGTACTTGGCCACATTCATCTTTCCCTCTATTGTCGTCCTGTCCCTGCAGCTGCAAAACACACCCACAGCATGATGCTGCCACCATGATGCTTCACTGTTGGGACTGTATTGGACAGGTGATGAGCAGTGCCTGGTTTTCTCCACACATACCGCTTAGAATTAAGGCCAAAAAGTTCTATCTTGGTCTCATCAGACCAGAGAATATTATTTCTCACCATCTTGGAGTCCTTCAGGTGTTTTTTAGCAAACTCCATGCGGGGTTTTAATTTGTCTTGCACTGAGGAGAGGCTTCCGTCGGGCCACTCTGCCATAAAGCCCCGACTGGTGGAAGGCTGTAGTGATGGTTGAATTTCTACAACTTTCTCCCATCTCCTGACTGCATCTCTGGAGCTCAGCCACAGTGATCTTTGGGTTCTTCTTTACCTCTCTCACCAAGGCTCTTCTCCCCCCGATAGATCAGTTTGGCAGGACAGCCAGCTCTAGGAAGGGTTTTGGTCATCCCAAACGTCTTCCATTTAAGGATTATGGAGGCCACTGTGCTCTTAGGAACCTTAAGTGCAGCAGAAAATTTTTTGTAACCTTAGGCCAGATCTGTGCCTGCCACAGTTCTGTCTCTGAGCTCTTCAGGCAGTTCCTTTGACCTCACGATTCTCATTTGCTCTGACATACACTGTGAGTAGGGATGAGCTTCATGTTCGAGTTGAACCCATGTTCGACCCGAACATCGTTGGTTCGACCGTTCGCCGAATTGCGAACGATATGGGCCGTTCGCGCCAAATTCGTGTGGTGCGTCACGGCCAATAATTCACTGCGGCATCGCAGTGCATTGCTGGCTGATGATTGGCCAAGCATGCTCTATGACCCGCATGCTTGGCCAATCACAGCACCATCTGAACAGAGAGCCGTAATTGGCCAAAGCCAAGGAGGCTTTGGCCAATTATGGCTCAGGGGATTTAGTACACACGCCCTACACTATATAAGGCCGCCTAAACGGCGGCCCTGTGTAGTGTGTGTTCCAGCGTTGAAAGAGATAGACAGAGAGACAGTGTCATTTGATTTAAGTTATATAGATTGGGCAGGACAGTCAGTGAGTTAGCTTCACTTACAGTGTATTGTGTATATATATGCATCCCAGGTGTTGTGTGTGTGTGTATATATATATATATATATATATATATATATATATATATATATATATATATACATACACACTGTATTCAGTTTAGCTAGATCCGTTCCTGTTATCTTCCTACTGACAGGCAGGCTTGTCTTGTTACAGTATTTACAGCTACCTGAAGAAAATTGCTGGTGTTTTTTTGATCCTATTAGTACCACAGTCAGGCAGCTAGACTATTTACAGTTAGTGTAGTGCGTCCTCCTCACAGTGTTCAGCTAAAGCTACAAGTTAGTTTAGTGTGACCTCCGCACAGTGTTCAGCTAAAGCTACAAGTAAGGGTAATGCGTCCTCCTCAAAGTGTTCAGCTAAAGCTACAAGTTAGTGTAGTGTGTCCTCCTCACAGTGTTTAGCTAAAACTACAAGTTAGTGTAGTGCGACCTCAGCTAAAGCTACAAGTTAGTGTAGTGCGTCCTCTGAACAGTGTTCAGCTAAAGCTACAAAATAGTGTAGTGCGTCCTCCTCACAGTGTTCAGCTAAAACTACAAGTTAGTGTAGTCCGAGATCTGCACAGTGTTCAGCTGAAGCTACCTGTAGAAGGTTGGTGGTGTTTTCCTGATCTTATTACTACCGCAGGCAGCTAAATAAGCTACAAGTTAGTTTTTGCGAGCTCTGCACAGTGTTCAGCTAAAGCTACCTGTAGAAGGTTGGTGGTGTTTTCCTGATCCTATCACTACCGCAGGCAGCTAAATAAGCTACAAGTTAGTTTTTTGCAAGCTCTGCACAGTGTTCAGCTAAAGCTACCTGTAGAAGGTTGGTGGTGTTTTCCTGATCCTATCACTACCGCAGGCAGCTAAATAAGCTACAAGTTAGTTTTTTGCGAGCTCTGCACAGTGTTCAGCTAAAGCTACCTGTAGAAGGTTGGTGGTGTTTTCCTGATCCTATCACTACCGCAGGCAGCTAAATAAGCTACAAGTTAGTTTTTTGCGAGCTCTGCACAGTGTTTAGCTAAAGCTACCTGTAGAAGGTTGGTGGTGTTTTCCTGATCCTATTACTACCACAGGCAGCTAAATAAGCTACAAGTTAGTTTTTTGCGAGCTCTGCACAGTTGGTGGTGTTCTCATACTACAGGCAGGCAGTTGATTTTGCTAGCTGCAGTATCAGTATATATATATATATATATATATATATATATATATATATATATATATATATCTATCTATCTATATCTATCTATCTATATATATATATATATCTATCTATATATATATATATATCTATCTATATATATATATATATATATATATATATATATATATATATATATATATATATCCCAGCTTAGTACAGCTACAGGCCATTAGTATGTCTGGAAGGCCAACAAGGAGAGGCAGACAGTCACAAGCCAATAAAAAAGGGCAAGCAGTCTCTGTGTCTAGAGGCAACAGTGCTGGTCGTGGACACGGTGCATCCTCATCAGCACGTGGCCGTGGGACACGCTTGGCCTTTTTTTCGGCAGCTGGCCGTGTTGAGCCGCAACATGCGGAAGACTTGGTCGAGTGGATGACCAAGCTGTCCTCATCCTCTCTCACCCATGCTCAGGGTACTTTGTCTGGCAAAGCAGCTGCCAACGCGGCCTCTTCCCTCGGCTCAATGGCATCAGTGACTCCTTCCCTAGCCCCACCATGTCCTCCTGAGGAGTCCCTCGAACTGTTTGACCACAGTGTTGGGTACATGCTCCAGGAGGATGCCCAGCGTTTAGAAGGCGCTGATGATGATACTGAACTAGATGAAGGCAGTAACGTGAGCACAGACAGAGGGGGTGCCCAAGAAGGACAGCAATCTGGCAGTCATGCTCCCCCTGCTGCAGCATACTGCCAGGTTTGCTCCAGTGATGAGGAGGGAGGGGATGATGAGGTCACTGACTCAACGTGGGTGCCTGATAGGAGAGAGGAGGAGGCGGCACATCACCAACAAGGCAGGATGCCCTCCAGGGGCCAGCCTAAGGGCAGCACATTGACTGCATCACACCCCAAAGCTCCGCATGTGCAGGGAGCGCTGCTGCCTCTGCGCGTTATTCCAAAAGTTCTTTGGTGTGGGCCTTTTTTGAGACGAGTGCATCAGATCGCACCGCTGCTATTTGCAACATATGTCTCAAGCGTATCTCGCGTGGCCAAAACATCTCCCGCTTGGGCACCAGACATATGTTGACCTGCCATGCAGTTGGTTGGCAAGCGTATCTAAAAGACCCACACCAAAGAACAAAGAGGACTTCTCCTTGCTCCTCATCAGCTGAGATCTCCAACCCCACTATACCTTCAGTCCTCTCTGAGACCTGCACTGAGAGGAATGAAAGTGTAGAATTAGGTGTGTCACAGCCAAGTACTTGTGGGCAATCTGTTTTTGGTACACTGACGTCAGATTGTACCTGGCAAATTTCCCTGCCCCAGCTGCTGCACCGCAAAAAGAAGTTCGCTCCCAGCCATCCACATGCCCAGCGGTCGAATGCTAGCTTGGCAAAATTGCTAGCACTTCAACTGCTGCCTTTTCAGTTGGTAGACTTTGCCCCCTTCTGTGAGTTTGTGGAATGTGCGGTTCCTCAGTGGCAGGTACCCAAACGCTACTTTTTCTCACGGAAGGCGATTCCGCCTCTCTACCGGCATGTGGAAGGCAATGTCAATGCCTCGCTGGACAGGGCGGTCAGCGGTAAGGTGCATATTACCGCTGACTCATGGTCCAGTAGGCATGGACAGGGACGTTACCTAAGTTTCACCGCGCATTGGGTGACTCTGCTGGCAGCTGGGAAGGATGCAGGACAAGGTGCAGTAGCGTTGGAGGTTGTTCCGCCACCACACCTCCAAAATGCCACTACTAATAATTGTGACACACCTCTCTCCTCCACCCCCTCCTCTTCTTCTTCCTCCATGGCCTCTTCCTGTGCTTGGTCCTCAGAACCAGCGGTGCTCTGTAGCTGTTCAAGGGGCTACGCAAGTATGCAGGCCAAAAGATGCCATGCGGTGCTTTAACTGGTGTGCTTGGGGGACAGGAGCCACACTGGGGCAGAAGTTCTGTCAGCTCTGCAGGGGCAGGTTCAGAGGTGGTTGACTCCATGCCAACTTAAGGCAGGAATGGTGGTTTGCGACAATGGCACTAACCTCCTCTCTGCCCTCCGACAGGGACAAATGACCCATGTGCCCTGTTTGGCTCACGTCCTTAACTTGGTGGTGCAGCGGTTCTTGGGCAGGTACCCAGGCTTACAGGATGTCCTGAGGCAGGCCAGGAAAGTCTGTGTGCATTTCCACCGGTCATATAATGCCAGTGCTCGGCTGGCAGACCTCCAAAAGGAGTTTAATTTGCCCAAGAACCACCTAAACTGTGACATGCCCACCAGATGGAACTCAACATTGGCCATGCTGCAGCGGCTGCACACGCAGCAGAGGGCCATCAATGAGTACCTGTGCGACTTTGGCACCAGGACAGGGTCAGGGGAGCTTGTTTTTTTTCCCCATGCCAGTGGGCCATGATCAGGGATGCATGCACTGTCCTGTCACCATTTGAGGAGGCCACGAGGATGGTGAGCAGTGACAGTGCATGCATCAGTGACACTGTCCCCCTTGTCCACCTGTTGGAGCACACGCTGCGTGGAATAATGGACAGGGCACTTGAGGCAGAACACAGGCAGGAAGAGGAGGACTTCCTTAGCTCTCAAGGCCCCCTTTATCCAAACAGTGTTCCTGCGTGCCCGCCGATCACACAGGAAGAGGACAAGGAGGAGGAGGATTGTGTCAGTATGGAGGTGGAGCCTGGCACTCAGCATCAGCAGCAGTCTTTAAGGGATCAGTCCCAAGAAACACATAGACTTGTACGTGGCTGGGAGGAGGTGGCTGCAGACCATGTCGTCCTTAGTGACCCAGAGAACTCCGGACCGAATGCCTCAGCAAACCTACGCTGTATGGCCTCCCTGATCCTGCAAAGCCTGCGTAAGGATCCTCGTATTCGTGGTATTTTTTTTTTTTTTCTTGTTTCATCAGTCTATCAATTAAGGGGTGTGGTTAATTGCTCACAGGTGCCTATTTAACTTGTTGTAGGACTCAGTCTGAGCGTGCTCAGTTTGAAGCTGTGGAGCTTGGTGTAAGTGGAGCTGGATTAAGTGGGAGTTAAAAACAAGTGTTAGAGTATACAAGTCTTGCTGTCTGTTGGTGTGTGTTGCTGTCTGTTGGTGTGTGTTGCTGTCTGTTGGTGTGTGTTTGCTGTCTGTTGGTGTTTGCTGGGTTGCATTTTGGGGACTTTTCCTTTTAGTTTTTAACCACTTCAGCCCCGGAAGGATTTACCCCCTTCCTGACCAGAGCACTTTTTACAATTTGGCACTGCGTCGCTTTAACTGCTAATTGCGCAGTCATGCAATGCTGTAACCAAACAAAATTTGCGTCCTTTTCTTCCCACAAATAGAGCTTTCTTTTGATGGTATTTGATCACCTCTGCCTTTTTTATTTTTTGCGCTATACACGGAAAAAGACCGAAAATTTTGAAAAAAAATGATATTTCTACTTTTTGTTCTAAAAAAAATCCAATAAACTCAATTTTAGTCATACATTTAGGCCAAAATGTATTTGGCCACATGTCTTTGGTAAAAAAAATGTCAATAAGTGTATATTTATTGGTTTGCGCAAAAGTTATAGCGCCTACAAACTAGGGTAAATTTTTTGGAATTTACACAGCCTTTAATTTATGACTGCCTATGTCGTTTCTTGAGGTGCTAAAATGGCAGGGCAGTACAAAACCCCCACAAATGACCCCATTTTGGAAAGTAGACACCCCAAGGAAATTGCTGAGAGGCATTTTGAGCCCATTGAATATTCATTTTTTTTGTCCCAAGTGATTGAATAATGACAAAAAAAAAAAAAAAAAATTACAAAAAGTTGTCACTAAATGATATATTGCTCACACAGGCCATGGGCATATGTGGAATTGCACCCCAAAATACATTTAGCTGCTTCTCCTGAGTATGGGGATACCACATGTGTGGGACTTTTTGGGAGCCTAGCCGCATACGGGGCCCCGAAAACCAATCACTGCCTTCAGGATTTCTAAGGGCGTACATTTTTGATTTTACTCCTCACTACCTATCACAGTTTTGAAGGCCATAAAATGCCCAGATGGCACAACCCCCCCCCAAATGACCCCATTTTGGAAAGTAGACACCCCAAGCTATTTGCTGAGAGGCATGTTGAGTCCATGGAATATTTTATATTTTGACACAAGTTGCGGGAAAGTGACAATTTATTTTTTATTTTTTTTTTTTTTTGCACAAAGTTGTCACTAAATGATATATTGCTCACACAGGTCATGGGCATATGTGGAATTGCACCCCAAAATACATTCTGCTGCTTCTCTTGAGTACGAGGATACCACATGTGTGGGACTTTTTAGGAGCCTAGCCGCGTACGGGCCCCCGAAAACCAATCACCGCCTTCAGGATTTCTAAGGGTGTACATTTTTGATTTCACTCTTCACTGCCTATCACAGTTTCGGAGGTCATGGAATGCCCAGGTGGCACAAACCCCCCCCAAATGACCCCATTTTGGAAAGTAGACACCCCAAGCTATTTGCTGAGAGGCATGGTGAGTATTTTGCAGCTCTCATTTGTTTTTGAAAATGAAGAAAGACAAAAAAAAAATTTTTTTTTTCTTTTTTTAATTTTCAAAACTTTGTGACAAAAAGTGAGGTCTGCAAAATACTCACTATACCGCTCAGCAAATAGCTTTGGGTGTCTACTTTCCAAAATGGGGTCATTTGGGGGGGTTTTGTGCCACCTGGGCATTCCATGGCCTCCGAGACTGTGATAGGCAGTGAAGAGTGAAATCAAAAATTTACGCCCTTAGAAAGCCTGAAGGCGGTGCTTGGTTTTCGGGGTCCCATACGCGGCTAGGCTCCCAAAAAGTCTCGCACATGTGGTATCCCCGTACTCAGGAGAAGCAACAGAATGTATTTTGGGGTGTAATTTCACATATTCCCATGGCATGTTTGAGCAATATATCATTTAGTGACAACTTTGTGCAAAAAAAAAAAAAAAAAAAAAAATTTGTCTCTTTCCCGCAACTTGTGTCACAATATAAAATATTCCATGGACTCGACATGCCTCTCAGCAAATAGCTTGGGGTGTCTACTTTCCAAAATGGGGTCATTTGGGGGGGGTTTGAACTGTCCTGGCATTTTATGCACAACATTTAGAAGCTTATGTCACACATCACCCACTCTTCTAACCACTTGAAGACAAAGCCCTTTCTGACACTTTTTGATTACATGAAAAAATTATTTTTTTTTGCAAGAAAATTACTTTGAACCCCCACACATTATATATATTTTTAAAGCAAATGCCCTACAGATTAAAATGGTGGGTGTTTAATTTTTTTTTTTCACACAGTATTTGCGCAGCGATTTTTCAAACGCATTTTTTGGGGAAAAAACACACTTTTTTACATTTTAATGCACTAAAACACACTATATTGCCCAAATGTTTGATGAAATAAAAAAGATGATCTTAGGCCGAGTACATGGATACCAAACATGACATGCTTTACAATTGCGCACAAACGTGCAGTGGCACCAAAATAAATACATTTTTAAAAGCCTTTAAAAGCCTTTACAGGTTACCACTTTAGATTTACAGAGGAGGTCTACTGCTAAAATTACTGCCCTCGATCTGACCGTCGCGGTGATACCTCACATGCATGGTGCAATTGCTGTTTACATTTGACGCCAGACCGACGCTTGTGTTCGCCTTAGCGCGAGAGCAGGGGGGACAGGGGTGCTTTTTTTTTTTTTTTTTTTTTTTTTTTTTCTTTATTATTTTTTTGCTTTTTTATCTTATTTTAAAACTGTTCCTTTCATTTTTTTTTTTTTTTTTAATCATTTTTATTGTTATCTCAGGGAATGTAAATATCCCCTATGATAGCAATAGGTAGTGACAGGTACTCTTTTTTGAAAAAATTGGGGTCTATTAGACCCTAGATTTCTCCTCTGCCCTCAAAGCATCTGACCACACCAAGATCGGTGTGATAAAATGCTTCCCCAATTTCCCAATGGCGCTATTTACATCCGGCGAAATCTAAGTCATGAAATGCTCGTAGCTTCCGGTTTCTTAGGCCATAGAGATGTTTGGAGCCACTCTGGTCTCTGATCAGCTCTATGGTCAGCTGGCTGAATCACCGGCTGCATTCTCAGGTTCCCTGTTGAGACAGGAGAGCCAGAGAAAAACACGGAAGACGGTGGGGGGGGGGCATTCTCTCCCACTGCTTGTAAAAGCAGTCTAGAGGTTAATTAGCCGCTAGGATTGCTTTTACATGAAAGCCGACCGCTGGCTGAAAAGAATGATACCAAGATGATACCTAAACCTGCAAGCATCATTCTGGTATAACCACTCAAAGTCGTGAATGCTGTACCTGAAGACAAAAAAATGGTTAACAATAAAGCACAGTAAACGGTAAAGTATAAAAAATTGCATACCTGAAAAGCAAACATGATAAAACATAATACCAATAAAACATTGCAGAATAGAATACAGTAAAAAAGAGCAGAAGAATAGAGAGAGAGAGAGAATAGAGAGAGAACAATAAAACGACAACTATTATTTTTTATTTTATATTTTTGTTTGTGTTTTTTTTTTTTTTTACACTTTTTTTGTAACTAACTTTTATAACTGTAACCGGTTCCAGGTTCGGGTCTCTCAAAATGCGATGGCATCTTGGGAGACCCTGTGAAAGTGTGCCTAGTCTGTGCAATGCTGTACCCTACGCTAATACTCAACTAGTGAATGGTAGCGTTCAAAACATTCACCAATGCAAAGACCAGGATTGTCAGGACAGGAGGGACAATAATAGCGAGTGTCACGCCTATATCCGCGTTTGCTGCAGACACAACATCTTTTTTGGGGGGGTTCGTTGGGTAGGGGTACTCGGGAGGACATAAAAATGGCTCTCATGCAGCCGACTGCATTTGGTTGGGGATGTGAATGGGGGAAGTACGGGCGCTGCAGAAGTGGTGGGTTCCCAATTAGGATTGGCGAATGCAGCAGGAAGGGCATTATGGGCACGACGGGCCTGTGTTTGTCTTCTTGGTGGCAGCGGGACACTATTTGTGCTTGCCACCTCACCAGCTTGAACTGCACTTATGGGACTCGCCACGTCACCAAGTGTTACTGCAGTGCTGGTTTGACTACGACTGGGGTGTACTAGGCCGCTGGCGCTTACCAGTTCACCAAAACGTTACCAAAAAAACTGTTAACGATCGCAGGGATCAGGCCTGACTCTGCGAACGCTGCAGTTATGCGTTTAGTGTTTTGTAAGTGACAGTGATCGATCGATACTGCACTTGGGTGGGCTGGGCCGAGCCGGGCGGAGGGGCAAAATGCAGGTGCTAGCAGGTATCTGGGCTGATCCCGCTAACACTGCGTTTTTGGGAACCCTAAATTGCTGGGGACGCTAGTATAGATCTGATCGGATCAGATATTGATCCGTTCAGATACTATACCACTAAGGGAGGCGTATGCTGCGTGCGTGCGTGGGTGTTAGCGGTACTGGCGCTAATCTGACGCTGCCTGGGGCGACGCATATCACCGCCGGGCGATCAGGGGGCTAAATCTTTATTCGGTAATAAACGGCGGGTGCCCTGACACTATAAAAAATAAACAAACTAACCAGCGTCACCCGTAACGGTTATACAGTGATCAGTGGTGAAAGGGTTAACTAGGGGGCAATCAAGGGGTTAAAACATTTATTCGGTAGTATATGGGGGTCCCTGTCGCTATAAAACGCTGACGGCGAACCTAAATATTTACCTCACTAACTAGCGTCACCAGCGACACTAATACAGCGATCAGAAAAATGATCGCTTAGCGACACTGGTGACAGGGGGTGATCAAGGGGTTAAAACTTTATTAGGGGGGGTTAGGGGGGTATCCTAGACCTAAAGGGGGCATAACACTCACTGCCCTAACACTGTAACTGTCACAAACTGACACCAATACAGTAATCAGAAAAAAAAAAAAAAAAAACAGCTTGGTGTCAGTTTGTGACAGGGGGGGGGGGTGATTGGGGGGGGATCGGGGGGCGATCGGGGGGGGGATCGGGGTGTTTTGTGTGCCTGGCATGTTCTACTGTGTGTGTGTGTGTTGGTGCACTCACATTGCAGTCTTCTCTCCTCGGCCCGGAACGGAAAATACCGAGCCGAGGAGAGATGACATAATTTCCTCTGCCTCTGTGTACAATACAGAGGCAGGGAAATGATCCCATTGGCTGGGAGCGATCGCGAGGGGGGGGCCACGAATGGATGGCCTCCCCCTCACCACCGATCGCCGTGGGAGATTTGCCGACCGCCGCAGGCACCGGGGGGGGGTCCGATTGGACCCCCCACCCACGGGCAGGCAAGGACGTACCTGTAAGTCCTTTTGCCTGCCCGTGCCATTCTGCCGACGTATATAGTCGTGCGGCGGTCGGCAAGTGGTTAATTTGCCTTTTGCTGTCACTTTTTAAATAGCTTTTTTTTTTTTTTTTTTCTTGTTTCATCAGTCTATCAATTAAGGGGTGTGGTTAATTGCTCACAGGTGCCCATTTAACTTGTTGTAGGACTCAGTCTGAGCGTGCTCAGTTTGAAGCTGTGGAGCTTGGTGTAAGTGGAGCTGGATTAAGTGGGAGTTAAAAACAAGTGTTAGAGTATACAAGTCTTGCTGTCTGTTGGTGTGTGTTGCTGTCTGTTGGTGTGTGTTGCTGTCTGTTGGTGTGTGTTGCTGTCTGTTGGTGTGTGTTGCTGTCTGTTGGTGTGTGTTTGCTGTCTGTTGGTGTTTGCTGGGTTGCATTTTGGGGACTTTTCCTTTTAGTTTTTAATTTGCCTTTTGCTGTCACTTTTTAAATAGCTTTTTTTTTTTTTTTTTCTTGTTTCATCAGTCTATCAATTAAGGGGTGTGGTTAATTGCTCACAGGTGCCTATTTAACTTGTTGTAGGACTCAGTCTGAGCGTGCTCAGTTTGAAGCTGTGGAGCTTGGTGTAAGTGGAGCTGGATTAAGTGGGAGTTAAAAACAAGTGTTAGAGTATACAAGTCTTGCTGTCTGTTGGTGTGTGTTGCTGTCTGTTGGTGTGTGTTGCTGTCTGTTGGTGTGTGTTTGCTGTCTGTTGGTGTTTGCTGGGTTGCATTTTGGGGACTTTTCCTTTTAGTTTTTAATTTGCCTTTTGCTGTCACTTTTTAAATAGCTTTTTTTTTTTTTTTTTCTTGTTTCATCAGTCTATCAATTAAGGGGTGTGGTTAATTGCTCACAGGTGCCTATTTAACTTGTTGTAGGACTCAGTCTGAGCGTGCTCAGTTTGAAGCTGTGGAGCTTGGTGTAAGTGGAGCTGGATTAAGTGGGAGTTAAAAACAAGTGTTAGAGTATACAAGTCTTGCTGTCTGTTGGTGTGTGTTGCTGTCTGTTGGTGTGTGTTGCTGTCTGTTGGTGTGTGTTGCTGTCTGTTGGTGTGTGTTTGCTGTCTGTTGGTGTTTGCTGGGTTGCATTTTGGGGACTTTTCCTTTTAGTTTTTAATTTGCCTTTTGCTGTCACTTTTTAAATAGCTTTTTTTTTTTTTTTTTCTTGTTTCATCAGTCTATCAATTAAGGGGTGTGGTTAATTGCTCACAGGTGCCTATTTAACTTGTTGTAGGACTCAGTCTGAGCGTGCTCAGTTTGAAGCTGTGGAGCTTGGTGTAAGTGGAGCTGGATTAAGTGGGAGTTAAAAACAAGTGTTAGAGTATACAAGTCTTGCTGTCTGTTGGTGTGTGTTGCTGTCTGTTGGTGTGTGTTGCTGTCTGTTGGTGTGTGTTTGCTGTCTGTTGGTGTTTGCTGGGTTGCATTTTGGGGACTTTTCCTTTTAGTTTTTAATTTGCCTTTTGCTGTCACTTTTTAAATAGCTTTTTTTTTTTTTTTTCTTGTTTCATCAGTCTATCAATTAAGGGGTGTGGTTAATTGCTCACAGGTGCCTATTTAACTTGTTGTAGGACTCAGTCTGAGCGTGCTCAGTTTGAAGCTGTGGAGCTTGGTGTAAGTGGAGCTGGATTAAGTGGGAGTTAAAAACAAGTGTTAGAGTATACAAGTCTTGCTGTCTGTTGGTGTGTGTTGCTGTCTGTTGGTGTGTGTTGCTGTCTGTTGGTGTGTGTTGCTGTCTGTTGGTGTGTGTTTGCTGTCTGTTGGTGTTTGCTGGGTTGCATTTTGGGGACTTTTCCTTTTAGTTTTTAATTTGCCTTTTGCTGTCACTTTTTAAATAGCTTTTTTTTTTTTTTTTTCTTGTTTCATCAGTCTATCAATTAAGGGGTGTGGTTAATTGCTCACAGGTGCCTATTTAACTTGTTGTAGGACTCAGTCTGAGCGTGCTCAGTTTGAAGCTGTGGAGCTTGGTGTAAGTGGAGCTGGATTAAGTGGGAGTTAAAAACAAGTGTTAGAGTATACAAGTCTTGCTGTCTGTTGGTGTGTGTTGCTGTCTGTTGGTGTGTGTTGCTGTCTGTTGGTGTGTGTTGCTGTCTGTTGGTGTGTGTTTGCTGTCTGTTGGTGTTTGCTGGGTTGCATTTTGGGGACTTTTCCTTTTAGTTTTTAATTTGCCTTTTGCTGTCACTTTTTAAATAGCTTTTTTTTTTTTTTTCTTGTTTCATCAGTCTATCAATTAAGGGGTGTGGTTAATTGCTCACAGGTGCCTATTTAACTTGTTGTAGGACTCAGTCTGAGGGTGCTCAGTTTGAAGCTGTGGAGCTTGGTGTAAGTGGAGCTGGATTAAGTGGGAGTTAAAAACAAGAGTTTAAAACAGGAGGTTATAACAGGGGTCATAGTACCTGTGTAGTGTGAGTATCTGAGTGTTGTCTGAGTAGTGTGTGTGTGGATCGTTAGTACTTTTGTATTGTGTACCTGTGTATTGTCTTGTCGTGTACCTGTGTATTGTCTTGAGTATTAGTGCCAGGAAGCTAGTTGTTAGGTAATTTGGACAGGGTAAAATCCCTAAATCCTCACCAAATTTAATAGGTACGATGCCCGGCGGGTGTGGAGAGGCGACTCTTTGTACATCTTGCCGCATGTATGCATTCCTTGATCATCCGATCGAGGGCGAATACTGCTGTGCAAAATGTAAGCACATTGTTTCCCTGGAAGCCCAGGTTCTGAATCTGGGGAAGCAACTGTCAGCACTGAGAAGTCCCTCCATACTAAAGGTGAGCCAGGAACGTACACGGCAGGTGCCGGCAGGGGCCAGCACAGAGGCGGGTGGAGACAAAGAGGTGCAGGCACTAGCAAAGAGTAGATGGGTGACAGTCAGGAGGGGTAGAGGGGGAAGTGCCAGGGAGGCCGATCCAGGACTGGAGCATCCCAATAAGTACGCTCCATTGAGTGACATTGGTGTAACCAGTCAGGGACCAGCACTGCTGGAGATGAGGGACTCTCCTAGCTGCCAGGGGAAGAACTCCTCCAGTGAGAGTGGGGGGGCAGCAAAGGGAAAGGAAAGACAGATTCTGGTGGTAGGGGACTCAATTCTTAGAAGGACAGAGAGGGCAATCTGTAACCAAGACCTGAAGCGCCGAACAGTATGTTGTCTACCAGGCGCTCGGGTTCGGCACATCACGGATCTTGTGGACAGATTACTGGGAGGGGCTGGGGAAGACCCGGCTGTCATGGTGCATGTTGGCACCAATGACAAAGTCAGAGGCAGATGGAGTGTCCTAAAGAACGATTTTAGGGACTTAGGAGCTAAATTGAGGAAAAGGACCTCCAAGGTAGTGTTCTCAGGAATACTACCGGTACATCGAGCCACACCAGAGAGGCAGAGGGAGATTAGGGAAGTAAACAAGTGGCTGAAGAGCTGGTGTAGTAAGGAGGGGTTTGGGTTCCTGGAGGACTGGGCCGACTTCTCAGTCGGTAACCGGTACTATAGAAGGGATGGACTGCACCTAAATGAGGAGGGTGCAGATCTGCTGGGAATGAAGATGGCCAAAAAGTTAGAGGGGTTTTTAAACTAGGCGATGGGGGGGAGGGTCCAGAGACAGTGATAGCCAGCGCGGAAGATATTCCAGAGGGTAGTATTGGGGGCATTAGTGGTAGGTTAACCAAAGCACAAAAACACAAGGTGAGTATAGTAGCAAGTCCAAGTTGCAATCTTGAAACACCCAATACGAGGACAATATGCGACCGGTCTAAACTATGTGGCATGTTCACCAATGCCAGGAGCCTGGCGGACAAGATGGGTGAACTAGAGATACTGTTGTACAAGGAGGATTTGGATTTTGTGGGAATTTCAGAGACCTGGTTCAACAGCTCTCATGATTGGTTGGCAAACATTCAAGGGTATACCCTATACCGCAAGGATAGAGAGGGTAAAAAAGGGGGAGGGGTATGCCTATATATCAAGAATAATGTACAAATGAATGTGAGAGATGACATCACTGAGGGGGCTAGGGAGGAGGTGGAATCTTTATGGGTAGAGCTCCAAAGGGATGAAGCTAAGGGGAAAATAATACTGGGAGTATGCTATAGGCCCCCTAACCTGAGGGAGGAAGTGGAGACGGATCTCCTATCACAAATTGGATTAGCAGCAAGGATGGGAAGTGTTATCATAATGGGGGATTTTAATTATCCAGACATAGACTGGGCGGAGGGAACCGCGCATTCATTTAAGGCTCGCCAGTTCCTTAGTGTCTTGCAGGACAATTTTATGGGTCAGATGGTAGACGCACCAACTAGAAATAAAACATTACTAGATCTACTGATTACCAACAATACAGACCTGATAACAGATGTGGAAATACGGGGCAATTTAGGTAACAGCGATCACAGGTCAATTAGTTTCAGTATAAATCACACAAATAGGAGACATGAAGGGAACACAAAGACACTGAATTTCAAAAGAGCCAACTTCCCTAAACTACAAACCTTGCTAAAAGGCAATTGGGATAAAAGGCAAATTTGGGATAAAATATTAGGAACAAAGAATACGGAGGAGAGATGGGTTTGCTTTAAGAGCATATTAAATAAGGGCATTAGCCAATGTATCCCATTGGGTAATAAATTTAAAAGAGCGAACAAACATCCTGGATGGCTTAACTCCAATGTAAAAATGCATATAAAAGCAAAGGAGAAGGCCTTCAAAAAATACAAGGTTGAGGGATCATCCACAGCATTCAGAATTTATAAAGAATGCAATAAGAAATGTAAGGGTGCAATTAGGATGGCTAAGATAGAACATGAAAGACACATAGCGGAGGAGAGCAAAAAAAATCCCAAGAAATTCTTTAAGTATGTAAACAGTAAAAAAGGGAGGACAGACCATATTGGCCCCATAAAGAATGAGGAAGGACATCTGGTTACAAAGGATGGGGAGATGGCAAAGGTATTGAATTTATTCTTCTCCTCAGTCTTCACGAGTGAATAGGGGGGCTTCAGTAACCAAAACTGCAGTGTTTATCCTCATGACACAACACAGGAAGCACCTACATGGTTAACAGAGGATGGAATTAAAATTAGACTTGAGAAACTTAACATTAATAAATCACCGGGACCAGATGGCTTGCATCCGAGGGTACTTAGGGAACTCATATTAGAAATGATAGAAGGGTTTGGCGCTGTTCCTATTTAGTTTCCTATCTCCATATAGGTTACTAGTTTAAAATAAATTCTTAGGTGCACCGTGCATATATCAAATATTAAATACATATATCAAATATTAAATACAAATTATTAAATACAAATTAACAAATTAACAATATGGATTCCCAAGTATACCGTGCATGTGTCAATTAAATATTCTGCTACAATATTGTGCAATCATAGGTGATACATAGACATAACTTAACTTTTCCATTTAAGTTATGTCTATGTATCACCTATGATTGCACAATATTGTAGCAGAATATTTAATTGACACATGCACGGTATACTTGGGAATCCATATTGTTAATTTGTATTTAATATTTGATATATGCACGGTGCACCTAAGAATTTATTTTAAACTAGTAACCTATATGGAGATAGGAAACTAAATAGGAACAGCGCCAAACCCTTCTATCATTTCTAATATATCTCAGCTGTCCCCATTTTAGGGTGACTGCCTGTTGGGAGGCAGCAGTTCCAAACTTTACCAATTAAGTCTTTATGTCCACTGCGCGGGTTCAGCATCCCTTTACTTAGGGAACTCAGTCAGGTGATTGCCAGACCGTTGTTCCTAATTTTTACAGACAGTCTATTGACTGGAATGGTACCAGCTGATTGGAGAAAAGCCAATGTAGCACCAATATTTAAAAAGGGCCCAAAAAACATCCCTGGGAATTACAGACCAGTTAGCCTAACATCAATAGTATGTAAACTCTTGGAGGGGATGATAAGGGACTATATACAAGATTTTAGTAATAAGAATGATATCATTAGCAGTAATCAGCATGGATTCATGAAGAATCGTTCTTGCCAAACCAATCTATTAACCTTCTATGAGGAGGTGAGTTGCCATCTAGATAAAGGAAGGCCCGTAGACGTGGTGTATCTGGATTTTGCAAAAGCTTTTGACACAGTTCCCCATAAACGTTTACTGTACAAAATAAGGTGCGTTGGCATGGACCATAGGGTGAGTACATGGATTGAAAACTGGCTGCAAGGGCGTGTTCAGAGGGTGGTGATAAATGGGGAGTACTCAGAATGGTCAGGGGTGGGTAGTGGGGTTCCCCAGGGTTCTGTGCTGGGACCAATCCTATTTAATTTGTTCATAAACGACCTGGAGGATGGGATAAACAGTTCAATCTCTGTATTTGCAGACGATACTAAGCTAAGCAGGGCAATAACTTCTCCGCAGGATGTGGAAATCTTGCAAAAAGACCTGAACAAATTAATGGGGTGGGCGACTACATGGCAAATGAGGTTCAATGTAGAAAAATGTAAAATAATGCATTTGGGTGGCAAAAATATGAATGTAATCTATACACTGGGGGGAGAACCTCTGGGGGAATCTAGGATGGAAAAGGACCTGGGGGTCCTAGTGGATGATAGGCTCAGCAATGGCATGCAATGCCAAGCTGCTGCTAATAAAGCAAACAGAATATTGGCATGCATTAAAAGGAGGATCAACTGCAGAGATAAAACGATAATTCTCCCGCTCTACAAGACTGAATGACCGCAATATACAGGGATATGTATTGTAATACTGACACATAATCACACACATAGGTTGGACTTGATGGACTTGTGTCTTTTTTCAACCTCACCTACTATGTAACTATGTAAGGACCAATACTGGCTGGCAACCCTCCTTGATCCACGTTACAAGGGTAAGGTTGCGGACCTTATCTTGCCGTTGCAGAGGGAGCAGAGGATGAAACATCTTCGGGAGGCCTTGCAGAAAGGTCTGTGCAATGCGTTCCCAGAGACTGGGAGGTTACAAACTCCTGTTTCTGGACATTGTGTTGCTGAGGCTTCGGTCAGTCAAAGAAGGAGCGGTGGAGAAGGTGGCCGTCTGACCTATGCGTTCAGACAATTTTTTAGTCCGCAGCCCCAAGGTATGATCGGTTCCAGCAACCATCGCCAGCATCTGTTTTACATGGTGCAGGAATACCTAGGGGCAAGATCTGACTTGGACACCTTTCCCACCGAAAATCCTCTGGGTTACTGGGCCTTGAGGATGGATCACTGGCCAGAGCTTGCACAGTATGCAATTGAGCTACTGGCCTGTCCTGCATCCAACGTTCTTTCGGAACGCACATTCAGTGCTGCTGGAGGCGTGGTAACCGATTACAGGGTGCGTCTGTCCACCGACTCGGTCGATCGACTGACCTTCATAAAAATGAATCAGTCTTGGATCACCACCAGCTACCAAGCACCTGATGCTGATGTAACTGAATCATTTTTTTTGAAATCTCAGATCCCTTCAAAGACTGCCTATGCTGATGCTGAGTGAATATCCTGAGTAATTATCCTCTTCCTCCTCAATGATCACTCTGATAGCTTGTAAGAACATTTTTGGTTCTGGGCGCCACCACCAGTGCCTAAGGCCTAACTTTTCAGCCCCTGTTTAACAGGGCCGTGTAATTACAATTTTTGATGCAATACTTTGCAGCAGGGCTCGTTCCTGCGTTCCAACTAGACTATCTGTGAGGGGTTGCAGTGTTGTGGCACCAGTGCCTAAGGCCCAATTTTTCTGCCCCTGTTTAACAGGGCTGTGTAATTACAATATTTGATGCAATACTTTGCAGAAGGGCTCGTTCCTGCTTTCCAACTAGAGTATCTGTTAGGGGTTGCAGTGTTGTGGCACCAGCACCAGTGCCTAAGGCCCAATTTTTCAGCCCCTGTTTAACAGGGGCGTGTAATTACAATTTTTGATGCAATACTTTGCAGCAGGGCTTGTTTCTGCGTTCCAACTAGAGTATCTGTGAGGGGTTGCAGTGTTGTGGCACCAGCACCAGTGCCTAAGGCCCAATTTTTCTGCCCCTGTTTAACAGGGGCGTGTAATTACAATTTTTGATGCAATACTTTGCAGCAGGGCTCGTTCCTTCGTTCCAACTAGAGTATCTGTGAGGGGTTGCAGTGTTGTGGCACCAGTGCCTAAGGCCCAATTTTTCAGCCCCTGTTCAACAGGGGCATGTAATTACAATTCTTGATCTAATATTTCACAGCAGGGCCCGTTTCTGCGCCCACCAAGAGCGAGTGTTGTGGCACCAATTTTTGATGCAATACTTTGCAGCAGGGCTCGTTCCTGCGTTCCAACTAGAGTATCTGTGAGGGGTTGCAGTGTTGTGGCACCAGCACCAGTGCCTAAGGCCCAATTTTTCTGCCCCTGTTTAACAGGGCTGTGTAATTACAATATTTGATGCAATACTTTGCAGAAGGGCTCGTTCCTGCGTTCCAACTAGAGTATCTGTGAGGGGTTGCAGTGTTGTGGCACCAGCACCAGTGCCAACAGGGGCATGTAATTACAATTCTTGATCTAATATTTCACAGCAGGGCCCGTTTCTGTGCCCACCAAGAGCGAGTGAGGAGTTACAGTGTTTGGGCACCACCACCACCAAAGGCCCAATTTTTCTGCCCCTGCTCAACAGGGGCATGTAATTACAATTCTTGATCTAATATTTCACAGCAGGGCCCTGTGAGGGCTTAAAGTGTGGTGGCCACAACAACACCTAAGGCCCAAATTTCTGCTGAGTATATAGGGCAGGCCTCTACTTTCAAAAATTCAACTTACAAACAACTCCTACTTGCAAACGGAAGAAGACAACAGGAAGTGAGATGAAATCTACTCCTAGGAAGGGAAATTCTCTCCTGTAAGAGTTAATATGGGAAAAACATTTCTCCTTTCCCACTGATGCTTTATCACCAATCCTTGTTTCACAAAAAAAAACAAATTTTCAAAAAACATTTGTCATTGGGACAAAAAGTGAGGTGAAATCTTCTGAAGAGGAGCACAGACAGCAAAACAAATGTCACAGGAGTGATAACCCTTCCATATGTTTTCCAAAAAGCTTAAAATAGATTTTTTGGCTGGAGCTAAACATGTTAAAAATGTACCAGTTCAAAATTACAAACAGATTCTACTTAACAACAAACCTACAGTCCCTGTCTTGTTTGCACCACCTGTATACTGCTGTTCAGAGTACAGAGCCTGTATACTGCTGTTTCTTTTTTTAATTTGGGTGCGGGTTTCCGCCTAATATCCATACAAGACCCAAAGGGCCTGGTAATGGACTGGGGGGTACCCATGCCGTTTGTCTCACTGATTTTCATCCATATTGCCAGGACCCGACATTACATTAAAGCCGCAAGCAGTTTTAAATGACTTTTTTTCCTTTAAAAATTACATTTTGTGCAGGGACTGTTCTAAGCACGGGAAACACGTGCCACTTTACAGGCATACTATAGACACCCCCCAAGTACGATATTTAAAGGAATATTTCACTTTTTTTTTTACTTTAAGCATCATTAAAATCACTGCTCCCGAAAAACGGCCGTTTTTAAAAGTTTTTTTTGCATTGATACATGTCCCCTGGGGCAGGACCCGAGTCCCCAAACCCTTTTTAGGACAATACCATGCAAATTAGCCTTTAAAATGAGCACTTTTGATTTTGAACGTTCGAGTCCCATAGACGTCAATGGGGTTCTAACGTTCGTGCAAATTTTCGGTCCGTTCGCAGGTTCTGTTCCGAACTGAACTGGGGGGTGTTCAGCTCATCCCTAACTGTGAGCTGTAGGGTCTTATATAGACAGGTGTGTGGCTTTCCTAATCAAGTGCAATCAGTATAATCAAACACAGCTGGACTCAAATGAAGGTGTAGAACCATCTCAAGGATGATCAGAAATAATGGACAGCACCCGAGTTAAATATATGAGTGTCACAGCAAAGGGTCTGAATATTTAGGACCATGTGATATTTCAGTTTTTCTTTTTTAATAAATCTGCAAAAATGTCAACAATTCTGTGTTTTTCTGTCAATATGGGGTGCTGTGTGTACATTAATAAGGAAAAAAATGAACTTAAATGATTTTAGCAAATGGCTGCAATATAACAAAGTGTGAAAAATTTAAATCGGGGTTCCACCCAAATTTTGAACATTATCTCTATGCATTCTCTTCCTTGCCTAGATGCTTACATGCTGTGTAAAAAAATTAAAATCGTCGTAATTACCTTTTATTTTCTAATCTTCTTAGCACTTCCTGGTTTTCCTCCCATGGGAGTAGGCGTGTTTCTAGCCTCTCCCCGACCTCCCACAGTCCCCTGGGAGCTAGTCTCAGGCTTCCCAGCATGCATTGTGCAACAGCGTCATCACAACATCTCGGTGAATGCTGGGAGCACAGCATTCACTGCATCCAGGAAATACATGCTTGTGGGCTTCAAATGCCCACAGTGAAGATGGAAACCGCCTTCAGTGAATTTTATAAGTTATTCTTTACAACGAAATTGGACACAGGCGGACTTATTACACAGAACATGTGAGTAGATAATCATGAGAAGAAAAGTTTGTGAATGAACTCCAAAAAAAAAAAAACGATAGATAGGTGGACTCCCGCTTTAAGGGGGTCTGAATACTTTCTGTCCCCACTGTTTTTATATATATATATATATATATATATATATATATATATATATATAAATTGTGGTTTAAGATTGTAGATCGGGAGGTGCAGGATAGTTAGGTCAGTGCGGTGGGAGTATATTGTAATGGATATGGAACATGGGACACTTGGCATGTATGCTGCCACTGGGATTAGTCCTCCTGCTTTTCCCTTTTAGACACCCCACATCAGTCTCAGCACCTGCCTATGCCTGCTGCGCTGATGTTATTGATAGCTGTCAGCATGCTCTGAGCCTGCCACTGATTCCCTCAGCTGGAGTCTGTCCTGTGCTCAGCCGGAGTCTGTCCTGTGCTCAGCCGGAGTCTGTCCTGTGCTCAGCCGGAGTCTGTCCTGTGCTCAGCCGGGGTCTGTCCTGTCCTCAGCCGGAGTCTGTCCTGTCCTTAGCACTTACTTGCCGAAGGAGGCAGGCAGCAAGAAAGCCGAGTGTATCACTCCGCCAGCAGCAGGAACTGTGAGCCAGGACTTTATGCAAGTGCGGCACTGGTTGTTGTGTAAGTCCGCCTGTGCTGAAAAGGAAAAAAAAAGTCCCTCTATCCTGCAGTCTCCCGGGCCCCTCTGGATGAACTGAATGCCCCCCTCCCCACCCAGGGAATATGATTTACCACCAGTGGACCACAGGAGAACATTACTTGTTCACAGTATGTATGCCCATGTATACTACATTATGAAGATTGAAGCTGCCGGCTCCACCGTTAAAGTGATGGGACTGGGCCCCCTACAAGAGGCCCGATGGTACCCCCATCAGCAGCCTTGGCTGCAGACACCCCACTGGTCTGATGGGGGGTGTTTTTTCTGCTGGACACAGCTATGTTATATATACATATATATATATAGCTGTGTATACAGTATAGCTGTGTCTAGCAGCACTCCCCCCCCTCCGGTTATCAACTATATTATATACAGGTATAATGGAGGGGGGTGCTGCAAATGCACAGCTATATTATATATTATAGATATACATATTATTTACATATATATATATATATATATATATCTGTGTCCAGCTGCACTCCCCCCCTCCCCCCCTCCCGGTTATCAGACCGTCTCAGGGTGGGCAGCTCAGCCACTATACCTGTATATAATATAGTTGATAACTGTGGGGGGGAGCTGCTAGACACAGCTATATATATATGTATATATAATATAGCTGTGTCCAGCAGTAAAAACATCCATCCCCCTTTTAGCACTCCTCCTTCCTACCACAGCAGCTGTGGTCGGCTCAGGTGTGACTGGGTGGCAGACACGATGACACCACCCCCCATTGCAAGAGGTAAGAGCTTACCTTGGGCTCAGGTGGCGGAGGACACCCCCAGTTCGGGGCCAGGGCGGACGGCTCAGGTACACAATACACTCGGGCGGCAGCTGGAGATGACACACAGCCACGCCGCCTGGGCAGAAAAAAGAAGCGACAGGCTCAGGTCAGCAGAGCAGTAGTGAGAGGGGAGGACTCGGAGGAGGAAAACAGAGACCAGGAGCAGCCCCGGCACGCACCGGATGTGTTCAGGCAAAAAAAAAAGAAAAATGCCAAAGGGAGCCAGGGCTGTCTCCACCCTTGGGATGGTGTCACCCGCCCCCCCATAGCGACGCCACTGACACACAGTTAGTAGGTCTGTCACTCAAAGTAAACATAGCATTTTGAAGTGTTCCTGAAGGCAATTTTTTTTAAAATAAAAATAAAGAACATGTTATACTCACCTGCTCTGTGCAATGGTATTGCTGACAATCTCAGCTCCTCCTCTTCTCCGTGTGCCCCCATAGCAAGCAGCACGTGCATGCTTCCAAGTTGTGTGTGTTTATGGAGCTGCGCTCTATAGACACACCCAGCGCTACTTGACCTCCACACACACACACACACTTTCCTATGTCTCTTGCTGTTACTGAAGTCCTTTTGTGAGGATGAAGAATTAAGGAGCGAAGAGATCCAGCCATGCAAAGTGCTGGATCAGTTGAGGACTCAAGCAAGTATTTACAGAGGTGGGGGAGGACAGCAAGCTGTAAAACATTTTCTACCTTAATGCAGGCAATGCATTAAGGTAAAAAAAAATGTGTTGGCTTTAGAACCACTTCAACTTCACTGCAAAGTGCAAACAGTAGCAACCTGCTCTGTTCAAATGTTTTCCATCCCTAGCTGCTTCAGGACTGTCCAACACAGAGTAAGCGTTTGTGATTCAATGCACATATAGAAGTTTTGACTAATAAGCAACAACTAACTCTCTTTGCAAACACTTTGTGATCTGTAGCTAACTACTCCATATCTTCCCCAACACACACTGATAAAAGACTGATGGGAATGGCCTGCCACATAAGAACCCCCATGATGTGGCCCTTCTAAGCCACCCGACCACAGTTCCGAGGCCAGGAAGTTTATTGTTAACTATAGACACAAACAGCCACTGCAGTTCACCACAAATGACACAGGTTTGTGTCAAGCTCATGTTCAACCCCAACTGGAAGCTCATCCCTAGTATTAAGTGTTTAGGTGACCAGTAATGAAAGGAATAATATGCATATAGTTGAAGATGAGGCCTTTCTTTTTTGTGTCAGGGGCGTCTGCTAGAAATGACCTCTGCTTCATTAATTTTTAAGCCAGTAAAAATCTTCTCAGCAGCAGGTCTATGCAGTGGGAATTTATTCCTAGCTGCCTGACCTTTTTTAATAAACATAGAATTATTGACTATCAAAGATTTGTGTTGAGGCAATATGTAAATAATAAATGAATACACCACTAGAGACTGTTGTGTGCATATAGTTTGTTCTTTTTTGCTTCTTGCATGACCTTCGGCAAAAGGTAACAGTGGACATAATTTTGTTTACATGAAAATTAAACCTCAACGTCCCTGTATATTCACAACAGGACTTTGACTAAATTATGCATGTTTGGATTGCCTAATATTTTTCAGGCTTTCCAGCTACTTGGATTTGAGCTTGCTTTTATAATATTCAACATGCATTCCGCAGCGTAATGTTTTTACTTTCATCTATCTCATCGTGGCTCCTATCCCCTTTAGGCAGTGACCTTATTCCACAAACAACCTACAGAAGTTTCTGTTAGCTACTAGTTTATAAACTGCCCACAGACTGATTGCCCTCCGTTTGTGGTCAAGCATCTCAATATGGATCAAAGTTGTAAAATAGAGATTATCTTTTATTGAATGTAAATTTTTTTATTAAACATATGTCATGAAAAAAGTACTTGCTAAAGACATTGCTACAGACATACCAAAAATTAAAGCGAGCCACCAACATATGCTCTGGCATACAGGTAATTACTAAGTAGGTTATGTAACAAGTTTAAAAGTTCACACCATCGAACAGGCAAATAAACAGTTGTGATATGGAGTTCAAACTCTGTATGTCAGTAGAATTAATCTAATGCCACGTACACGCGGTCGGCTTTTTTGTTCGATAGGAGCTTGTTGTCGGAAATTCCAACCGTGTGTAGGCTCCATCGGATATTTTCCATCGGAATTGCCCGACAAACAAAATTTGAGATCTGGATCTCAAATTTTCCGACAACAAAATCCATTGTGGGAAATTCCGATAGTGTGTACACAATTCCGACGCACAAAATTCCACGCATGCTCGGAATCAAGCAGAAAAGCCGCACTTGCTATTGAACTTCATTTTTCTCGGCTCGTCAGGCATAGAGTTGTGGTGTGGTGAGGGAGTTTCTTCAGCTGTTCTGTGCAGTGTTGCCAACCATCAGTATTTTTACTGGCAGCCAGTAAAAAATGGGTACTCTTCTCCTGCCAGTAAATGCCAGTAAAAGGGAAATGTTGCCAGTAAAAAATATGGCTGTGACACTCAGCTCATAACTGCACATGCTGAGACCATCTGAGTGCCTACTATAATGTATTCGGGCAGAGCATGGCGGAGTGCGGGTCTGGCAGAGGTGGTGCCTGAGCATGTCATGTGATGTCATGGTGCAAGGGGGCAGAGTGGCTGGAGCCTCTTGTGCGGGTCTGTGGGACAGGAGCAAGGCAAGCCAAGAGTGGGACTGTCTGTTTAGACTGGAGTGGAGTAAAGGGATCACCTGGCGTTGAGAAAGACTGTCACTGTGACTCAGGAGGGGACGTGTCATGTTGGTGAGGTGTCATCATTATCTGTGCTTAGGGTTGCCACCTGTCCGGGATTCACCCAGACAGTCCGGGTTTTAAATCATGTGTCCGGGTTTCAGTCCACCTGAAACCCGGACACATTATTCAGACAGTAATGTGGCTCAGAACAGGACATGACAGGAGGATGAGGGAGGCACTATGTGTGCCGTGTTACTATTCTCTTTGGAGTGCCCAAAGGTATCCCAGGTCTGTTACATTCCCATAGTGTATATTAAAAAAAAAATAGCTGTGAGCCGCTATAGTGTTCAGGTTTGGCTTGAATAAAAACCCTATCTGTGCTGCTGCATACTGCTGTCAGTGTCACTGTGAGAATCCATTTCATGTGTGTGCCTGACCATTCTAATTTCTTGCACTCCTGAGTTTTGTCCCTGAGCTACTTACTATGGTATATCACAAATAGATCAAGAAATATGTTATATGCCTTAATATTTACCTTAAATCACATTGCTAATTGCATACTGTACTTGAAGAGGGGGATGGTTGGATAGTCCTCATTATGACACGGCACCTCATCCCAATAATTTAAAGTGTATGGAATAGGGATGCGGGGATTATAGCGGTGCCATAAAACCAGAATATAATTAGATAAAAAACATGAAATTTTTATTAACAAATTTTAAAAGGTAATAAATTTGTAAATTGTTACATAGACAAGGTGTGCATCAACATACAAGACATTTAAAACCATTTGTAGCGAGGTTATTACAGGATTCGGCCTAAAAGTGTGGCGGCCACTCCCGTGGATGGGTATTTGGGGGTCCTACATGTTTCGCCAGAAGTGGCTTCCTCAGGGAAGTTGGTTATACCTATGCCGCTACTATATGATCTATAAAGAAAAATTAACAATCAGAAAACAATATATATGATAATCGATTACAGCAATGTAAAATCAATTACATCAGAAACATTTTTTTTTTTTTTTTTTTAAACATGAATAAACATTTAATATGTTTGCGAACTGTTAATCATGATCCTGCAAACAGCACCCAAAGCGCAACATGGGTACCATGGTGTCCACCAGTGAGCCAACCCATCCTCCACCCACTCACCCATCCACCCAGCAAGCAACCCAAGCTACCCACGATGGAAAATGACTACCTGCAAATCACCACGGGCAGGCGCAGAGAGCCTCTAGAGTGGAACCAAGGGTCGGGGTACAGTAAGCAGCTGCAGGGGGCAAATAAGAGGACCTGGCGGAGAATACATACAGTGTGAAGCAGATATGGTGGTTTCAGTGGGTCAGGGTTCACAAATCTACCAATATATATTGGACTAACATAGTCTCAAAGTAATACTTACAAAATTTATATATAGTGCTTATAAACGCAGGACACCAGAGCTCACTCCGATTTTAGCATCAAAAACGGCCACATATAAGATGATGGAATCTGGACATGAATTTTCTACAAATAAATGGTAGGGGTAAAACCTATCAGCATCAGTAAGGCATGTTAGATGATGTACAGGTGAACAGCCAAATGTCATCATATATACACTAATGAAGGCATATGCAAAGGTCCAGATGTATTGATGCACTTACCCAAAATGGATAGTGCTGAGGGCTGGATAGATGGCTAATCCAAAGGATAATGAGTTGGTTACAGCACAGCCTATTGCACTAAGGTAAAAATAAAGGAAAAAAGGGATGCGCATATAGATTTGCTAGAAAGCGACACTTATCATATAGAAGGGTTGCAAGACTTTAATGAGCTTACCAGAGCGGAGTAAACATAGAGCATCCGTGTCCTACTATCCTTGGCGGTGCTGTGGCCAGGGATGCCGGCGATCTTATGCCCCCCAACACGCGTGCAGCATCTGACGTCACTGCATGTGTGAGCGGACAAGAGAAGCCACTGTGCATGCACAACTCAGCAAGGCTCCCAGGCCTACAAGGACCAGGAGACTTAGCGGCAGTGTCGAAGGTCACATGTGTAAACACGCTACAGACACAGCGCTGTATTATGCAGTCACTGGGAGGCGGCAAAACACAATACACTGGAGATGAAGCGATCATGAGATCACCAGATGTGAGTGGCATAGAGCGGGCAGTTGCTGGATTGCAATGCCCTTGGGTGTCCATGCAGCCAGGGTATCCCCATGAACTCGGATACCTGCACCAGAGTGGACCCACACCGCCTGTAGGGACCCAATATGGAAGCCATTAGGGGCTGCTATGGGAAACCACACAGGGCGGAGAGGGGGAAATGAGAGAGGAGGGGAGACAGCACAAAAAGACTCCATGGGAGCGCAGTGGGTGAATGAAAGCAGGTGGGAGCAAGCATAGGACAAATATGGAACTCCAAAACGCCCTGTCACGTACCTGGTAGGTTGTGAGCCTGAAGTGCAGGAAAAGACCTCCCTTACAGCTCCCACTTCCGTTCCCCTGGAATGGAGACAGAGGGCCAGGAGTGAAGAGTGGTATGGGTGCCTGGCAGGATCAACAGTTGCTGAAAGTCCAGTAGTGGTGGCACCCTCTGGAGTCAGTAGTCTGAGGAGTAGACTGAGGACAGAGACTGGAATGCAGGACTGGAACCAGGAACAACAGCAGGTAATAGCAGACTGGAAGCTGGACTGGAACAACAGCAGAAGATAGCCTGGAACACTGGACTGGAACCAGGAACAACAGCAGGTAACAGACTGGAACGCTGGACTGGAACACAGCAGAAGATAGCCTGGAACGCTGGGCTGGAACACAGCAGAAGGTAGCCTGGAACGCTGGACTGGAACCAGGAACAACAGCAGGTAATAGACTGGAACGCTGGACTGGAACACGGCAGAAGATAGCCTGGAACGCTGGGCTGGAACACAGCAGAAGGTAGCCTGGAACGCTGGACTGGAACCAGGAACAACAGCAGGTAATAGACTGGAACGCTGGACTGGAACACAGCAAAAGATAGCCTGGAACGCTGGGCTGGAACACAGCAGAAGGTAGCCTGGAACGCTGGACTGGAACTAGGAACAACAGCAGGTAATAGACTGGAACGCTGGACTGGAACACAGCAGAAGATAGCCTGGAACGCTGGGCTGAAACACAGCAGAAGGTAGCCTGGAACGCTGGACTGGAACCAGCAGAAGGTAGCCTGGAACGCTGGACTGGAACCAGGAACAACAGCAGGTAATAGCAAACTGGAAGCTGGACTGGAACCAGGAACAACAGCAGGTAATAGCAGACTGGAAGCTGATGAACACAGCGGAGGGTCAACAAGCCGGTGGTCAGTAACGTTCGGACAGCAGAGGTACCAGGGGTAATGCAGAGGGATGGTCAGGCAAGCCAAGAGGGTCTGGTGCAGGCAGATAGCAGGATCGTCAAACAGGAAGCCGGGTCAGATAACAGGAAACACAGATCAGATCAGGTAACACTCACAGAATGCTGTAGAGCAGACAGCGGGGATGGAGTGTGACAGGCAGGTTTAAATAGCCCGCCTGACACCAGCGGGAGTGCGCGCACGCGTGCCCGTGTGTGACCGCACCCGTGAACGCGCGCACATGCGCAATGGGACCCGTGGCCGGGTTCCCGTGTGCCTGGGACGCCAGTTACTGGTAGGATCTTCGTGACACGCCCGCACACAATAGGGCGAAAGGGGGGGGAGGGCCATGTCCACAGCGTGTTACCCAATAAAGACAGGACTGGCAATTTGCAAATTACAGAGTCGCATATACATATGTAAAAACATCAATCCACGACAGAACATCACAGAATAATAAGCATACAGGTAATGCATACATTGCATAAAGGTAATTAATGATATTGTGGGCAAAGATGTTCAATGAAAAAAAAGAAGTAATTAAAGTAATAAAAATAATAACAATACCAACCACAAGCTAAATCTTGAACAGACAGGGCCGACCTCTAACGTGGGGAAGAAAAAAGATGGGAGGAACAATAAGGTGGTATCTAACCAATATTTCAATTAGATCAATGAAAAAATATTTAAAGCAATAGCTTAAAGCTAATGTACGCATTGAGCCCTGGGTATTTGGTAGCATCCAGGGTGTGTATCCATTTTGTCTCCAATTGGAGACATTTTTGATCGATATCACCACCTCTGGCGTGTACAGGGACATGTTCGAGAGCCGTAAAACCCATAACATGAGGGTCATAATTGTGTTGATCTGCTATATGTCGGTTAATAGAAGTAGATGTCTTGTGCTTATACAATGGTTTTTTATATGATCGCGAATGCGTACATTAAATGGACGTTTGGTTTTCCCAACATAATAGCAGCCACACATGCAAGTGGCCAAATATACTATGCCTACAGATTGACAAGTAACTTTTTGTTTAATTCTGTGTATATGACCATTTGGAAGCGGAATTTCACGTGAATCGTAGACAAAATCGCATATGTCACAATTTCCACAAGGAAATGTACCAGAAGTCATCAGTATAGATTCTGATTTAAGTGAATGATGGCTGACTATAATTCTGTCTCTTAATGATGGAGATAAGTAATCTCCGGATGGGATTTGATATATTTCTTGATAGTGTTGTCTGCAGTAAGAAGAGGCCAAAATTTATTTAGAATATCTCTGACTTCATTGTGATGTTGTGAGAACTGTGTTATCAAACGAACTGGCTGAAAGGTGTCCATATTTTTGCTAGAGTAAATTAGTTTTTTCCTATCAAGTTTTTTGACTTTATTGAAGGCCTGCTTCAATAGTCTGTGACTATATCCTCTTCTTTTTAGTCTCTGATATAAATCACGAGAGGCCGAAAAGAAGTCATTCTCATGCGAGCAGTTTGATGTGGAGATACTGACTATACGGGATACTATTTAAGAGTGGTTTTGGGTGGGCACTGTTGGCATGAAGAATAGTGTTTCCGGATGTCTCCTTACGATATAAAGATGAAAAAAGGTTACCATTAGGATCCAGTTGAATCTCTAGATCCAAAAAAGTTATTTTCTTCTGGCTGCACTCCATCGTAAATTTAAGATTGTACGATTTGGTAGCTAAAGTGTCGACAAATTTCAAAAGATGTTCTCGAGTACCAGACCAGAAAAAAATCAGGTTGTCAATATACCTGTGCCACGACACCATGTGGCACAGAAACTCGGTAAGGTCAGGATTGGCAAAAAGTTCTCTTTCCCAACCCCCCAGGTACAGATTGGCGTAGGTTGGTGCCCATAGCTACACCCTGTACCTGGAGGAAGTGGGAAGAGCCGAACATAAAATGGTTCCGCTTCAAAATGAAACTTAGAAGGTCAATAACAAATTGGCCATAGGCTTCAAATTTAGGGCCTCTTTCTTCTAACAGTTTGGAGATTACTTTAATGCCATTGTTGTGAGGAATAGCATTATAGAGACTCTCTACATCTAACGCCACCAACCAAACGTTGGGCGGTAGATGTAGGTCTTCCAAAATGCGAAGGAGATGTATAGTATCTTTGACGTAGGAGGGGAGTGATACAACGTGTGGACTCAGATATTTATCCAAAAGAGCGCTGGCGTTTTCGGTAAGACTCTGGCATCCTGACACAATGGGACGGCCAGGAGGAGACTTAAGGGATTTGTGAAGTTTTGGTAGAGCGTAAAATGTTGGTATTTTAGGGTCTTTTACATTTAAGAATTTCCAAGTATTAACATCTATAATCCCTTTTTGGTAGGCAGAGAAAATAAGTTCATAGTATTCAGTAGCAAAATTGTCAATGAGCAGTCGTGAGATAGGTCGGTACCAGTCTTTGTTGTCAAGGATGTTGCGGCACATGGATTCATATGCTGCAACATCCATAACAACCAGGTTCCCACCCTTGTCTGACGGTTTTATTACCAGCCCGGGGTGGTTCTGTAACGCTTTAAGGGCATCCTTATGAGCGAGAGATAAATTCGACGGATACGAGATAGAAAATTCATGGTGTTTGATGGCATTGGTGATTTGTTCTACAAATGCCCAAATATTTGGTTTAGCAGAAAGGGTAGGAAAGGATTTAGATTTAGGTTTGAACGAGGATGGAGGGGGGAAGGAGACACCGGAGACTACAATACCACAGCCATCGATAGATGGCTGGTATTCGTCTTCGGTACCACCCTCTTCCAAAAGCGTTAGCAAATCCTCAAAGGCCTGAATTTTGGCCAATGTAGGAACACTATTTTGTGATGATGGCTCAACGGCTTGGGTTTGCGAGGGTTTGTCATAGATGACCTTATACATGAATTTTCTCGCAAATAAATGGATGTCTTTAATGAATTGAAATTTATTGAACTCGGCAGAGGGACAGAAAGTGAGACCTAGTTGGAGTACCTTGATCTGTTCTTTAGTTAAAGGAAATGAAGAAAGATTGACTACATCTAAGTCGTGGGTTCATTGTGAATGAGGGCTTCTGAGCGCTAAAGTGTGGGACTCTGCAGAGAGTCCAGTGCCTGAGATAAAAAAAGGTGCGTCGGATAGAATCCGTTGAGGTGGTGGGTAGCTCCCCCATCCTTTTTTTGGGGATCCTGTCTTGTGATAGATCACGATATGTAGTAGATGAGCTAGAAGAAAATGAAGTGGAGAAAACATTAGGTACTTCATTGTTATTTCTAGGTACATTTTCAGAGCTAGGTTTGGTGGTAGATTTTTTGGGGACACTCCCGTCCCATCTATAGGCATAGCCATTAGTGTGAGCGAGTTTATCCCGTGTGGCCGTTTTTGATGCTAAAATCGGAGTGTGCTCTGGTGTCCTGCGTTTATAAGCACTATATATAAATTTTGTAAGTATTACTTTGAGACTATGTTAGTCCAATATATATTGGTAGATTTGTGAACCCTGACCCATCTGCTTCACACTGTATGTATTCTCCGCCAGGTCCTCTTATTTGCCCCCTGCAGCTGCTTACTGTACCCCGACCCTTGGTTCCGCTCTAGAGGCTCTCTGCGCCTGCCCGTGGTGATTTGCAGGTAGTCATTTTCCATCGTGGGTAGCTTGGGTTGCTTGCTGTGTGGATGGGTGAGTGGGTGGAGGATGGGTTGGCTCACTGGTGGACAATGAATTGAAATTTATTGAACTCGGCAGAGGGACAGAAAGTGAGACCTAGTTGGAGTACCTTGATCTGTTCTTTAGTTAAAGGAAATGAAGAAAGATTGACTACATCTAAGTCGTGGGTTCATTGTGAATGAGGGCTTCTGAGCGCTAAAGTGTGGGACTCTGCAGAGAGTCCAGTGCCTAAGATAAAAAAAGGTGCGTCGGATAGAATCCGTTGAGGTGGTGGGTAGCTCCCCCATCCTTTTTTTGGGGATCCTGTCTTGTGATAGATCACGATATGTAGTAGATGAGCTAGAAGAAAATGAAGTGGAGAAAACATTAGGTACTTCATTGTTATTTCTAGGTACATTTTCAGAGCTAGGTTTGGTGGTAGATTTTTTGGGGACACTCCCGTCCCATCTATAGGCATAGCCATTAGTGTGAGCGAGTTTATCCCGTGTGGCCGTTTTTGATGCTAAAATCGGAGTGTGCTCTGGTGTCCTGCGTTTATAAGCACTATATATAAATTTTGTAAGTATTACTTTGAGACTATGTTAGTCCAATATATATTGGTAGATTTGTGAACCCTGACCCATCTGCTTCACACTGTATGTATTCTCCGCCAGGTCCTCTTATTTGCCCCCTGCAGCTGCTTACTGTACCCCGACCCTTGGTTCCGCTCTAGAGGCTCTCTGCGCCTGCCCGTGGTGATTTGCAGGTAGTCATTTTCCATCGTGGGTAGCTTGGGTTGCTTGCTGTGTGGATGGGTGAGTGGGTGGAGGATGGGTTGGCTCACTGGTGGACACCATGGTACCCATGTTGCGCTTTGGGTGCTGTTTGCAGGATCATGCCTGACAGTTCGCAAACATATTAAAAGTTTATTCATGTTTAAAAAAAAAAAAAAATTCTGATGTAATTGATTCTACATTGCTGTAATCGATTATCATATATATTGTTTTCTGAATGTTAATTTTTCTTTATAGATTATATAGTAGCGGCATAGGTATAACCAACTGTCCCTGAGGAAGCCACTTCTGGCGAAACATGTAGGACCCCCAAATACCTATCCACGGGAGTGGCCGCCACACTTTTAGGCCGAATCTTGTAATAACCTCTCTACAAATGATTTTAAATGTCTTGTATGTTGATGCACACCTTGTCTATGTAACAATTTACAAATTTCTTACCTTTTAAAATTTGTTAATAAAAATTTCATGTTTTTTATCTAATTATATTCTGTTTTTTTGGCACCGCTATAATCCCCGCATCCCCATTCCATACACTAGTTGCATACTGTACTTGTTTTAAACTGAAATACTGAAATTTGCACTTAAAAAAAACTGTAATTTTGTAACTTTTGTAAATGCCAGTAAAAATTTGGCGGTGCCAGTAAATTTTGGGTGTCATGTCAGTAAATTTCAAACTCGTAGGTTGGCAGCACTGGTGCTGTGTCATCCTTCTGTCCTTACAAGCTGGGCAGTGGTGTTGCTTCAGTCCCCAGTCGCTCCAGTGGCGTCTGCAGCTCCGAGGCTGGAGGGTGTCCCGGCTGGCTTGTCAACAGGCAGCTTCCACAAAGCACGTCAGACGCTGAGAGTGGGTGGGCGTGGCTATAGAGCTCGCGTTCAGAGTATGCGTACTCCGGAGTATGCGTTCTTCAGTCCCCAGTCACCACTGGAGCGTCTGGAGACTGAAGCAACACCGCTGCCCAGCTTGTAAGGGCAGAAGGATGACACAGCACAGCTGAAGAAACTCCCTCACCACACCACAACTCTACGCCTGACTTTCACTGACATAATGTGAGTGCATTGTAAAGCAAATTAAAAGCTGTTGTTTATTAAGTTAATACACTTAGAGCGGCGCTGCTCTCTCTCTTTTTTTTTCTCATAAGCCCCCTGCCCGCAGACCCCCACAACCACAGCCCAGGGCTGTAGGGAAGAGGCCCTTATCCCTATCAACATGAGGACATAGTTGAGGGCATGTGGTTCAGGGAGGGGGGGCGCTCGCTCGTCCAGACCCTTTCCTGACCTGCTGGGCTGCATGCTCAGATAATGGTCTGGTATGGATTTTGGTGGGGACCCCACGCTGTTTTCTTTTTACATTTTGGTGTGGGGTTCCCCTTAAAATCTATACCAGACCCAAAGGGCCCTGGTATGGTTTGGGGAGACCCCCATGCCGTTTCCTTAAACATTTTAGTATTTCCGTTAATGGTATTGTATTTCCGGCAATTTAAATGTCATTTTTTTTTCTTATACACGATACAGAGCCACTTTACAGGTAGACTAAGGGGACCCCCAGGCACTATATTTAATGCGGTGCATCTGTACTGTACTGTCTATAATAATTGGAAAATAATAAAATTAAAATAGAATAGAAAATAAAAGAATAGAAAAGAGTAGAATAGAAAAAAAACAATAGAATAGCATAAAATAGATTATAACCATTTTATGAAATTTGAATGTCGAAAAGAATGAATTTGAATTTGAATAGAATAGAATAGAAAATAAATAGAAAAGAATAGAATAAAATAGAAAAAAAACAATAGAATAGAATAAATTAGAATATAACTTCTGAACTTTCCGAAATTTGAATTTTAAATAGAATTAATTTGAATAGAATAGATTTGAATAGAATAGAAAATAAGAGAATAAAATAAAAAAGAAAAGAATAGAAAAAAACAATAGAATAGCATACATTAGAATAGAACCGTCTTCAGAAGTTCAAATAGAATGAATTTGTATTCAAAGAGCATATATTGGAATAGAATAGAATAAACTAGAAAAAACAATAGACTAGAATAAAGTAGAATATAACTTCCAAAATTTCCTAAATTTGAATTTCAAATAGAATGAATTTGAATCAAAGTAGAATAGAAAATAAGAGAATAGAATAGAAAAGAATAGAAAAAAACATTAGAATAGAATAACTTAAAATAGCACCATCTTCAGAAATTAGAACAGAATGAATTTGAATTAAAATAGAATAGATTAGACTAGAATAGAAAATATTAGAATAGAATAGAAAAAACAATAGAATAGAATTCAATAGAATAGAATCAAATAGAATATAACAATCTTCCAAAATTTGAATTTCGAATAAAATAAATTAGAATTTGAATAGAATAGAAAGAACAATAGAATAGAAGTCAATAGAATAGCATACATTAGAATATAACCTTCTTCTTAAATTCTAATTTCGAATAGAATAAATTTTTATTCCAATAGAAAAGAATATAATAAAAAAAGAGTAGAATAGAAAATAGGAGAATAGAAAAAAAACAGTAGAAAAGAATAGAATAAATTAGAATATACTTGTCTTCTGAAATTCAAATAGAATAGATTGAAATAGAATAGAAAAGGATAGAAAATAATAAAATAGAAGAAAAAAGAATAGAATAGAAAAAAAACAATAGAGAATAGAATAAAATAGAAAAAAAAAATAGAGAATAGAACAGAATAAAAAAACAAAGAATATAGCCATCTTTAATTCAAATTTCAAATAGAATAGATTAGAATAGAAAATAATAGAATAAAAAAGAATAGAATAGAATAAATTAGAAAGAATATAATTCTCTTCCGAAATTTGAATTTCTAATAGAATGAATTTGAATTAGAATAGAATAATAAAAACAATAGACTAGAATTTAATAGAAAGAATATAACCATCCGAATCTTCAGAAATTAGACTTTTGAGTAGAATAAATTTGAATAGAATAGATTAAAATAGAATGGAAAAAATGGAAAGAATACAAAATAAGAGAATACAAAATAATAGAATATAAAAAAACAATAGAATAGAATAAATTAGAAGGAATGTAACTGTCTCCCGAAATTCTAATTTCGAATAGAGTGAATTTGAATAGAATAAATTAGACTAGCATTGAAAATAATAGAATAGAAAAGTATGGAATAGAAAAAACAATAGAACAGAATAAATTAGAATATACCGGTAACCATCCTACAAAATTAGAATAGAGTAGAAAATAGAATTGAAAAAACAATAGTATAGAATAAATCAGAAAGAATATAACCATCTTCTGAAATGCGAATTTCCAATAGAATAAGTTTGAATAGAATAAAAAAAATAGAAAATAATAGAAAATAGGAGAATAGACTAGAAACATGTAGAATAGAAAAAAATAATAGATGAGAATAATTTAGAAAGAGTATAACCATCTTCCAAAATTTGAATTTCGAATAGAATACATTTGAGTTTGAATGCCACTTCAAATTTGATTCAAACTTTTCTAATTCGGTTGAATTGAATTCAATTCGACTGAATTCGAAAAATGCTAATCGAATTTGAAAACTAAACGAATTACAAAAACAAATTAAATTAATTTAATGAATTTCAACTAAACAAAATTATTTAACGAATCTAAACATTTGTTTTTTTATTCCGCATATGTCTATTCTGCATTTCCACTGTGCTCAGGTTCTATTTCTTGTTCTCTCCTGGATATCAACTGTGCCATTATCCTCAGGTTCCTTTGCCTAGGAGTCATGAAAATCCCTAGAAATGTCATAATTTCTCCATCCAATGAGAGAACCCTTATTGTTCACTAAGACACTTTAATTTAATGGAGGGTGGCAGTATGGGGCTAAATCCCAACATCCCCAAAGTCAAATCAGAATCAGATGTCTTTCCAGAAGAAGCTTCTCTGTCTACAAAAGGTAATAACTGGAATATTGTGGTGTCTTTTCTTAGGCAGCACTTATATTTTTAATGTTTTAAATGGCTGATGAATTCGCAATAAATTACTCATAAATTTAGGCCTTTTCATGAAAATAAGTGGATGGCTGTTTCCTAAGCTATACCATTATTATTAACTTTTTATTAAGTTATTTCAAGTAAAGCCAAGCATCACTTTGAGTTCCACATCAAAACATCTAATCCATCTTGCAGGTTAGAGGTTAAAATAGCACTGGTGTAACTTACTGATAGCGTGCCAAAGCATGTTCTGCAGTTTATCATTACAGACAAATACGATGGAAGTTCAAAACTTATTGATTTCGGTACATATTGGTGACTAAATCCCTTAAAAAAAAGTTTGTCCAGATGTAGTCAGATTGTGCATTAAAGAAAATTCTTAGCAAGGAAACAAATACCTAAGCAATACACACAGGTTCTGTCCCTTGGCTCAGTTTCACACACATCATAGATATCCTAAAACCTCCGTAGAATGTCTCATATATCACAATCACTTCTAGACTTTGTGGTAACAAATTACTTTGAAAAAGTTTGTACTTGAATGAATGGATGGCGAGAATGTTGGTTAAAAGAAATATGGTAACCAAATATCTTGCTTCCACTGGGACCAATTAGGGCACCATCAGATTCAGAGGAGGGATTTTTGCATGATACACCTGCAGTAAAACGTTAGGGTAGCTTAAGACTTCATGTGGGTATCACCGTCACATATTTCTGTACACAAATGCCTATGACATATCCTCTCCAGATGTATTAGGAACATGTGGGTCTATTTTTTTTTTTAAGAAATAGCTTCCATATGTAAACACCCTATGAGTGCCCATCAGCACTGATCAATGGTCACAGCTGGACGTTGAGCTGGGACCTTTACTCGTTATGCGTCAATCTGAATTTTGCTACACTCCCAATGGGAGACTTAAATAGCATGCATAGCAATCTGTGCCAAAGTCAGACATGCTGCAGCTGTCTATGAAAGATGCTGTTGCTGCACTGCTTTTTTTCTCCATGCAAAACCAGAAGCTAAACACTCTGACATGTATAATCCTTTTCTGTTACAAAACAGGATTCTTGTTTTATGGAATTTGGAATCACTAATGTGCTTATGTAATTCTATAATGCGATATCTTACATTTTACTCCAGTATTTCCTTGGAGTCTCAAAGAATGCAAAGATCTATGAACATATGAATGAATATATTTTCTAATGCATTACCTGCTAGTCAATACAAGATGCCTTAAAGCTAGATAGTGATGGCTTAACCAAGCCCCAGTAGATTACATTTCTCCACTAGTTCAGGATTCTGGACAAGCCTTGATGGATCTCGCTTGAGGGAAGGGACCAAACTTATTATATTAGTTAAATGGAGCAATGGCTCGTTATGTATTTTGTTACCACCCCAGCTTGACACCAAACGCCATTGAAATACTAGTCTAGGTTTGGGGTGGACAGCCATTTTAACCTGAAATTCATAGAAAATAACAGGGTATCAACTCGTTCCCGTCTGGCCTATGGCATAATGATAACAGGGCTGGCCTCTCCTCCCCCCTGGTGGACATCACATCATATCATATCCTCCCAGATCATGCCTCTCACGGCCTGCGGGAGACACAGCTGACACAGCCAATGACTGATCACTGTACCAGCCCACTACTGGTACCATGTGAACGCTGAAACCAGCCACAGCAGTTCACATGACAGTTTCAGGCCATCCATTGTGTACAATTGGGTTGCTAGCTGTGATTGGTCACAGTGATTACATGGTACAGACTGGGCCAATCACAGCCCATCTGTGCCATGTGATCAGCTGTGACCAGCCACAGTTATTCACAACAAAACAAACTGAATGAATTAATTTCATTCAATAAATTGCTTGCATATAGCAAAGAAATTCATTTCTATAAGCAAACATAATGTGTACAAAATGATGCATATATATTCTGATCACTTCCTCAGAGTAGTTCAATGTTACTATGGTAACATTATACTGCTCTGCTCAAAGTGTGTTAAAAAATAGTAAATAAATATATATATATATATATATATATATATATATATATATATATATATATATATATATATATATAAATAAATTAAAAGCCACCAGTTAGTGTCCCTGATCACCACCTGACCAGTTATATGATGACATTGTACTGCACTTGTGACAGAATGTAAAGAAAAATAATTCTTAAAGTTCCAAAATATTATGACAAAAAAGTAAAAAACTTGCCATGCCTATTACTAAATACCTTGGACTGTCTACCCAAAAAGGGTATTTTGTGGGATATTTGTACTGTCTTGACATTTTTGGACCTCAAGAAATGAGAGCCTGTCAGTGTGTCAGGATTGATCAATTTTCAGATATACTGTAGTATATACCATAGTTTGGGGACTATATACATTTCCTACAGACTAAATAATATACACTGATGTGGGTTATTTTCTCCTCAGGAATGTAGCATTTTGTCCTAAATTTATGAAGAAAGATTATTTGTTGGCAAAAAAATGTAACAGAAACAAAGAAAAACATGTTTTTTTCAAAATTTTCAGTCTTTTGTGGTTTATTAAAAAAAACCCAGTGCTGATTAAATACCACTAAAAGAAGGCACTATTTGTGTGAACAAAATTCTAAAAATTAAGCTTGAGTAAATTGTTTGCATAACCGCGCAATTGTCATTCAAAGTGTGAGAGCGCTAAAAACTGGAAATTGGCCTGGGCAGGAAGGGGGTAAAAGTGTCAGTTATTTAAGTGGTTAAAGCATAAAGTGTATATAAATATATATATATATATCTATATATAGATATATATAGATATATATATATCTATATATATATCTATATATATCTATATATAGATATATATATCTATATATAGATATATATCTATATATATCTATATATCTATATATATATAGATATATATCTATATATCTATAGATATATATATATATATATATATCTATAGATATATAGATATATAGATATATATATCTATATATCTATATATCTATAGATATATATATATATATAGATCTATATATATATATATATATATATATATAGATCTATATATATATATATATAGATATATATATATATAGATCTATATATATATATATATATAGATCTATATATATATATATATATATATATATATATAGATAGATAGATCAAATGTAACTCGTAGCCCAGGCAAAATGTAGATTAGCTTTTAGTAGATTATTATTACTTTTAATACTATTTTTGTCTTTTACTTAAAGTGGTTGGACAGGTAAAACGTTTTTTACCTTAACGAATTCTTGCATTAAGGTGAAAAACTTTTCAACAGCTGCACCCCCCCCCCCAAACACTTACCTGAGTCCAATCCAGCACTGTGCCCAATAGCAGCAGCTCTTCTCTGCTCTCTCTTTTCACAGGAGACCTGGTAGCAGCTGGAGCCATAGGCCAAGCCTGTGAGGAGGGAGTGGAAGTAGGAGTGGAGGGAGTGGAAGGTACACACAGCCCGGCTTGGGATCAAGCCAGCGCTTGTGCCCCCATAGCAAGCAGCTTTCTATGGTGCATTTAGAGAAGAGGAGGAGTCAAGACCGCCAATGGGGGACCCAGGAGAGAAGGTTCGGGTCACTCTTTGCATAACCATTGTACAGAGCAGGTAAGTGTAATATGTTTGTTTAAAAAAAAAAATACATTCACTTTAAATTCGTCAGTTATGGGAGTTATATTTTAGTCACAAGTGGAGCCTCAGCAACTGAGCCAGTACCTGGCTTCTTAAATGTCTCGGATACTCCAACAGTGAAAAGCTTAGGTAGTTTCTTTCCCCTTGCAGCTGAGGGGGTTCCTATCCACCTTTTTCTTTTCCAACTCCTCCTTCTGTATTCTCAATATTATAATTTTTTTTAATCCAACATAGAGGGTTACTACAGCAGTTGTGCAGAAGCAGAAACTTAAACTCAAATCTCACCAAAACAATCCCCAAGTTACTGTAGATAATTTACATTTATTTTGCCGGAATTTACAAAAACAGAAATATCAGTTTTGGGAGGATTAAGACTTTACCACTTGCCCACCGGGCAAATTTCAGCACTGCTCTCCTACATAAATCATAATTTTTTTAGCTACAAATTTACTCAGAAACTTCAAACATTATATATATATATTTTTTAGTAGAGACCCTGGCGAATAAGATGACAGTCATTGCAACTTTTTTTGTCACACTGTATTTGCGATTATTCACTTTCATGAAAAAAAAAAACAGTAATGTGAGCCCAATTTTTTTGTATAATGTTATCTAATGTAACAGATGATGATATGTTGATTAAATAAATAAATCTCCATAGGCGACTCTTTAACATTTTTTACAGGTTACATGTTTAGAGTTATAGAGGAGGTCCAGTGCTAGAATTATTGCTCTTGTGCTAATGTTTGTGGTGATACCTCACATGTTTGGTTTGACGTTGTTTACATATGTGGTTCTGCGTGCAAGCTCGCGGGGACGGGTGCGCTTTAATTTCTTTTATTTTAGTTTTTTATTGTTTATTTTATTTACTTTTTTTATTTTTACACTTTCCCTTTAAAAAAATTGTTTTGATCACTTTTGTTCCTATTACCAGGAATGTAAACATCCATGGTAATAGGAATGGTGCCCCACATCTCTCCTCTAGGCAGGAAAGGCTGAGATAAAAAAAAAATCATGATCCCAGCTTTTCCTGCCTAGTGCCCGTTTTTTTTTTTTTCTTCTGCCGGCCCAGACATGACATCATAATGTCACACCCGGGCATCCGAGTCATAGAGATTGACGGGGACCATCTGTCCCTCGGAAATCTCTATGGCTAACTTCCTCCAGTGGTGGATTCCTTCTCCAGTTCGCCGATCATACGGACGACCCGAGAGAAGCACCGGAGGCCTGTGGGAGGGGGGATGTCCCCTCCTGCTGCCTGTAAGAACGATCAAGTGGCCAAACAGCCACTATGATCATTCTTACGGTGAATGGAAAAGATTGATATCTGAATGATGTCTGTAGCTGCAGGCATCATTCATATATCACCACTGAAAGCCCAGGACGTCATATGACGGCCAGTGGTTGGCAAGTGGTTAAAATTATTTATTTTAAAGCTTTGTGAAATACAAAAAAACTGAAGGTGTACATAATTACATACTTTACATTGGGCATTATGATATAATTACAGATAGCACTTATAACATATTAATTAGTAAACAAGCAATGCTGCCTTCTTAAAGCTTTATAAAAAAAAGAATATAAAATTATGAACTTAAAGGAGTGTTTTTATCACTGCAAAATTCTCCCATCATTCACCTGCTTCTTTCCCACTTTCTTTCTACCAATTTTCCACATTCACGCAGTGTTTTTTGTCCATTTTTAAAGGTATTTTAAGCTGAACTCCTGGGAAAAAAATAAATACTTTCTTGCAGTCCACATTGCAAGAGTAAATTTTCATTCAAGTCTAACATAAGAAGGAAAGCATCTTTACTTACAGGCACCTCCACTCCCACAGGCTCCATGCTGCAAGACCAGCCCCCATAGCCTCTTTTACACGTCAGCAATCACAGGTCATCTGACATCATGTCTAATGCAGAGTCCATGGCCCTGCTCTGGACATCAGGACACCAAGGAACAGTCTACTGCCAGAGTGCCAGCTGCTGCGGGAGCAGAGTATCAGATAAGTAAAACTGCCTAAACAGGCATTTTTACTTGGATTTTTTGCATATGGAGTGTGCTGAACCTGTGATGTTAATATAGGCTCAGAATTTCATGCTTGATCGTTTGTGTGTGTGTGTTTTTTTATTCTTAAAAATTAGTTCCCCCAGTCTTCCTAGTGCCAACCAGGTATCCCCATAGCAAATTAGCAGCATGCATGCATTACCTTCTTATGCTGATACCAGCCCATATGCCCTTCAGCTTTGAGTGGGGATCATTTAAGAGTGGTTTCTGCATTTGGGTAACTTCCACACTTGAAAAATACATCAAATGAGTATTCGTTGGTAAATGCAGATGCAAAGAAGCATCAGTGTTTACAAGCGTATGTCCCTGTACAGCCATTCAGTTATGTGGTACCATACACGGCCTGGTGCAGCTCCTTGGCCATGTGGAAAGGCAGAGAAATTTACTCTAGGTGCATGAAGCACCTACAGTACACATATCCCCTGCCTGTTGGTGATGTGAAGAAAGTGAAGGATCCCTTCTACACATATTTTGAGATTGTCCCAAATTCCGACCCTTCTAGAGCAAACTGAAGAGGCCTATAGACAGAGGTGGTTCTTCTGGTTAGAATATACATGCACAGAGAAACATAAAGAAATAAAGAAGAATAAAGAAACATAAGCCTATCTTTTCAAAGGGTTGAGGTAATAATACAGCATTACCTTTCTGAATACACTTAACAACAGGGCTGAGACACCCAAATTGCTTCCCTTCTTCCCTCAACCTCCATTTATTTATTTATTTTATTTATTTATTTATTTCAGGTACTTATATAGCGCCGTCAATTTACGCAGTGCTTTACATATTCATTGTACATTCACATCAGTCCCTACCCTCAAGGAGCTTACAATCTAAGATCCCTAACTCACATTCATACATACTAGGGACAATTTAGACAGGATCCAATTAACCTACCAGCATGTCTTTGGAGTGTGGGAGGAAACCGGAGTACCCGGAGGAAACCCACGCAGACACAGGGAGAACATGCAAACTCCAGGCAGGTAGTGTCGTGGTTGGGATTCGAACCAGCGACCCTTCTTACTGCTAGGTGAGAGTGCTACCCACTAGACCACTGTGCCGCCCATCTCTTCCCTACCTTCCCCTATTTTTATACTCCCACTCCTGAACGAATTTCACATCTCAGTTTTTGTTTATTACCCACTTCAGCTCCGGAAGGGGGCACTCTTTATATCTGAGGGAAAAAGATCATCTGGAGAATTAATCTCCAAATGCGTTAAGGTTTCTTCACAGTAAGAGCTGTGAAAATGTGGAATAGACTCCCTTAACCTCCCTGGCGGTTTTCCCAAGTGTGGCTCGGGGGTTAAATTTCAGTACCATTAGTGGTAACCCTGAGCCACATTGCATTGGAGGATCCTGGTGCGGTATACTTACCTTGTCCCTAGGATACTGCGATATCCCCCCGCTGTGTCCGTGGGCTCTGTCCTCCTCCCGATGCCTCTCTGTGCCATGCTCCGTTCCCTGCGAGCGTCGCGACGCATGGGGGCGGAGCGTGGTGGCAAATTAAAGAAAATTGAAAAATCATAATACATACAGTACACTGTAATCTTACAGATTATATTACTGTATGAAATAATTTCACATCCCTTTTGTCCCCAGTGCTTTGGCCAATGGCCTTCATGCAGTTTTATACGATATATACTGTTCTTTCTGCCTGGAAACTGGAGATTGTCCATAGCAACCAAAAAGTGCCCCTTAAGTCAAAAGTGGTTTTAGACCAGCTAGAAAACAGTGATAGTAAATTAGAACACTTGCAGAATTGAGCGATAGTGAATCGTGGGGAAATTCTTTTTATTATTATTATATTATTATTTTTTTATAATTATTTATATTTATTTATTATATTATAATTTATGATTATATGTTTCAAACTTTATCATACCCGGGATATTTACTAGACTCTTGTTTGGACAGATTTAAGTGTGTTATTGCTAAGAATTACAGGCCTACAATATAAAACGCCAAATTTCTATGCAAAATAATTGTACCACTTTGAGACGCAAAAATCTGACATAATCATACAGCCAAGGAGGCTATGAGCTGGTTCTGGCCAGCTCAGTAGATTGCTTTAAAAAAGGCCTGGATTATTTCCTAAATACACATAATATAACTGGATACTAACATTTATAGGTAAAGTTGATCCAGGGAATATCTGATTGCCTCTTGGGGGAAGGACATTTTTCCCCTGCTGGAGCAAATTGGCTCATGCTTTGCTGGGGTTTTTTGCCATCCTCTGGAAAGTTTGAGTTCAACTTTGGGTAAAGGATTGTGTACATAGGATTGTATAATTTTTTTCCCCCTTTTTATTGGATGAACTACATGGATTTGTGTATTTTTTTCGACCAGACTTTAACTATGTAACTAACTAAATATGTAACTATGTAAGAAGCAGAATTACTAACATTCATCTACCAGCAGGTGGGTAGCTGTCTGATCTAAGAAGAAGTGGGCAGGGACTTACACAGTTTGGTGCCAACACTTGACCAATTGTGAGCCCCCTTACAACCAGACTGGTGACTGTAATAAAATGGGGTAATTTCTATGAAATGATGGCTCTATGTCAGTGATGGCGAACCTTGGCACTCCAGATGTTTTGGAAATACATTTCCCATGATGCTCATGCACTCTGCATTGTAGTTAAGCATCGTGGGAAATGTAGTTCCAAAACATCTGGGGTGCCAAGGTGCCAAGGTTCGCCATCACTGCTCTATGTTTAACGTAGCATCACCCCCGCCACTTTCTTAGGAGCTGAAAGATTGTAGGGTAGGTGCATAAATACTCCAAAAGAATGTGTGACACAGGTGTGCTGAATGTGAACTCTTCTTCAGCCCAGGTTCACACTGAGCTGCAGGAATGAAGCCGTGCAAGTTCAGCTGAACTTACACGATTTCACCCCTGCATATTAGTCCAGATTTCTGCACAGGTGTCAATGTAAATTACAGCCCGAAAAAAAAAAGTAGTACAGAAACTACTTTATGAAATCGGTGCTGCGCCGCAAGTGCAGCGTCGCACCGATTATGACAATACCATTGCCGCCGATTTGACATGTCAACTCGCATGTCCAATCGCACCAGTGTGAACCAGGGCTAACTACGGGAATGATGTAATTTCTATGACCAGCTGCTGAACCAAGTTCAAGATTTTTGTTGAATTGTTTGGATTGACGTTCTCACTCTTATATTGCTTTTCTTTTGTTGCTAGACCAATGTATACTAACTGTATGACTCTATGTATTTTTTATTAGCCACAATCTCCTTTGCTCCTGAAGGCACGCCTAACATGTTGAGCACATTTCCAATAATGTAACATTGATCTGCTGTCCAACCACATCCTCGGACTCCTATCTACTTTGGATGGACATCCATACGTCCGAGTTTCTATCTATATAGATGGTCTTGTACAGCAGCAACTTCATTAAGTATTTATGCATTTAGATGATTTGTGGTATTTTAATAATCAGTGTTTTATATATGTTTTTTTCAATAAACAATTTTTGTAATTTACCTGGTGTTACTGTGCCTAAAAAGTCTGAAGTCCCTCTCTTCATTTTCTGTTATAATTTTAAAACGCTGTGCTTTTTTACTGTCCATGTATCCACAGTACCACTCTGTGTTATGATAATTCCATATTGATATCAAGTTCAAGATTTTGTATCCAGGGTTTATATGGTCATTTTACTAAATCATTTTAACCAAAATGAATCCTATATGTCTCTCCTCTATCAACCAGTAAAGCCCTGATGTGAATCTTAGAAAATGGATAGGCTTATAATTGATTAGATAATAAATATTTATCTTGGTTTCTCAACAAGTGATGTGATACTCCATTGTTCTTTTGTCCCTGTTTTGTTCTTTTGGTTGTCAGGGGCGGGAGGTTTATTTTTTTTAAATACATAAAAGAAGAAAACTTCAAATATTCCTTTAGATCAGCAGAAGTGAACCCACTGTATTGCTGGGGTGGATATCATGGATTGCCATTCAAGTTAGATTTAAACACGTTTTATTTCCTATTCTTGTTGGAGTTTAGGTACTTTTCAATTAATCCCCAAAGGAAAATATAACTATTTTTAGGATGACAGAATTTCATAAAAGGTAAAACAGAAATGGCTTCAATAATGATAGCAATGCCAGATGAGACGACTGTAAATACTGTTTGTGAGTTGTTGCAGCAATGTATCACTGTCTCTAGATAGGAAGATTATTATGGCTATTGATTACTTTTCTTTTGGCAGAAGAGTTTTAGCAATTATACACAGCACTCTCCCCAGGTATCAGAACCAGCCAATTTTCTCATTACAGGAAGAAATTGGATGGAGGGTAAGTGTTCTAACAGCAGGTTACTTTATTGTGTTATCTGTAGGACAGACACAGAAAGACACATTATTGCTAAAATGAATGGAAAATGTATTTAATGGCACCTTACCATTTACTTTATTTCAATTTGGTTTGGTAAATTTGAAGCTTTTTCATAATGTATTTGTAATTATAGTACATATAATGCCTTTTCACATTATGTTCCTATCAGCTCTGCACTCTAGCTGAATTTTTAAAACCGGTTGAAAGGATGAGTACCTCTATTGGGTGCTATAATAAGAGGAAAGGCAAAGAGCTAAAGTAAACGATTGCTTGATTTGCTCCAAATCTTTTACAGACGATAACTAAAGGTAATACACTAAACATTGGAGATCACCACTCTTAAGAACTAAGAAGCAGGGTTAAAATTAAGGAATAAAGATAAGGAGTAGAGATATTTCAGGCAAAATTTAAATATGTCTCAGAGCAATTGAATAGCAAATTCAGATAATATATGTGGAGGGTTTAGTATCTGTCTCCAGCCTGGGGCAAATTATTATGATGGTATTCTGAAGCAAACATTTAATTTTTGTACTAAGCCTCTGAATATGAAACATTGGTTCTCCCCCCTAATGTTAATAAACAGCAAACAGTTGCCACCATCTCACATGTGATATTAAATATGAAATTGTAAAGGTTACAATCATTGGTAGTACGCTTACAATCAGAGCAACATCACATCAAACCTAGCTCCCTACCACTAACTATTAGCAGCCAATAAAAAATGTACATGTGATTGTGCAATACAATGTTTCTTGAAGTGAGAATCGTCTTAGTTGTTTTAGCCACATAAAAACTGAAACCACAAACAAGCAGCAGGCATCTCTTAAATGTTGAAGCCCCGTTCCCTCAAGAATTGCACTTCATGCAATTATTTTGTATTACATTTTATAACAATAGTAATAGTAATCTCATTGCCTTAGGCTTCGTTTACATTTCCGTTGCCCTCTAAAGAGCAATCCACATTCACACTGTTCTTCAGTAGGTATTTGACAGAAGGCACTAAATCTCTTCCTCCATTAAGCAATGCTCTACTGTATCGTCTAACTTCCCTGACACTTTAGGCAGTGGCGGCTGGTGCTCAAAATTTTTGGGGGGGCGCAAACAAACTGAAAAATACTGAACCCCCCTCCATCAATTGCAGCCTCACTGTGCCCATCAAATGCAGCCCTTATGCCCATCATATGCAACCACGTGTGCCCATCATATGCAGCCACGTGTGCCCATCATATGCAGCCTCTTGTGCCCAGTATATGCAGCCATTTGTGCCCAGTATATGCTGCATCTAATCAGTTTGGTTGCTCTTCCATACACTTTCTCCAGTTCTCCAATATCTTTTTTGTGAACTCTTGCCCAAAACTGAACTTCATATTCCAGATGAGGCCTTAACACAAGAATGTGTTTTTCTAGCTTTAGAAACTGTAGCTTGGCATTGCATGCTATTAAAGGATAAGTTCACCTTTTAATGCAATAATAAAAATAATTAATGCAAAATGTGCATGTATTATTTTTTGTTTTCGGGGCCTCTAATGCATTGCACCAGCCATCAGCAGATCGCTGGTGCAAGATGGTGCCATGCAGGTCTCCTGCAGATCTGCCAGTGTATCTGTGTGCCCATACATCCTATACGGGCAAGCAGATACAATCTGACAGGAAGAGAGAGTGGAATTGAAAACTACAATCCGACAGGCACAAAGGCTGCCATACCTTGTAGATTTCCATTCACAGATTACTGTGAATAAGTGATTTGACCGAGCGGAGCCACGCTTGGCCACTTTTTTTTAAGTTGTGACTGCTAGCCCCCCCCCCCCCCCCCCGTGAAGATCCCCGCTAGCTGTCAGATTGAGGAATTGGGGAATTGGGGGAGTTCAGATGCCGGTTCATTTGTACCATGTTACCCCTTGAATATGGGTGTAACATGTAACATGTTACAAAAAGGTGAACTTATCCTTTAAGTCTATGATCTACCAGAACACCCAGATCCTTCCCAACCATTAACTCCCCAGCTCTTCTCTTCCTATAAGGCATGATGTATGCATGTTTTTGCCCCCAAGTGCATGACTTCATATTTATCAACATTAAACCTCATTTGCCACATTGTTTCCCAATTAAATAGTTCATTCATGTAAGTTGGTAACATCCTGTAAGGACATTTTTTCACCACGTAGCTTCCACGTGTCCTGTGCAAAGACTTAAAGTGTTTGTTACCCCAACACAGCACATTCCTAATATGTGCCTGCTGTACCATGTAATTGTATGAAAAAATATCCTGTTCTCTATGTATTGCTTCCTTCATGTGAAATCTCCTGGTGTTCCTGTCAGTCCCTCTGCTTTCCTATTAAAAACTGACCACACTAAGCAGGAGAGCACACTGTGATCAGTTCTCTAGCTATGCTGGGAACTCAGTGTACTCTCCTCCAATGATCAGACACTCCCCCCATGCACATGCACAGCCATTCACTGGGAAGCTCAGTGTGCTGCTGTTTCTCCTACCACCCCCACCCCAGCTCTTATGCAGCTGAGAACAGAGGAAATGTGATCACTTATATAAAAGGGAAAACATTTATGTATATATTTTTTTATAGCTATACAAACATGTTTTGCCTTTCATTTCGATTTTAAAATGGATGGGTTGTTTTACAAGGTGATCCTTTACAATTACTTTAAATGGTACTTTTCATCCCAATTGCTGTATCATTTATAAATATGGTAAAAAGTTAGGGTCTCAATATTGAACCCTGGTGTGCACCATTAATAACCTTAAACCATTCAGAGTATGAATCATTAATTATTACGCCCTGAATACAGTCTTTTAGCCAGTTTTAAACTGAATTTTCTACTTACTGTACATACTATATATAGCCATGGGTGGCAAATGGTGTCCAATGTTTTTGCAAAATCGAAGTATACTATATACACAGCAACTCTTTTTTGTCTAAGTTTTTTCCTACTTCCTTAAAAAAATAAATCACATGTGTTTGACTACTTCAGTCTTTCCTGAATCCATGCAGTCTATTGCTTAAAATTTTATTTTCTAGCAAAAATTCTTCTATGTGGTCTTTTATTAAACTTTCCAACTATAGACATACCCCACTTTTAAGTACACAATGGGGTTTATTTACTAAAGCTGGAAAGTGCAAAATCAGGCTCACTTCTGCATAGAAACCAATGAGCTTCTAACCCCAGCTTGTTCAATTAAGCTTTGGTAATAAAACCTGGAAGCTCATTGGTTTCTATGCAGAAGTGAGCCTGATTTTGCACTTTCCAGCTTTAGTAAATAAACCCAATTGTGTACTTCAAAGTGGGGTATGCCTGTATAGAAGTTAACCACTTCAGCCCCGGAATATTTGGACCAGAGGACTTTTTACAATTTGGCACTGCACTGCTTTAACTGGTAATTGCGCGGTCATGCAATGTTGTACCCAAACAAAATTTGTGTCCTTTTTTTCCCACAAATAGAGCTTTCTTTTGATGGTATTGATTTGGGATTGATTTGATTTGACAGAAAATTAAAAAAAAAATGATATTTTCAACTTTATGTTATAAGAAAAATCCAACTCAATTTTAGTCATACATTTAGGCCAAAATGTATTCAGCCAGATGTCTTTGGTAAAAAAAAAATGTTGCAACCCCCCCCCCCCCCCAAATGACCCCATTTTGGAAAGTAGACACCCTAAGGAAATTGCTAAGAGGCATGTTGAGCCCATTGAATATTTTATTTTTTGTCCCAAGTGATTGAATAATGACAAAAAATAAAACATTTTTACAAAAAGTTGTCACTAAATGATATATTGCTCACACATGCCATGGGCATATGTGGAATTACACCGCAAAATAAATTCTGCTGCTTCTCCCGAGTATGGGGATACCACATGTGTGGGACTTTTTAGGAGCCTAGCCGCGTACGGGGCCCCAAAAACCAATCACTGCCTTCAGGATTTCTAAGGGCGTAAATTTTTTATTTCACTCCTCACTACCTATCACAGTTTTGCAGGCCATAAAATGCCAAGATGGCACCCCCCCAAATGACCCCATTTTGGAAAGTAAACACCTCAAGCTATTTACTGAGAGGCATGTTGAGTCCATGGAATATTTTATATTTTGCCACAAGTTGCGGGAAAATTACAAACTTTTTTTTTTTTTTTTTTGCACAAAGTTGTCACTAAATGATATATTGCTCACACATGCCATGGGCATATGTGGAATTGCACCCCAAAATAAATTCTGCTGCTTCTCCCAAGTATGGGGATACCACATGTGTGGGACTTTTTGGGAGCCTAGCCACGTATGGGGCCCCGAAACCAAGCACCACCTTCAGGATTTCTAAGGGCGTAAATGTTTGATTTCACTCCTCACTACCTATCACAGTTTTGAAGGCCATAAAATGCCAAGATAGCACAAACCCCCCCAAATGACCCCATTTTGGAAAGTAGACACCCCAAGCTATTTGCTGAGAGGCATGGTGAGTATTTTTCAGGTCTCATTTGTTTTTGAAAGTGAAGAAAGAAAATACATTTTTTTTTTTCTTTTTTCAATTTTCAAAACTTTGTGACAAAAAGTGAGATCTGCAAAATACTCCCCATACCTCTCAGCAAATAGCTTGGGTTGTCTACTTTCCAAAATGGGGTCATTTGGGGGGGGGGGGGTTGTGCCATCTGGGCATTCCATGGCCTCCGAAACTGTGATAGGTAGTGAGGAGTGAAATCAAAAATTTACACCCTTAGAAAGCCTGAAGGCGGTGCTTGGTTTTCGGGGTCCCGTACGCGGCTAGGCTCCCAAAAAGTCTCACACATGTGGTATCCCCGTACTCAGGAGAAGCAACAGAATGTATTTTGGGGTGTAATTTCACATATGCCCATGGCATGTTTGAGCAATATATCATTTTGTGACAACTTTGTGCAAAAAAAAAAAAAAATTGTCTTTTTTCATTCTATGAAATTATTCTATTACTCTATCTAAATTATTCTTTTTTCAATATTCCATGGACTCGACATGCCTCTCAGCTTGGGGTGTCTACTTTCCAAAATGGGGTCATTTCGGGGGGGGGGGGTTTGAACTGTCCTGGCATTTTATGCACAACATTTAGAAGCTTATGTCAGACATCACCCACTCTTCTAACCACTTGAAGACAAAGCCCTTTCTGACACTTTTTGTTTACATGAAAAAATAATTTTTTTGCAAGAAAATTACGTTGAACCCCCAAACATTATATTTTTTTTAAAGAAAAGGCCCTACAGATTAAAATGGTAGGTGTTTCATTTTTTCTTTTCACACAGTATTTGCGCAGCGATTTTTCAAATGCTTTTTTTTTGGAAAAAACACACTTTTTTAATTTTAATGCACTAAAACACACTATATTGCCCACATGTTTGATGGTTTAAAAAAGATGATCTTAGGCCGAGTACATGGATACCAAACACAACATGCTTTAAAATTGCACACAAACGTGCAGCGGCGACAAACTAAATACATTTTTAAACGCCTTTACAGGTTGCCACTTTAGATTTACGGAGAAGGTCTACTGCTAAAATTACTGCCCTCGATCTGACCTTCACGGTGATACCTCACATGCATGGTGCAATTGCTGTTTACATATGATGCCAGAACGATGCTTGCGTTCGCCTTTGCGCGAGAGCAGGGGGGGACAGGAGTGCTTTTTTCTAATTATTTATTTTGCTTTTTAATTTTATTTTTAAACTGTTCCTTTCATTTATATATTTTTTTATCATTTTTATTGTTATCTCAGGGAATGTAAATATCCCCTATGCTAGCAATAGGTAGTGACAGGTACTCTTTTTGAAAAAAATGGGATCTAGATCTCTCTTCTGCCCTCAAAGCATCTGACCACACCAAGATCGGTGTGATAAAATTCTTTCCCAATTTCCCAATGGCGCTGTTTATATCTGGCGAAATCTAAGTCATGAAATGCTCGTAGCTTCCAATTTCTTAGGCCATAGAGATGATTGGAGCCATCCTGGTCTCTGATCAGCTCTATGGTCAGCTGGCGGAACCACCGGCTGAATTCTCAGGTTCCCTGTTGGGACAGGAGAGCCAGAAAAAATCATGGAAGATGGTGGGGGGGGGCATTTCCTCTCACTGCTTGTAAAAGCAGTCTGCAGGCTAATTAGCGGCTAGGATTGCTTTTAAATGAAAGCCAACCGCTGGCTGAAAAGAATGATACCAAGATGATACCTAAACCTGCAGGCATCATTCTGGTATAACCACTCAAAGTCCCAGCAACATGCCAGTACATTGCTGGTCCTTGTTGGGCATATATTGTAATCTTTTTTTTCATGCAGTCTGTGGGCTGCATGAAAAAAAGAGATTGATCGGTGGGTATGCCCACCATTAGAATACCTCCCTTCGTCCACTTCTAATGATGAGCATACATGCACCATTTATATATGCCGAAGCATGGGGGCATCCGCCCCAAAAGTTAGGAGCAAATCGCTCCTCCACCCCTGCTGCAGCCAATTGGCGTACCTGCTAAGCAAATGATGGTTTTTAATAAAACAAAGTAACATTACAGTAAGACATACCATACCTGCAAAGCAAATACAAAAAAAAAAATAGTAAAAAATAAAACATTTTTTAACACAACCTGTGCCTAAAATATATATATATATGCCGAAGCATGGGGGCATCCGCCCCAAAAGGTAGGAGCAAATCGCTCCTCCGCCCCTGCTGCACCCATGCTTCGGCATATATGCTCTTTTTTTAACTGTGGTGGTGATATCACCTCCGACAGCGCTGGAGTCACGGCTTTATGTATCGTGGGAGCAAACGCTGTTGCTGTCAAGATAAATAAATCTGCGCTGCAGCTGAATAGCGTACCTAAAAACAAAAAAATGGTTAACAATAAAACACAGTAAACAGTAAAGTATAAAAAAATGACATACCTGAAAAGCAAACATGATAAAACATAATAACAATAAAAAATTGCAGAATAGAATACAATAAAAAAGAGCAGAACAATAGAGAGAGAATAGAGAAAGAGAGAACAATAAAACAAAAACTATTTTTGTTTTTTTTATTTTATATTTTTTTGTGTATTTTTAATTTTTAATTTTTTTTTTTTTTTACACTTTTATTAGTAACTGTAACTGTAACGGTTCGGTTTCAGGTTCGCTTCTCTCAAAATGCAATGGCATCTTGGGAGACCCTGTGAAAGTGTGTCTAGTCTGTGCAATGCTGTACTCTACGCTAAAACTCAACTGGTGTATGGTAGCGCTCAAACCATTCACCAATGCAAAGACCAGGATTGTCGGGACAGGAAGGAAAATAATAGCGGGTGTCACGCCTATATCCGCGCTTTCTACAGACACAACATTTTCTTTGGGGGGCTCGTTGGGTAGGGGTACTCGGGAAGACATAAGGAAAATGCCTCTCATGCAGCCAGCTTACTGCATTTGGATTGGGAAGGTGAGGTGGAGCACCATCTGGAAACAGAAGGGCTCTGACAATCTCTTCCTGGAATTTAAGGAGGGATTCAATCTGTCCTGAAGCTCTGTATAGCACATGAGCGTTCAGCAAAGCCAATTGAAGTTAGTATACAGACACTTTTTTTATACCAGCATCTGGCCTTACGGGCAACTAGGTACAGCGCCAACAACTGGTCGTTGAGGTCCACCCCTCCCATATTTTGGTTATATTCATGGACATAGAGGGGTTTCTCCACAGCACCAGTCGCCATAGTAATTTGGACCATCGTGTCTGCATGAAGGGAGGTAAGAACAAAAACATTCTTATTACCCCTGCACTTCATAGCGAGCAAGTTATTACACTTCAAGCAGGCTCTCTCCCCCAGCCTAAGATGGGAATCTACAAGCTGCTGGGGAAAGCCCCAGCGATTAGATCATGCTCCAATCTGATGATCAAACAAGTGACTAAAAAGTGGCACGCTCGTGTAATAATTGTCCACGTACAAGTGGTACCCCTTTCCGAATAAGGGTGACATCAAGTCCCACACAATCTTGCCAGCGCTTTCTATGTAGTCAGGGTTTGTTGGCCCTACGTGACTATCTCTTTCCGCGTAAACCATAAAACTACATGTATAGCCTGTGGTCCTGTCACAGAGCTTATACATCTTGACCCGGTATCTGGCACACTTGCTGGGAAGATACTGTTTGAATGACAAGCTGCCAGAAAACTTAATCAGGGGCTCATCAACGCAGACAACTTGATGGGGAGTAAACAAAATGTGAAGTGGTTTACGAGGGGCCAAATTTTGTAGAGCCGATCGTTCCCAGGGTCTCCACAAGGATGACAGAGTTCATTGTTGAAGTACATGAACCGCAAAATCTGCTCGTATCCTGCCCTGGCCATGGAAGCAGAGAACACGGGCATATGGTGAATTGGGTCAGTGGACCAATATGACTGCAACTCACTCTTTTTGGTTATGACCATGAGGAGGGATAGGCCCAGAAAGATCTTAAATTCGGAAACCGTAATTGGTTTCCAATCTCTGGCAAAGGAGGACTGGGGATTAGTGGAGATGTATTGACCAGCATACAAATTGCTTTGGTCCACAATAGATCTATAGAGATCTTCGGAGAAAAACAGCGAATAAAAATCAAGTGACGTAAAATCAACTGTTTCCACCTGAATGCTGGGTTGGTCAGTGAATGGGGGAAGTATGGGTGCTGCAGAAGTGGTGGGTTCCCAATTAGGATTGGCGAATGCAGCAGGAAGGGCACTATGGGCTTGATGGGCCTGTCTTTGTCTTCTTGGTGGCAGCGGGACACTACTTGTGCTTGCCACCTCACCAGCTTGAACTGCACTTATGGGACTCGCCATGTCACCAAGTGTTACTGCAGTGCTGGATGTACGACCAGGGTGTACTAGGCCGCTGGTGCTTGCCAGTTCACCATAAGGAATAGCGGCGCTAGTACTTCTCTGCTCCATACGAGAGCCCTGTGGTTCTTGCACCTCAACAGCAGAAGAAGATTGGGGTCTGGTACTCCTGACCTTGGCAGGGACCACAACTCCGTCGTCAGAGCTATCTGTCATGGAGCCGCTGCTGTCTACAGGTTCGTATTCTGAGCCTGAATCTGACAGATGAGTGACTTCCTCTTCACTATCTGTCATGCTCAGAAACGTGTAGGCCTCTTCACTACTGTACCTTTGATTTGCCATTTTGGGCTCTAAATTTAGTGGTACAGTAGTGAGGCAGACTCACTGATAAAAAAGCTCCTGAATGTCAGCGACTGTATCAAAATGTTACCAAAAAAACTGTTAGTGATCGCAGGGATCGGGCCTGACTCTGCGAATGCTGCAGTTATGTGTTTTGTAAGTGACAGTGATCGATCGATACTGCACTTGGGTGGGCTGGGCTGGGCCGGGCGGAGAGGCAAAACGCAGGTGCTAGCAGGTATCTGGGCTGATCCCGCTAACACTGCGTTTTTGGGAACCCTAAACTGCTGGGGACGCTAGTATAGATCTGATCAGATCAGATATTGATCCTTTCAGCTACTATACCACTAAGGGAGGTGTATGCTGCGTGCGTGGGTGTTAGCGGTACTGGCACTAACCTGACACTGTCTGGGGCGACACAGACCCTATCTGACCCTAAAACCTAACTTATGTCACCCGCCGGGCGATCAGGGGGTTAAACCTTTATTAGGTAATAAACGGCGGGTGCCCTGTCACTATAAAAAACAGCCTAACTAACCAGCGTCACCTGTAACAGTTATACGGTGATCACTGGTGAATAGGTTAACTAGGGGGCAATCAGGGGGTTAAAACCTTTACTAGGTAGTATATGGGGGTACCTGACGCTATAAAAACCTGACGCTGAACCTAAATACTTGCCTGGCTAACTAGCGTCACTTGTGACACTAATACGGCGATCAGAAAAAAGATCGCTTAGTGGCACTGGCGACAGGGGTTAACTGGGGGGTTATCAAGGGGTTAAACCTTTATTGGGGGGGGTTAGGGGGATACCCTAGACCTAAAGGGGCCTAACACTAACTGCCCTGCCACTTATAACAGTCACAAATGACACCAATGCAGCAATCAGTAAAAAAAAAGAAAAAAAAACTGCTATTGGTGTCACTGTGACAGGGGTACAGGGGGGGTGATCGGGGGTGATTGGGGGGTCAATAGTGTGCCTGCGTGTTCTACTGTAATGTGTAGTGTTGGTGCAAACTTACTTGATGTCTTCTCTCCTCGGAAGCCGAAACGAAAAGGCTTCATGAGGAGCGATGACATCACTTCCTCCGCTTCTGTTTACAGTTCAGAAGCAGAGGAAGCTTGTCATTTGCCAGGGGCGATCGTGAGGGGGTGGCCATGAATCAGTAGCCTCCCCCTCAGCATGGCTCACTCCTGGAGCTAATCCGACTGCCGCAGGCACCGGGGGGGAGTCCGATCGGACCCCCGCCTGTGGGCAGGCAGGGACGTACAGGTAAGCCTTTATGCCTGCCATTGTGCTGACGTACATCGGCGTGCGGCGGTCAGCAACTGGTTAAACTAACCGGTCTGTTGTTACTTGGTAAAGATTATGATCTTTTTTAAAAAAAATAAGCACCATATTAGTCCTGCACCAGCCAGCCATTAAAGAGGCTATAAAAGTTAGAAATAATGGCTTTAAAATAACAGAGCTCAACTCTTTTAGGGCATATGGGTGTAAGCCATCTGTTTCAGGTACTTTTTCACCTTTATTTTGGCCACAGGAATGTGCTTCTGAACTATATCAATTTTGAGTCATTGTAGTTCCTTTGGGGCTAGGTCAATACTTTCCCAACTATCAGCTTGAGCTTCCCCATTTTCCTTTGTATACACAGAACTGAGCTAGGTATTTAATACATTTGCCTTGTCTTTCTCCCCAATCACCAACACTAAATTATTTTGTAAAGGGTCTACATGCTCAGACCTGACCTTTTTACTAACAATATAATTAATGAAAGTCTGGGGGTTTCTCCTATTCTTTTTTGCAACCCATTATTCATTTTGATTTTTTTTAGTCTTGATTTCCTTTTTATACAGTATATCCTGATATATTCTCTGTAGCTTTTAAATAATGATAGTGTTCTTCATTTTTATATTTTTTAAATGCTCTTTTCTTATTATTTATAGCTTTTAAACTTTGGACGTAATCAACATAGCTTTTAGCCTTTTAAACTTCTTGCCCATGGGAAATGTCCCCTTGATTCTTCCCATTTATTCTTCCTCCTCACTGCCAACAGCCCAATTCCCCTCATATGCTTCCTCTGTATCCCTGCTGCCTCATTGTATTCCACATGCTGGTAAAGGAGTGGGATGAACTTTTGGGCAAAATAATAAAAGTATACCTGCTACTGCTGAGAGAATTAATTCCACGAGTTGTAATTAGATCAGCTGCAAAACCAGCAGAACATGGGGGTGATTTGTGAACATTGTTTTCTTTTGCTGCAGCAGTTGTGGAAGAGACCCCTGCCTTGGGAAGGATGCTGCTGGAAATGCAGGATGACATGGGTTATGGTAATGCCGCGTACACACGAGCGGACTTTACGGCATACTTGGTCTGGCGGACCAGAGTCCGTCGGACAATTCGATCGTGTGTGGGCTCCAGCTGACTTTTTTTCCCCAAAAGTTCGACGGACAAAGAAATGAAACATGTTTCAAATCTTTTCAACGGACTCGAGTCCAGGCGAAAAGTCCGCTCGTCTGTATGCTAGTCCGACGGACAAAAACCGACGCTAGGGCAGCTATTGGCTACTGGCTATGAACTTCCTTGTTTTAGTCTAGTCGTACGTCATCACGTACAAATCCGTCGGACTTTGTTGTGGTCGTGTGTAGGCAAGTCCGTTCATTCGGAAAGTCCGTCGTAAAGTCCGTAGGACAAAGTTTGCCGTAAAGTCTGCTCATGTGTACGCGGCATAAGCCTGTGAAACCTCTCGAGAGACTTTCCTGCATCACTAAATGCTAAAAATGTTGCTAGGGATGAAGCAGGAGAATGTTGTGTAGAAAATAAGGAACAAGGAGTGTGGGCCTTTTGCTGCTGACGTGTCTCATTAAGGTACTGTTAACACCAATGTGATGTGTTTTCCCATAAATGTGGAACCAAAATTGCCAGTACTTTTAGCATTGTATACCATTCTTGCATTGCTGAAGGGTGGGCAGTCTATGGCCATAGATTTTTCCCCTGCAGCCATTGTCTCCATTGCAATAAATACATGTATGGGAAACTTCGTGGGAAACTTGGAAAGAAGAAAGAAATGGCTGCACATCCAGAACTTCCAATTGCCTTTTATTTTGCTTCACAAAGATAACACCAGAGACACCAAACTGTGGTCACTTAGATGTGTTTCACACATACATCTTGTGCTTAATCATTACCATTTGAAAAAGGAAAAAACAAAAAATAAAAAATAAATATACATACATAAAACGTGAAAAACGATCAACTTAATGAAAAATAATGATATACGCATATGCACATATATGACAATAAACCAATCATCCCATTAAAATGTGTATACATATGCAAGCACACATATCCATGTGAGCCCACACATGTACACAAGGGACATGCATAAAATCATTTACTAACACATACTGGACCAATGAAAAATCCACAACAAAATGCATGTGTATCCACATATATAGGCATGCATATATACATCAAAGGAAGCCGCCTCTATTATAGGATCATAAAAACACACCATGTCCCAGCATAAATGCAGACACAGTGCAACACCCGACTGGTAATGATTAAGCACAAGATGTATGTGTGAAATGCCTCTACTTGACCACAGTTTGGTGTCTCTGGTGTTATCTTTGTGAAGCAAAATAAAAGGCAATCGGAAGTTCTGGATGTGCAGCCATTTCTTTCTTCTTTCCAAGCCAATTCATTGTAGGTTGAGCACTTTAGTGTTATTTTTTAGAATCATGTTTAATCTCTTTTCAATTTAGCTTTTTGATCCTTTGTGGCTGCTACTTCCAATGGTCAATTCAGGCCTACTACTGTTAGATAAAAAAAAATAGGTGACGCAGCTAAAACTACCTTAAAATGTTGTAATGGATCAGATTGAGGTATTTGGTTTAAATACTTGGCTGTATTTAAGCCAAGTTAAATGTTACAGTTAAAAGAAAAACAATGATACATCCAAAATATGATTCCAGAATATGGTGCTGCTAACATGTTTGTGACAATGCTACTGTTCCAGAACACTATAAACAGTCTAAAGACAACTCCAAAGCATGTCAATTAGAGATTGGTGTATTTTCCACGTCACCCTCTAAGTCACATTAAAAGGACTCTCTCCCCATTGTTCAGTACTTGTCACACACCTGGTTGAGGCCGAGTTGACGAGAGGGCTTCCTTTACATTTCCCCTGGGGTTAATGACAGGATATAACAGGGCACAGAGTGGCACAGGTGCCTGTAGTAGATCTGGGCTATGATATCTTGTAGTAGATGCAGAGCTGAAGAGTTTGCAGCAGAGAAGCTGGCAAATGGCAGATGCTGGATCTGAGATTCATGGTCAGGCAGGCAGAAGTCAGCAACAGCCGGGCAACAGACGTACAGAATCAGGAACCAGGAGCAGAGTCAGAGCCAGGCAAGAACATTATCGGGTGAACAGAGAAGGTACCAGAACAGCACGCAGGAGGCTAGGTCAAGTCACAGGCCAGAGTCAACAACAGAGTTTCAGGAGTGAGCGGAGTCAAACAAGCCAGGTCAGAACATTGACGTATACACGGGAAAGGATCACAGGCAGTAGAATCTAATAACCACTCAGCGATGATCCTGAGTCTTGTAGCGCTTTAAATAGGTCATTAGGCACCAAAGTCCATACAAATGTGCATGCTCACACTCATAAGATGCACTTACGATCCTGATTCTATGCCCAGTTCTGTGGACCTTTATGTGCACATTCGCATTTTTTTGAGCACGGGCATGAATTTGGTTTTCCTGGCAGCAATTTTTATACTTTGCTTTGTTAAATGTCCTCCATGGCGTTGCCAAGCTACTCATCCTTTTTTTTCTTACAATAGCTTGCCTATTAGCTTTGAAAATATACAGAATTTTCTTGCGCACTATCACGGCTCTCATGGCGATTCCCCACTTTATCCTGGATCGGCCGTATCCATGCGGTCAAGATGACCATTCTCCCAAAGATTCTTCACTTTTTTCGAACTTTTCCTATCCGGGGCCCTGCCTTCTATCTGTGGTTACTTCAGAACAGACTTCTTACCTTTATCTGGGCACATAAACGCCCCAGGGTTTCCCACTCTACTCTCTATGCTCATAGGTTACGGGGCAGGCTGGGCGTTATGGACGTTGCAAAGTTTTATCAGGCAGCTCCAATTTGCCAACTCTCTATGCTCCATGCAACATCTGACATCCCCCTATGGGTTCTTCTGGAGGTACCTAATTGCACGCCGGTCCCTATCCCGGCCTTATTGTGGCTACTACCTAAAATGCAACCGCCTTCAGCCAGCCCCCTCATGACACACAGTCTGAAATTATGGGAATCTATACGATACTCAGGCAAAATTATGTCCCCATTCCTATCGCTGCTTCCCCTCTTGAATAATCCTATGTTCCCACCTGGCTTGGTACAACCCCACATTTTTTTATGGTGGCCTGCCCATGGGTTCTCCCTGGTCCATCACTTTCTTAATACCCATGCCTTCCCCACGTGGTCCTCGTTTCAAGAGACCAATGAAGCTCCGCCTGCCGAACTCTTCCGTTACATCCAGCTGCGACACTGGATAACATCCCTCTGGCGCCTTGGCTCTTTTCCAAATCAAATGACTGCCTTTGAGCACACCTGCCAGCATTGTCCAGGTGCTCGCTGCACCATCTCTATGATCTACTCCTTACTAACTGCCGGCAGCACTTCCTCTACCCTTTCCTATGTGCTTAAATGGAAACATGACCTGTCCCCCATAGATCTTGCAGACTGGAGTAAGGCCTGGTCCAGCATAGCAAAATGCGCCTTTAACACTGCCACGTTGGAGGTGGCCTATAAGGTCCTCCTGCCTGGTACAGGGTCCCAGCCCGTATCGTCAAGTCAAACCCATCATGCAATGACAGATGCTTTCGGAGTTGTGGTCAACGAGGAGATGAACTGCACACATGGTGGTCTTGCCCGTCTTGTGGGACCCATGACGTCAGAGGGGGGAGGGGTCACCTGTTACGTAACCCCGCCCCCTTCTGACATCACAGGGAATGCCACAGGGAAATCCCCGTCAAGTCCCCGTGCATCAGCCCCACCCCTCATTATTTAAGAACCATCAGAAGAGGAGAAGCGTCACACAGCGGGAGCCTCCCATCATGCCCTCATGTATGTGGAGCGACCCGAGGAGAAGAAGGGAAGAAGACACCGCGGAGGAAGATGCCGGACGAGAACACCAGAGGAAGAACCAGAAGAAGAAGAAGATGGAGGAAGAAACCGAAGGAAGATAGAAGATATAAGAAGCATTTAAATAAAGGCATTGTCAAAAACTGTCTCTTGTCATTTTTAACATTTTTGACACTTTTTTGTGAAATGGTAGGGGTACTTTTGTACCCCCTTACCATTTCACACAGGGGGGAGGGCCGGGATCTGGGGGTCCCCTTGTTAAAGGGGGCTTCCAGATTCCGATAAGCCCTCGGCCCGCAGACCTCCACAACCACCGGGCAAGGGTTGTGGGGATGAGGCCCTTGTCCCCATCAACATGGGGACAAGGTGTTTTGGGGGGCTACTCCAAAGCACCCTCCCAATGTTGAGGGCATGTCGCCTGGTACGGTTCAGGGGGGCGCTCTCTCGTCGCCCCTTCTTTTCCTGCGGCCTGCCAGGTTGCGTGCTCGGATAAGGGTCTGGTATGGATTTTTGGGGGGAGCCCAAGCCATTTTTTAAAAAAAGTTTGGCACGGGGTTCCCCTTAAAATCCATACCAGACCTGAAGGGCCTGGTATGGAATTTAGGGGGACCCCTCACGTCATTTTTTTTTTTTTAATTTTGGTTCGGGGTTCCCCTGTGAGGAATTCCCATGCCGTTTTTATCAATTAACTTTTATGTGTATTGTCAAACAGGCAATTCATTAATAGCCGCGAGTAGTTTTAAATTACTTTTTTTCCTTTTTTTTCTTTTTTCATTTTGCTGTCAGACTGTTCTAAACACGGGAAACATGCGCCCCTTTACAGGCATACTATAGCCAACCCCAAGTACGAAATTTAAAGGAATATTACACTGTTATTGTTTCACTTTAAGCATTATTAAAATCACTGCTCCCGAAAAAAGGCCGTTTTTAAAACTTTTTTTTGCATTGATCCATGTCCCCTGGGGCAGGACCCAGGTCCCCAAACACTTTTTATGACAATAACATGCATATAAGCTTTTAAAATTAGCACTTTTGATTTCTCCCATAGACTTTTAAAGGGTGTTCCGCTGCCTTTGAATTTGCCGCGAACACCCAAAATTGTTTGCTGTTCGGCGAACAACTGATGTTCGAGTCGAACATTAGTTCGACTCGAACTCGAAGTTCATCCCTATTCACCACTACTGTGTGCTGTGGTGCTCATTATGCTACATTTGCAGCATATTATACCAGTCATTACGCACCAGTGCTGCGTGGCCAGCGCCATATAACCATATTGTGAACTTACTGTTTGTTAATTGCTGTAAGCTCTACAGCATTCATAGGCAGTTAAATTTTACATTTTAATGCCCTGTACACACGGTCGGATTTTCCGATGGAAAATGTGTGATAGGACCTTGTTGTCGGAAATTCCGACCATGTGTAGGCTCCATCACACATTTTCCATCGGATTTTCCGACACACAAAGTTTGAGAGCTGGATATAAAATTTTCTGACAACAAAATCCGTTGTCGGAAATTCCGATCGTGTGTACACAAATCTGACGGACAAAGTGCCACGCATGCTCAGAATAAATAAGAGATGAAAGCTATTGGCCACTGCCCCGTTTATAGTCCCAACGTATGTGTTTTACGTCACCGCGTTCAGAACGATCGGATTTTCCGACAACTTTGTGTGACCGGGTGTATGCAAGACAAGTTTGAGCCAACATCCGTCGGAAAAAATCCTAGGATTTTGTGTCGGAATGTCCGAACAAAGTCCGACTGTGTGTACGGGGCATAAGAGGTAACTTTGGTCTGTCATTGCAATTTTGTGTTGAAAAAACTAAAAGTGCATATATGTGTAGTCACACAATCCATCTAGTTCTAGTAATGCCGCGTACACACGATCGGACTTTACGGCAGACTTAGTCCGGAGGACCAGACTCCGTCGGTTAATTCGATCGTGTGTGGGCTCCAGCGGACTTTTTTTCCCCAAAAGTTCGACGGACCTAGAAATGAAACATGTTTCAAATCTTTCCGACGGACTCGAGTCCGGTTGAAAAGTCTGCTCCTCTGTATGCTAGTCAGATGGACAAAAAAACGATGCTAGGGCAGCTATTGGCTACTGGCTGTGAACTTCCTTATTTTAGTCATCACGTACGAATCCGTCGGACTTTGGTTGATCGTGCGTAGGCAAGTCCGTTCATTCGAAAGTCCGTCGGAAAGTCCGTCGAAAAGTCCACCGGACCTAGTCCATCAAAAAGTCCGCCCGTGTGTATGTGGCATTAGTGTTACCATCATTAAAAAAGTAAACAACTTAGTGTACGTACAATTGCAATTACACAATCCCTCCGGTTATAAAGGGGATCTGTCTGTCTTTTTTTTTGTCTGATTATCACAACAAGTAAGTGTCAAACACATTCAACACTTAAGAACAACATTTCTTTTTCAGGCAGACCGAAAGGAAAGAGTAGGTGTGGGGATGGTAGAGGATGGGGCAATTGGCTCATCTCCTGCACAACCAGATTGTAATAGGGTTTCATAGCTTCCAAGAGGCCAGGCATGCCTGCCATTCCTTACATGTGGTGTTGACCATCTTTTACAATTGAACCACATTGAAGATGTAGTAGAGTGGATGACCCAGCATTGGTCACCTCAGACCACCTCTTCCCCCCAGACAGAGAGCTGCCAGTTTGCACTGAAGTGAACAATAAATAGACTACCTCTATTTCTTACAGTGAAAAATCTAGACACACTGAAGCCCTGCGGCATGGTTGTTGATGGGGACTTAATACAATAAGAGAGAGAACCGAAAGATACTATGCACTGATGACCATTCCTTTCATCTGAGGAAGAGGAGGAGGCCCTGCCAAGGGAGCAAAAGCAGGGTGGGTAAGTAACCATATGAAAAAAAAATCACCCAGCTCCTACAGAGGGCCTACAGAGCAGCTGCCTCCTCCTGCTTCTTCTCTTGCCTTTGAAGCTGCATCTTTCTCCTCTATCTTCCCCCTTGCTCACACCAAACAAATAGCTTCTGCTGCTATTTTTCAGAGGGAGGCAACTTTGTCTAGGGAGTTTGTCAGGAATGTAGCCTCATCAACCTTTAGCAGTGATTAGGGGGAGGGTGGCCAGGCTTCCTATCTATCATCGGTCTGCATCCCTGGGACACCGATGGAGAAAAATGAGGAGGGGGTTGTTGGTACAAAAGAAGAAAAGGAAGGCTACACAAGTGCCATTCTATTTACTACAAACCCCAGCTATTGTTTATGGATGGGGAAGCAGCCAGAGGACATTGCTGAGCTGCCTGAGCCTCAGGAACTTGGGTCCTCAGCAGAAGGCAGTTTGAGGCACGTGAATTCCTTTATGTTCCTGTGCTTATAAAATAACCCTCTTAGATCCATTGTACAAGACCAAAAAAGCAGAATTCACCTCATCAGAGGAGGGTGAAGCTAAAATACAATACTGTGAGAGAGTAATTTTTAGGTGCTTAAACAAAGCCTTTCCTGATGGCAGCAGGGATGCATCCCTGCATAGTTGTTGCAGTACCACAACCCATAGCAAGCAGGCAGGAAGCAGCAATAGCACCACCATCTAACAAAGGTGTTGCAAAGTTTTTTCAGGCCACAGAGGCCAGAACTAGCTCCCGCTAGCACTCATAGGCACCACTTGTCTAAGATGGTTAACGAATGTGGCAGCTTCAGCTTGAATACCTTCAATAGCTTTATAAGTAAAGAACCCATGAATTACTTAGTGTCTGAGATAGAACAGTGGTTGGAGCTTGTAGAAAATGTGCTAGAGGTGCTTGCCTGTCCTGTTACAAGTGCCTTATTAGAAAGGGTGTTCAGTGCAGCTGGGGGGGTGGGGGAGACTGACTGACACATCTGCTTATCCACAAGCAATGTGGACTGCCTGACCTTTATCAAGATGAACCAGGCTTGGATCCAAGATGACACCCCCATTCCAGTGATGGATTCCACCGAGCATAAAATTAAACAATGGCAAGCACTACCTAGGTGGTAGCTGTTGTGGTCATTGCTGTGCCAATATTCCCCTTACTACAGCTTATCTGTATTCATTGTGAATAATTAATGGTGCTGCACTGACCACCAATCCCAGTACCAACCTAACCAAATCCTGGCATTGCGTTTATTCTCCTCCTATCAACCCATCCTCTCCCCTCAAAAAAAAGGTTTTTGAAAAGTTCAAATTTTTTTCAGAAAGATGTCTCAAAAGGACTTCTGTCTCTGCTCTGAGGCCTGGGTAATATTTAGCATGAATAAATGTTAGTAAGGTCCTTTGCGCTATCAAAGTGAATGTATAATATAGTACTCTGATAAATTTCAGCTAGATCTAAAGTGTATAAGTGCACTAAATTGGTATAAAATAAATAAGTGATCAGCGCAACTTAATATTATAAATATAGATGATTTAGCGCTGTGCAGTAATTTGTGCAAAAATTGCTAAAAAATGCAACTGCGCAAAAAAATGCTAAAGATGCTGGGCAAAATTGCTAGGTGCAAATATGAGCTTGTGCTCAAATAAAACAATACCAATGAACGCTCATACTATAAATATATGTAAATGATTTAGCACTGCGCGATAATCTGTGCAAAAAATGCTAAAAAAATGCAACTGTGCAAAAAAAAAACCGCTAAAGACGCTGTGCAAAATTGTTAAGTGCAAATATGAGCTCGTGTTCATATAAATCAATACCAATGAACGCTCATGGTGCTGTGCAAAATACAAATATGAATCTGTGCACATAAGATGATTTCAGTGCAAAAAAATTATATAAATATTAATAATAAGATTCCTATGCATATGCAATATATCAATGAGACACATGTAATTATTATAGATGAATGTAGCAATAATCCGTATAATCTCTCTTTATCACACTGCTGACACAACAAATAGTGGTGGCCTAATGATTGATGATTTAGCACTGTGCGATAATCTGTGCAAAAATTGCTAAGTGCAAATATGAGCTTGTGCTCAAATAAATCAATGCCAATGAACGCTCATACTATAAATAAATGTAGATGATTTAGCACTGTGCAAAAATCTGTGCAAAAATTGCTAAAAAATGCGACTGTGCAAAAAAACGCTAAAGATGCTGTGCAAAATTGCTAGGTGCAAATATGAGCTTGTGTTCAAATATCAATGAACACTCATGGCGCTGTGCAAAATACAAATATGAATCTGTGCACATAAGATGATTTCAGTGAAAAAAAAAATATTAAAAAAATATTAATATCAATAATAAAATTCCTATGTATATGCAATATATCAATGAGACACATGTAATTTATATAGATGAATGTAGCAATAATCCTTATAATCTCTCTTTATCACACTGTTGACACAACAAAAAGGTGGTGCTGCAATAGTTCATGAAGTGAAGATAAATAAAGTCTATGACAAAATAGAGTGCAGACAGTGCTTCAATAAATGCTCTTCAATAAAATCGCCAATGTGTCACTCTTCGTGTGTATCACTCACTGTTCACTAGACTCTTACCTCCATATGGATAGCGAAAAGCAGTGGAGATGGGTATAGCTGGAGATCTTTCCAAGATGTTGTGATGTGATTAGCAAGGCCTTTTTTAAGTCATTCTGAGGCCTGGCTAATTTTTATTAGTAGAAAGACCCCTGGAAGGGCCTTATGCCTCTGCTCTGAGGCTTGGCCATTTTTTATTTTTTTTTAATGACCCCTCCAAGGGCCTTTGGCCTCTGCTCTAAGACCTGGGTAATTCTTTAGTAAGACCCCTGCAAGGGCATTATGCTTCTGCTCTGAGACTTGGTAATTTTTCTTAGGAAGACCCCTTGAAGGGCTTTTGCCCTCTGCTCTGAGGTCTAGCTAACTTTTTTATGAAGATCCAGCAAGTTCTTTATGCCTCATGGTCTTTATGGCTTGTCGGTGCTGCTGTCCAAATGTCCTACCAGCGGCTGACAAACAATCATTTTGCTACCATGCAAATAGGATGCCACATGATACTTTAGGGGTGAATCTTTTTTTAGATTGCATGACAAATGCCTACAGTGAAGTGTATGCTTTTAAACCTTTTTACAGCTACCAAGAAAACAACCTTTTTGCCCAATGCTAATGTTGAAATAAATGTTTTTTGATGAGCAGACCAATGCATGGCTAATATTGTTTATGCCTCAGCTACATACAGTTTATACAGCAAACCCAGAAGCCGCAGATGTTAATGAAGGAAACAGCACACCTGAATCAATGACATGTACAGTGCCTTGAAAAAAAAGTATTCATACCCCTTGACATTTTCCACATTTTGTCATGTTACAACGAAAAATTTAAATGTATTTTATTGGGATTTTATGTGATAGACCAACACAGAGTGGCACATAATTGTAAAGTGGAAGGAAAATGATACATTTTTTTCAGCCCCCTGAGTCAATACTTCGTAGAACCACCTTTTGCTGCAAGTCTTTTTGGGTATGTCTACCAGCTTTGCACATTTAGAGAGTGAAATGTTTGTTCATTATTCTTTGCAAAATTCTTGAAACTTTGTCAGATTGGATGGAGAGTGTCTGTGAACAGTAATTTTCAAGTCTTGCCACAAATTCTCAATTGGATTTAGGTCTGGACTGTGACTGGGCCATTCTAATACATGACTATGCTTTGATCTAAACCATTCCATTGTAGCTCTGGCTATATGTTTAGGGTCATTGTCATGCTGGAAGGTGAACCTCTGCCCCAGTTTCAAGTCTTTTGCAAACTCTAACAGGTTCTCTTCTAAGATTGCCCTGTATTTGGCTCCATCCATCTCCCCATTAACTCTGACCAGCTTCCCTGTCCCTGATAAAGAAAAGCATGCCCACAACATGATTCTGCCACCACCATGTTTCACAGTGGGGATGGTGTGTTCAGGGTAATGTACAGTGTTAGTTTTCCGCCACACATAGCATTTTGCTTTTAGGTCAAAAAGTAAAATTATGGTCTCATCTGACCAGAGCACCTTCTTCCACATGTTTGTTTTGTCCCCCTCATGGCTTCTTGCAAACTGCAAACTGGACTTCTTAAGGCTTTCTTTCAACAATTGCTTTCTTCTTGCCACTCTTTCATAAAGGCCAGATTTATGAAGCGCACGACTTAAGGTTGTCCTGTGAACAGATTCTCCCACCTGAGCTATGAATATCTGCAGCTCCTCCAGAGTTACCTTGGGCCTCTTGGCTGCTTCTCTGATTAATGCTCTCCTTGCCTGGCCTGTCAGTTTAGGTGGACGGCCATGTCTTGGTAGGTTTGGAGTTGTGCCATACTCTTTTCATTTTCGGATGATGGATTGAATAGTGCTCCATGAGATGTTCAAAGCTTAGGATATTTTTTTATAACCTAACCCTGCTTTAAACTTCTCCACAACGGGGGGCGCATGCGCGGCGCGATGCGGGACGGAAGCTGCTGAGCTGAGCTCCGTCCGACGAGGCAGGCCAGGCACGATACCCGGGGCTATCCCCAGTTAAAAATAACACCATCCGACCGATCACCCCCGCGGGATCAACTTGTGCATGCCATCCGGCAAAAAGGAGCGACAGAACCGCTCCCAACATACCCTCACAAACTACCTCATTAGTATGGAGAGGAGGATGACCCAAAATGGCGCCGGCCATCATGCGGCCTCCAGCGGTCCGGAACACACAGCTAAAGACAGTGAGTACCCTCAGCCCCTTTCCAAAGCAGACCTTGATTTCCAAAGCAGACCTTGCAAGCCTCTCAGCAATCTATGACAGATTTGTGGACAAACTAGAAAGAGAGATTCACAAATCTACCACTGCTCTCTCACAGGAGATTGCCAGCATAGGAGGCCGCACTGACCTATTAGAAGCCAAACATGATGAACTAGCCATTGCACATAATGATCTCAGAAAGGACTATGAAACATTGGCAGACAGTTTTTCTTTCATGCAAGCTCATATCGAAGACCTCGATAATAGAAACAGAAGGAACAATATAAGAGTGCGTGGTGTTCCAGAGTCAGTCACTGACATAAATAAAGTTATTACAAAGCTCTTCCATGATCTCGTACCAGACAAACCCCTCTCTGCTTTTGCTTGTGATAGAATGCACAGGGCCCTGCGCCCAAAACCTACAGCAGATAAACCTTCAAGAGATATAATAATGTGCATGAAGGACTTTCTTACCAAAGAAGATGTAATGCGTGCCGCCAGGAATTCCCCATCCATAGAATTAGATGGAACAAGGCTCCAGATTTTCCCTGATATCTCCCCTGCGACTTTAGACCCAAGACGCAGAATGAAAGAAGTCACAAATGTTCTTCAATCTGCCAGAATCAAGTACAGATGGGGATTCCCATTCAAATTATCATTAACCCATAATGGCAATTCCTACACGGTCTACAACGTCATTGAAGGAAAAGATTTACTCATTAAACTAGGTCTGCTAGACCCACAACCATCACAGCGTTTACCCGCCACTCCCAGATCTTCACCTTCTACCTGACGCATCCCAAGAAACCAAAGAAGATGGCAACAACACTCCCCCCAAGATCGTGTCGCCTGATCTGTTTACACAGCAACCAAACCTGCGACTTAGCGGTCACTCACATGTGATGACCTTCTAACTTCAGCTTCGACCTTTCTCCCCTGTCTAACTCCCCAGTGGAGTATAAACCCTCATGCTTACTGTGAACGCCCCTGATTCCACAATCAACTCTGGCTCAAACCTTTAGAGCAAATCACTTGATCAATCTCCTACCCAGACGAACACTACTATTTTTGTTTTTTCGTCCTAATCTTTTCATGGACCTTTTGTTTCTAGGAGGAATAAATTTGTAAGGGGTCGCAGCGGGGGGTGGTGGGTTTGGGAAGGGTAACTCCCATGTTCCCATGTTCCCATTATTTTCTATATATAATGTTCTGGTTTTTTCCTTTTTGGTTTTTTTATTTCATCTATTCAGGTATCCTGCTCTTATATTCATCCTCTCTACTTAAGATTAGACATTATTGTTATGTCGCTCTAATCCAGATATAGTAGGGTAATGGTAGAGAGACATAACCTATTATAAAAATGCTCTCCTCGTTTATTTCTTGAGGACTTATACCATTTAGTGATACACTAATGTTTTTTATATTATGTGTTTACCATGCACTAATCTTTTTTCTTGGTATCATACCTAGTTTTTATTTTACTAATGCCTGGCCTATCCGCCGTCGCTAGTTTGTCCCCCATTCTGCCGGAGGGGCCTGCGGCCCTGCCTTCCCCTAGTGGGGTGCTGCGACCCCCGCTGGCGGAATTTGGACATTCCTGTCCTTTGGAAAAATTTAAAAGGCTGAACGACCTTATGTCCTTCAGTCCCCTTTTTCTTGTTATTTTAATAGTTGTTATTTTTGCCCTTATGGCAGTTTATGCAAATATTATATTTTTTGGAAGACTTTTTATTGCAGTTCATTTAATTTTGGGTAATTTCAATTGTTTAACAACCATTATTCATTGTAATAATATACTGAATTCAAGCCTTAAAACAAAGCTATTGATCTCATTTCGATTTATGAAATCACATACAACCTATTACTTCAACATCATCCAACTAGTACTCCTTCCCCTATTTTGGTATATACCGATCCTTATCTATATAATTAGAATTATTATCCTCAACTAATATGGGTCTTAAAGTATTCTCCCATAATGTCCAAGGCCTTAATTCCCCCAATAAACGTAAAAAAGCATTCAAACAATACAAAAGATTGGGTGCTGACATAATACTAATGCAAGAGACCCACTTTTCTACTTCCAATCACCCACAATATTTTGACAAATCATTCAACCAATCCCACTATACTACATTCTCCAACAAATCCCGTGGTGTCGCTATTTTTATTAAAAATTCCATAATTTTTGAACCCCATTCTATCTACAAAGATGTGGACAGTAGATTTATCATACTGAAAGGCTGTATAAATAGAAGAAATATCACTATAGCTTCTATATACGCCCCAAACGAGGCCCAGACAACATTCTTCACCAATTTCTTCAACGTATTAGAACAATATATTTCACCTCATTTGATAATTGGAGGCGACTTCAACCTTTCTGCACACCCTGCTCTTGATAGAAGTAAAGTGGCCCCCTCCTCCAAAGCTTTTAGTAAAACTATAAACTGCTCTCTTAGCAAACTGCAGCTTATTGACTCCTGGAGGGCCCATAATATTGGTATCAGGGCATATACCCACTATTCCCACCCCCACAATTGTTTTGCCAGGTTAGACTATATTTTCTGCACACCAATCCTCTTAGCAAACTCTTCTAACACTGATATACACCCATGCCCATGGTCAGATCACAACATAGTAGAATTTGATACCTCCCATATTGGCATGACTCCCTCCCCTTTTAATTGGCGCCTTAATGATTCACTCTTATCTAACCCTTCCACTGTCCAACAAATAAATACCCACATAGAAGAATACTTCCACATAAACACTTCAGAGGATGTTCTCCCTACCTCAATCTGGGCAGCCCACAAAGCTGTTTTGCGGGGTCATCTGATTAATATTGCCGCAGCCAGAAATAAATCTAAACTGACAGAAATTAAATGTCTTACAAAGGAACTGCATGATCTATATATTAAATTAAACCACAATACCACCCCAGATATAGTAAATCTTATTCAGATAAAACGTAAATCCCTAAACATTTTACTTTCTGAAGACACAGAGAAATCCCTCAGATTTTCCAAAGCCAAATTCCTACTGCACGGTAACTCTTCCTCATCAATGTTTGCCAGGAAACTAAATCAAGATACTAAACCCCCACACGTATATAAACTGCGAAACCAAAAAGGCAATATCGTAACGCACCCCCAAGATGTCCTAAACATTTTCACCTCATTCTATAAAAACCTCCTTTCTGGCCCCCAAACACACCCACCTCCCACCACGTTAGCTTGGTAAACTCCCTTCAACTCCCTAAACTTACCCAACTCCAGGCTTCTTTATTGAACGATCCATGTACGGACAGCGAAATTCTCAATATAATAAAATCCCTCAAAACATCGACAGCACCAGGCCCAGACGGCTTCACCACATCATACTATAAAAAATTGCCTCTTTACTGACTCCTAGCCTTACAAAAATGTTCAATTATATCCTATCAGGTGGTCACTTCCCAGAAGATATGCTACTGGCCAACCTATCGTTAATTCCCAAACCTGAAAAAGACCATTCCCTTCCCCAAAATTTTCGCCCTATTTCAGTCCTCAATAACGACCTCAAATTATTTGGCAGATTGCTGGCAAACAGGCTTGCCACAGTTATCACATCTCTGATCCATACGGATCAAACGGGATTTATCCCAGGCAGACAAATAGTCGATAACATTAGACTTGTCACAAACATTGTTCAAGATGCCAACCTCCATTCTCGCCCCCTCTATCTTCTTAGCCTTGACATCCACAAGGCCTTCGATAGCGTTAATTGGTCCTATCTTAATCACCTCTTACCTAAATTCGGCATATCAGAAAAATTTATACATGGATTTAATGCTCTTTACCATTTACCCCAAACCAGAATTAAAATTCCAGGGATCAACTCCGATTTCTTCCCCCTAAGCAGAGGAACCAGACAGGGCTGCCCTCTCTCTCCTCTCCTTTTCGCCTTAGCCATAGAGCCCCTTGCAGTTGCCATCAGAAATAACCCTAATATTAAAGGCTATCCAAAAGTTCCATATGACTTTAAACTCAGTCTTTATGCAGACGATGCACTTCTATTTTTAACAGACCCACTAATCTCAATACCCAACCTCCTCTCAGATCTCCATTCATTCCATAAACTTTCTGGTCTTTTTATTAACACCAACAAATGCTCCATTTTACCTATAAACAGCCCTCCAAACCTAACCTTACTTCTGAAAAAAAACTTCAACTTCCTTTGGTCTTCACACTCCTTTAAATACTTAGGAGTCAATATCACAACATCCCATAATCTATTATATAAAAGTAACTACCTTCCCCTCTTCTCACGAATCAACTCACTGTTAAAAATCTGGTCCTCTTACCATATTTCCTTCCTCGGAAGGATTTGTGCCTTTAAAATGACAATCCTTCCAAAACTATTATACTATTTTAGAGCTCTTCCCATTAATGTACCCAAAACCAAACTGGAATCCATACAACGTGAAATTAATAAATTTATTTGGAACAACAAAAAACCCAGGTGTAGTTACAATCTCATGCATAGACCACAAGATAGAGGTGGGCTGGGACTTCCCAACCTTTGGCTTTATTTCTTAGCAACCAAACTAGTACAAATGGCTCAGTGGTCTTCCCCTGATGCAAACATCCCCTGGTTGACCTTTGAATCCACCTCTATTCATCCATTGAATATCAGAGGAATTTTGTGGTCCAACACAAAACTACACCATATTCTTAATAAAAAATACACTTTAATTGCCCAACTTATACTCCTTTGGAATAAAATCAAAGATAACTTCAAACTCCTCTCTGCAACCCCTCCATTAGCCTCATTCTTGGGGGACCCCAGATTTCCACTCGCTTTCCTTGATCACACACCCTTTTACAACTGGATCCAAAACAACCTTACTACCTTAAAGTCTATCACACTCAACTCTATATTTCCATCTTTTGCCTCACTACAATCCAGATATGATTTCCCCCCTTCGGAGTATTACCAATACACCTTGGTCCGCGAGTTCTACTCTACATACTACTCACTATCTGTTAATTCCCCCAGTACATTATTCGAACACATCTGTATCTCTTCACCTAGAGACAAGGGACTAATATCCTTCCTATATAGCAATCTCAATAACTTTCTCCAACCCGAAAAAACAGGCCCCATGATTAGATGGGAAGCAGAGATTGGTAGCTCATTCCCAACGGACTCGTGGACCGAGATGATTAAAAACCTCCGCAAAAGTAATTGCGCGGCTGCATTTAGAGAATCCCCAATAAAACTTCACATCAGGTGGTACATGACTCCATCTAGGATACATCCCTTCTACCCCTCAACCTCCCCGAACTGTTTCAGAGGTTGTCTCCTGGAGGGCAGCTATGTGCACATCTTTTGGAACTGTAAATTTCTGAAACCAATATGGGATAAGTTAATCAACATACTAGAAAATCCTCTTAAGAAAAAAATTTCCCTATCCCCCCAAATATGCCTATTATACGCTACAGTTCCAGATGTTCCAACTCCCTGTAATAGATTAATCCACTCTCTAATCAGTTCAATACACTGGATGATAGCTTTTAACTGGAAATCACAAAACTTACCATGGCCCCAGGTGGAATCTAGAATGGAATCACTTAGACTTTCCGAAAGAATCCATCATACCCTATTTGACACTATGCATATTTATAATGAAAAATGGAAGTTTTGGCACTTATCAAACCCTCAACGCCTATAATTCTTCACACCATACTAAAACTCATTCCCATATATTGTTGATTTTTATGATAACATATCCTCTACACTCTAATGATTGAATAATGTTACCCATCCTACTATACCAGCTTTGTTTTATATGTCCCTTACATCTTTATACAATGTCTTCACTGTATTCTATTCATTAACCACCTAACTTTGTATATTCTACATCTATTTCCCACTCATGTTAAACCATATTGATGTACTCTGCAACCGTTTTATTATATGTCTTTCAAATAAACTTTTGTAAACAAAAAAAAAACTTCTCCACAACTTTATCCCTGACCTGTCTGGTGTGTACCTTGGCCTTCATGATGTTGTTTGTTCACTAAGGTTCTCTAAGAAACCTCTGAGGGCTTCACAGAACAGCTGTATTTATACTGAGATTAAATTACACACAGGTAGACTCTATTTACTAATTAGGTGACTTCTGAAGGCACATGGTTCCATTAGATTTTAGTTAGGGATATCAGAGTAAAGGGTGCTGAATACAAATGCACGCCACACTTTTCAGTTATTAATTTGTAAAAAAATTGGAAAACCATTTATCATTTTCCTTCCACTTCACTATTATGTGCCACTTTATGTTGGTCTATCACATAAAATCCCAATAAAATACATTTACGTTTTTGGTTGTAACATGACAAAATATGGACAATTTCAAGGGGTAGGAATAATTTTTAAAGGCACAATTGTGTCACAAATTTTTCTATATACATGTCATTAAATAAGGTGTGCTGAATCCTTCATATATATGAAGGATTCAGCACACCTTATTTAATGACATGTATATAGAAAAATTTGTGACACCATAGTGTTTTGATTAGCGACCAAGTAAGTCATGTGGGTAGAGGTGTCAGGGTATATTTTACCTGAGAAAGCCTTTTGGATGAGTAGTGAAAACTCTTTAGCATTACTAAACGAGGCCAGTTGAAAATATCTTGCTACTACTGGACATAATATGACCTTGATAACATAAGACCTTGATAAGCATTTTGCTATTTGCATTAGTTATATAGAACTCCAGCCAAAATCTTTTTCTTTAAGCTTGTAGAGAGCGGGGAAAGGTTGGAACTTTTGTCACATTTCTATTGTTTTGTGCCCACCAGTAACATCACCCATAATTTCATTTGGGCAAAAATCATTTGCCACAAAATTCAGATTTTGTTATTGATAAAAAAAAAAAATATTCCTTGTTGACATCAATGCATTTTGACAAAATAACAAAATTTTGTAAACCCCCTAGTTTTCCCTGAAGTTTCAGGGAAGTTAAAATTCTTATGCCCCGTACACCAATCGGACTTTCCGCCAACAAAACCATGGATTTTTCTTCGAAGGATGTTGGCTCAAACTTGTCTTGCATACATACGGTCACACAAATGTTAGCCAACAATTAGGAACTTGGGAACGTGGTGACGTATAAGACGTACGACAAGCCAAGAAAAAGGAAGTTCAATAGCCAGTGCGGCTCCTTCTGCTTGATTCTGAACATGCGTGAACTTTTGTGCTTCGGACTTGTGTTCACACGATTGGAAATTCCGACAACAAAGTTTTGTTGGTGGAAAATTTGAGAACCTGCTAGCCAACATTTGTTGGTGGAAAGTCTGACAACAAATGTTCGATGGAGCATACACACGGTTGGACTTTCCGCCAACAAGCTCACATCCAACATTTGCTATTGGAAAATCCAATTGTGCGTACGGGCATTAGTTTCATGGATTGCTAAACCTGCTAAATGTTCCCTATTATACTAGTAATAAGATTGGAGACAGTCACTATCTGTACCAATACAACAGTAAGTGAAGAGAAAACTCCCCAATACAGACAGAAATAATCCTCCTTCTATAGTCACACAATCAACCCCAGTGTTGAAGAGCAACCGTGATCCATTTACATTTCTGGGGAGCTACCCTTTAATAAACACAGACCTGATACTGTTGAGTCCTTCTGCTTCCAACTGTCCTGTGCTACAATAAAGATGTCTGTGCCTTGGTTGTATCTGAACTTTCTACCCTGAGGACACAGGCCCCTCCTCATGCACTGACACAGGCAGCAAAGCAATGTGTCCAGCTACTTCTGCACATGGCTAATGAGCTACTCAATGGAATGTAAAGGTCCATCACAGAGACAGCTGAAAGGAGAGATCCACGTTTGATCAATGATGCCAGCTTAACTCAGCGTCATCATTAAAATTGTGAAAATCAATGTTAAAACAATCAGAATTATGCTGTTGTTGGAGGAACGAGGCCAGACGGCCGAGCCCTGACATGCAGAGAAGGAATTTGTAAGATCTGCAAAAATTAAATTAAATCCCAATTATAAAACCTCTCAAAAGAGAGATCAGTGAGGATTTAATTAGGTACAACCTTAACATCAAAATGGCCACAGAGGTTCCACTAAACATTCCTGTTTATTATCTGCATATTGGCTGAACAAAAGAATGCTCTTAAAGTGACTACAGATTAAAAACCTACCCGATGGTGAGTTTTAGAAAAGAGATATCATAAAAATAAAGAGAAATAATAATTTTACTGTTTTACAAACTTAAACAAGTAAAATACTCTCTTGTATCATATCTAGTGAGTTTTACAGATATTTATAAAAAGCAATGTGGATCAATCATATTGAACTGGTAACAAATGTGTGTTGATCATGATGTGTAGATCATCATGAAATAATGATCTACACAGTTATATCACAATCCCACTCACATACCTGTTTGTACAGTGGATTTAGGTGCCGCAGGATAAAAGTGGCACCAGGCAGAAAACAAATTAATAATGCCAGTATAGAACATTGTTTGTATCTTGAATATTAATGCCACTTATCATCTGGTTTAACTCTGGTATCTAGATTTCTGAATTCAACTAATATGTGAATAATATGTTTCAATTCAGGAATCGACATAGTGAGAAACTAATAAAGCTCGAAGGTAGATCAACTAAATACATGGAAGAATGCCCCCCCCTTACATTGGTGGCCAATGGAAAGAATGCTCCTTACATCGGTAGTCAATGGAAAGAATACCCCTTACATTGGTGGTTAGTGGTAAAAATTTGCCTTACATTGTTGGTCAGTGTGAAGAATGCCCCTTACATTGGTGGTAACTGGTAAGTAGGAAGAATGCCCCTTACATTGATGATCAGTGTGAAGAATGTTCCTTACAATTATGGTCAGGTGGAAGAATGCAACTTACACTTATGGCCAATGGGAAGAATGCCCCTTATATTCGTGGTCAGTGGAAAGAATGCTCCTTACATTGATGATCAGTGGGAAAAATTCTCCTTACACTGGGGGTCAGTGGAAATAATTCTCCCTACATTGTTGGTCAATTTAAATAATGCCCATACATTGGAGGCCAGTAGGAAGAATGTCCTTTACATTGGTGGCCAGTGGGAAGAATGCCCCTTTCATTGGTGGCCAGTGGTTACAATGCCTCACTTACATTGGTGGTCAGTGGGCATAAGGGTTCCCTGACAGTGATGGTTAGCATGCCACTCTTACTGCCAGCTAAATAGATTATTGGTCTCATGTTGCTAATTTTGCCTCTTTGCATTGAACCATGGACTATGCAGGAACCACCAGATGGGAGATCAATCTGCCACATCTCAAGGAACCCATTGCAACCCTAGGGCTGTGCAAATGGGGGCATCATTTAAAGTGATTAGACTATTTTCTCTCCAGGTTGAATGTAATTTATTCATACAGAATAGAGTGAATTAGGAAAATACCTCAATATGGCCACCAGAAGGAGCTGATGATTATAGGAAATACTTGTTACTATGATTGTCTCCATCTAGTGGCTAAGATGAGATATTTTCCTCATGCCAGTTCTGCATGAATTAATAACATTCGACTTGAAGAGAAAATAGCCTAATGATTTTCGTTTTCCATCTATTTGCAAAAAACAAATGTACAATATGTGCAGTTTTAAAAACTACATGTTTTTTCTTTTAACCCTATGGATTTCAGTACTGCCCTACTGGGGACCCTTTTATCTCTCACTGGCAATATTGCTTTCTACTTTTGATTGAACAATCTTTTTTGGTGTCTGTTTGTGGCCTATCTGTTGTCTTGCTTCTGACCTGGCCCACGCTTCTGGCTTCTGGCTCTTGGTTTACCTTTGGTGTTCTGCTTTTAACTAGCAGTCATATTTTGCACACAATATATTTTTTCCCCTATCCATTATTTCATATTTGTCAGCTATTGACTATCTTCTATTTTTTTTTTTTATAATCACCTTTTCTTTATTAAGACAAATTACAACATACAACATAAAAATACACATTGCCCAATATATCAATATAAATCTTTTCATTAACATACACCACACTAACCCCCACCCCAAGAAAACCCCAAGAAAACACACCAGGTCCTTGATCATGTCCTCTTCAAAAGAGAGAAAAAAAGAGAAAAGAGAAAGAAAAAAGACCACCCTCTTACCTACCCATAACCACTATAAAGACAGGCGATAAGCAGATAGTGGACTCCCAAGCAATAGCAGCTGAGTTTCATGCTTTTATGCGTCTTTATATAACATAGATTCAGTTCCTGTGGGAGGGTGGACGTTTTGATAGAATTCAGGAATATCTTGAGGCCTCAGGGCTACAGGCCATTCCATCTGCGGCCTTGGAGGAAATGGAAAAAGCAATCTCCATTGAAGAGCTGGGTGGAGCAATTGCGGCTTTGCCATTAGATAAAAGCCCGGTACCTGATGGTTTCACAAATATGTATTATAAAAAGTTTTCCTCAATTCTGCTGGTTCCTCTTTGCAGATACCTTAACTCTATCTCAGTCTCTAACCCATTGCCAGAGGCACTGTTGGCTTATGTACGGTTCTCCCGAAGGTAGGGAAAGACCCCTCAGTGCTGTGTCAGCTATGGACCCATCTCACTCTTTAACTCTGATACTAAGCTCCTGGCTAAAATTCTGGCCCTAAGGTTACAAGAACATATAGTTAAATTGATTCACCTAATACTATTCGGGCCCTGCATGTATTGCATTGGATGCATAATGGACCGAACCAGACCCCAAGTGTAGTAATTTCAATGGATGCTGAAAAAACATTCAGTAGGGTGGGGTAGGAGTTTATGGCCTGAGTTTTGAGGGAGATGGGTCTGAGAGAGCGGATGATGGGATGGGTGAGGGCACTGTATGCAGATCCTAGAGCAAGGGTTAAAATTAATGGTAGACTATCAGATTATTTTGAGATACGGAATGGGACTAGGCAGGGATGCCCACTGTCCCCATTGTTATTTGTTATGGTGCTAGAAATAGGAAGATCAAGGGGATTTGTATTGGATCAACGGGAACATAAGATCTCAGTCTACGCAGATGATCTACTGTTGTACTTCTCCTCTCCTAAAGAATCTTTGACGGTGATGGTAGATATGATTGAATCCAGGTCACCGGCTTCCCCACTGCTTCTCCTCCTTGGTGGGTTTTTGGGCGGCTTTTGCTGTTTCCCAGTTACTTCTCCTCCTCACTGGGAAGCCAGCGAAGCCGCCTGTAACCTGGATGGGATCATATCTACCATCACAGCTGAATGCTGCCCACTGGGGAGGTAAAGAAGCGTGCTTGAAAGTCCTGCTTACAACTATAGTCATTAAGCCTGACATCAGGATGTTCTGCAAAGGGCCGGACATGGTACATCCATCACCCCATTTAGTCTTTTGGTGTATGATACCTGGAAGATTGCCTGAAGATGGAGACGCCCTAGTGGAGGATGGAGTAATAGAAGGAAGGAAATGTATTCCCGTGCTACCATATATGAAGAAGGAAAGTAAATGGAAAAGCTGCATGCACCGAATCAGGGTCAACCAAACTCGGATGGAGAATAATGTAAAGATAGAGGGAGGTGCTGCGCTAATCCATCACATAAAGCGAAAATCAATAAAAATAGGTGTAAATAAGGTTAAAAACCACAAAAAATTATCATATGTACTGTGGCTGGAAAAAATGGAATGTAAGGTGCAAGAATGGGCAATCGCTCACAGGGTCACTATATGGTAATTAGTGAGAATGAATGGCCTAAAAACACCTGAATAATGTCATAAAAAATATATGGAAATTCCCATACTATAAGTAAGGGGAAAAATGGCCACTAACACGATATATAATATAATCAATGTGACATCAAATTTAAAGTGCAGCATGATAACCTTCTAGATGTTTGCATGCTGCACTTTAAATTTGATGTCACATTGATTATATTATATATTGTGTTAGAGGCCATTTTTTCCCTTACTTATAGTATGGGAATTTCCATATATTTTTTATGACATTATTCAGGTGTTTTTAGGCTGTTCATTCTCACTAATTACCATTCTTGCACCTCACATTCCATTTTTTCCAGCCACAGTACATATGATCCTTTTTAGGAGTAATAGAAGGTTTAAGGCTGCGGATATGGTGTTAATGCTGGTTATTAACAGAATTGAGGTGAGAGTTCTGTGAGCTCATTTTCTATTGGATATACATTACAGATGGGATTGAAGTTTAAGGTTTGACATATTGAAGAAGTGGTCACCATATTGATACATCTACCTACACCTTTTATGGACCTCTGTTATTTCTTGTTCCATCTTTTTACCGTCTAGTGTTTGGAGACCCAGTATCCGTTTTTTTCTGGACTTTGTTTTTCTGGACTTTGTTATTCATTGATTGTTTCACTTTTGTTTGGTTTAGTGCTAATCAACCATTGCGCAAGATCACTTTATTATATTTACTACAGAGCTATGGCCATGGTTCGTAAAATGAACTGGTGCCATGACTCTGCTGGTAAAATCTGGGTGCCCTTGGAGAAAACATTAGCAGGTAGGAACTTGGCTGGAGCCCCCTGGATTCCTGTTTCTTATAGGGTGTTGTCAGAATATTCATCACCATTGACGAAGACAACACTATTCATTTGGGATAGAATGAACAGTACGGGAAAGTTTGGCACCCCAATATCCCCTATAACACCATTGGAAGGATTTCCCTGGTTTTCCCCAGGGGGAAGAGAAATGGAGTTTAGATCGCTGGGGAATGGACGGGAAGGGTAATTGCGCTGGCATGGCCCCACAGGGTAAATTGCTTCCATTGGTGGATTTGGTTCGAATACTGGGGGAAGTACCAATAGCTGTATGGAAATACCGTCAACTGACAGACTTGTTCAATAAGTGGAAGTACCAGATCAGGCCAGCAAATCCGCTTACTACTTTTGAGGAATGGTGTGTTAACTTATCAGAGCTGGGTCATATGTTCTCTCGAATGTATGGGCTGGTTCTGAGCACCCAAAATATATCAACTCCCTACTTTATTTGAGAATGGGAGAGAGAACTGGGCTATAATTTTACATCCGAGCAAATTAAAAGGCTGATGGGAGCGACACACCATACTTCAATAAGTTCCCATATACAGGAGATGTCTTACAAGTTCTTGGCAAGATGGTATCGTACACTGGCTCGATTGGCTCAAATATACCCATCAGGGGATGTTATTTGCTGGAGGGGATGTAACCAAAGGGGTTCATTTCTGCATTTATGGTGGCATTGCCCAAAAACTAAAGTTTTCTGGGAGGAGATAGCCCCTTGGATTAAGAAAATGACACTTAGACTTATAGAATTCTCTCCATTACATTTTCTTTTTCATGGGATGCCATCATGTGCTAGGCTTTATAAGAGAAGCGTTACTCCCCATTTGCTAAATGCAGCCAAAATATTGATACCTAGATTTTGGAAACAGTCTGGCTGTCCAACTATAATAGATTGGAAAGAGAGGTATAAAAAATAATGGAAGCGGAGAGATGGATGCATATGGTTAAAGACCAACAGAATACATTCAAAGATACATGGGCAGGATGGCTGTATTACTCCTCAGAAATAGGGGTGGATTAAACCCTTTTGGGGGTAATGCTATGGATTGGATAGTCTATGGGATGCGTCTGGTGGGAGGAAGTTGGGAGGAGTTGGGGGGGTTCCTTTTTTTTTTTTTTGTGTTTCTTTTTTCCTCCTCTGGGAGGCACAGTGGAGAGATAAGCAATGTCATTAAAGGAAGAGGATACGTTATAATAATAAATTAGGCATGGGATGGGCAACACGTAATGGAATCACATAAAGGAGGGTAGATTGAAATTATAGGTGGAGAGGTATAAAAATTAAATAGTAGAGTGAGATTATATTGAATTAAAAACATTAAATAGGACATGAAAAGAGTAATTCAAAATAATACACTTTTTTTTTTATTGTACTGTTGGTTGTTTGACACACGTAATAGGACGCTGTAAAGCTCCCTTCTTAATTATACTTTGAAAAATGTTTTGCACATATTGACTATCTTCTAAATTAGACTTTAGTGTGGCTGTACTGTGGCCAGTGGGAGTAGAAATGCCCTGGCATCATTCAGAGTAAACAATGCCTCAGTAAGAGGCAGGATAGCACCCCATCATTTAGTATCAGTGAAGGAATAGTGTCCCATTATTGGTATTTGTGGGAGGAATATAGTTACATAGTTATTCTGGTTGAAAAAAAAACACAAGTCCATCTTGTTCTAACGAATAAAAGGGTAAAAAAAAATCATACAATCCTATATACACAATCTTATACCCACAGTTGAGAGGAAGGCAAAAAAAACACAGCAAAGCATGATCCAATTTGCTTCAGCAGGGGAAGAAAATCCTTCCTGATCTCCGAGAGGCAATTGGATATTCCCTGGATGAACTTTACCTATAAATGTTAGTATCCAGTTATATTGTGGGTAGAATAGTGTTCCATCATTGGATATTGGTGGAAGGAATAGTCCCCCATCATTGGTATGAGTGGGAAGAATATTTTGCCTCATCATTGGTATCAGTGGGAGGAATAGTGCCCCATCGTTGGTATTAGCGTGAGGAATAGTGTCCCATCATTGGTGTCAGAGGGAGGAATGGTGCCCCATTGTTTGTGTTAGTAGGAGGAGTAGTGCCTAATCATTGGTATCAGTAGGAGGAATTGTGCCCCATTGTTGAAGTCAGTGGAAGGAATGATGCCGCATTCTTTATCATCGGGAGAAATAGTGCCCTATCCTTGGCGCTATTGGGAGGAACTATGCCCCATTGTTGGTGTCAATAGAAGGAATAGTGTTGCATCATTGTTGTTAGTGGGAGGAATAGTGTCTCATCACTGGTGTCAGTAAAAGGAATGGTGCTCCATTTTTGGTGTCATTGGGAGGAATAGTGCCTTGAACAGTGGGAATAATAGTGCCCCAATAAAGGCAGATAAAGGAAAGCAAAGGGCCATAGTTTGAAGACCTATAATCTAAATGACTATAAAATACTTTCTTTTAATATAGTGATGACAAATATAAAAATATATATATATATATATATATATATATATATATATCTATGTATTACCCATGTCAGTTTACTGTGTATGGGCTTCAGAGCTCTTTCTTTGCAAAATAGAACAGTTTGTTCTCTACAAGATCTGGGATTTCCTCATCAGTCACCTTACATTTTGACTGAACAAAATGCTAAAATAAGGTGCATCGTGATCTCTTCATCTTAGCAGTAGTGTCTCATAACAGTATTCTGCTATGTCACAGTCCTGAGCTTTTAACCCCTCAGGATTCTACTTTATTGCTATCACAAGGGAGCTGAAAAAATCCCTATGTGATAGTACAGTGCAGGTGACAGTTTATCTTTAGGAAGACATTCGGTGTCTATTAGACATCTAATGTCATCCCTGTGCTCTGTTGAATCAACACCAAGCAGAAATTGTGCCTGATCTGCTGTTTCCTCTGCCTCTCAGGCCAGTGTTTTACAGTACTGAACCTGGAAGTACTCAGACTAAGCACTTCCAGTTTCATACTACACAGCTTGACACCGGTCATGGACATCATGGTTTTCCACAGGGCACAGGTGAGCCCAGGACACATGCTGGTGGGAGGATTGTACAATTATGTGAAAGCCCAATGCCAGCTGAAGAAATGTAAGCAAGCTCTCTGCTCCTATTGTGGCTTTGACTTAGTTTGCATGCAATTACCAGCCATGGAGCAGCTCCAGGCACTTCCCTTTCTTTCTAATATCCAATTACTGCCGTGGATGTAGTAGTTACAGTGATGGCAGAAAACACACATTATGCAACAGTGTGTTTCCGTGAAATAGTAGAAGAATACATCAGTAGCCATGAATAAAGTTTATCCCAAGGTTTATTGAAAGATACAGCAGACTTCTGGGTAGATACCCTATCTCTAGAAGGTTGGAGACTCGGCAACCTAAAAAGCACAGCTCCTCTTACTGACTACACCCCCTGCACACTCCGAGCAAGCCTTGTTTAGCTTTCCATTCTCTGAGGAATTGGTGTAGAAATATGCCATCATCACCCACCTGTATCTCGCCTTAACAAGGCAAATGGTTCTTTCGCCAACTTTGTATTCTTTAAGGTCTTGGTGGAAAAAAAACTGGACAACTTTGCCAGGCTCTTGGTTTAGCTGCACTTAGACCAGTTTACACCTGTATGCTGGTGTAACAGTCTGTGACACGGTGGGCAAGTGTCCTGTGTCAGAAACTTTTACCTGAAGGCTCCCCCTACTTGCCTCTAGACAAAGGATGGGTGATTGCCCGCAGCAAATTGGCTACCATCAGGGGTTGGATCTTGGCTCTTGCAGTCCCTCTTCAATGTTTTATGGTATTCATTCACTTTTTAACCAGTGTACAGATTGATTCTAACATTGCCTCACCTGTCAAGCTTGCTATGTCTTCATGGGCCTATAATCTGACTCTATGCATCCTTCATAGTCCTCCACTTGAACCCTTAAGTGAGGTAACTTTTATGTCTTTGTTGGAGAAGGTAGCCCTTATGATTGCTGTCACTTTGACAGCGTCTGTAAGTCACCTATCCAGGGACAAGGTGGTTTTATGACCTATCCCTAGTTTTCTTCGTTAGGTGGTATCATCCTTCGTGTCAGAATTGTACTCCCCTCTTTTTGTCTATCTCCTCCTCAATCTAAGAAGATAGTTCTTCTTTCTCTGAATGTTGTGAGGGCCATCAGGATTAGGTCTTTTCGAATTTTAATTGAGGAGAACTGCTCATTTGAATATAAACAAAACTTCAATGTCTCTTATCTGGAATCCTTGGAAGATAGACTATCACTTGTGGATTTTGACAGGACTTTTCTTACTATTTAATCTCTTTATTTAGGTCCTTTTTTAAATGTATTTATTTATTTATTTATTTATTTAAAGTGAGAATACACTTCGCAACCACAACATTTGGCCAAAAAATTAAATGATACATGTGGTAGTCACATAGGAGTACAATATCAGTATTCATTTAGTGGTCTGAAGTCCAACATTTATTGTTGAACATTGGGTGGGTAGTGGTTAGTCGTAAACTTAGTGGTGCATAGAGTAAGGGGGGAAGCCTCTGGTGGTGAGATTTGAGAATTGAATTAAAGTGGAACTTTTGGGAATTTTTTTTTCAAACAAACAAAAACAAAGACAGGAATTATAATGCAGAAGAAACAACTCTCTAAAATACTATGATATACATTAAAATTCCTTACCTGCCTGTATGAGCAACTTAGTGTACACTTTCAGCAATGCCAAGCTGAATGAGTGACGCCAATGGCGGGTAGAGGGAGCCCAGTGAATGCCATTTCATTGGACTCCACTACTTAGTAAGAACCTGTAATAAAGGTCAGAAATATTGAATTTTTTCATTTTTATTTTGTGTTACAAAATTGACAATCTCTAATCCAGATGCAATGTGTAACACTGTCAACTTGCATAATTTGGTTTGTGAGTTCCTGTGTTCCCACAGGGGGTAAGTAAGTAAGTAAGAAGCGCATACATTAGGGTATCCTGCTTGAGGATAGAGCCAGACACTTCGGCACTGGGAGGTGTGTGGCTGAATTTAAAGTACCATAGATAACAATGAAAGGGGGGCAGACTTTTCAGAGCTTTCTTCCATGTTGGACAGAGAAGCTCATGGCTGCAAGTCCCCTTAGGAGATTAGAAAATGCATGGAACTGCTGAGACGGACTTTGCTTTCTACACTGCTTGTCCCTTTATATATGTGTGGCTTTCTGGACACTAGGATTTTTCTCTACTCTCTGCTCTTCCTTCATCTGTGGTTTGTGTGGCCCTGAAGCTGAGGCCAGAACACAAAGCCCTCTGTGAACCCGCAATGGGTTTGTGAAGGACATCTGCCCTGTGGACCTCCTTTCCCCAGCCACTCTGCCTGGATTTCCTCTGCTGAGGCCCCTGTTGACTGGCGAGTCCCTGAATCCTTGTGTTACCTATTTCTGCCCTTTCCTCATTGTGCCTGGATTGTGATTCTGGACTCTGCTGTACCAGCTTGTGGCCTGCTACTCACTGTGTCTGGATCGTAGTCCTGTGACTCTGGACATTGTTCCTGCTGTACCCTTGAAGTGCCATACCCTACTGCCCTTCAAAACAGGAAATCACCCCAAGACTTTAAATGAGGTGAATGCATTTGGCCAACAATTGACAGAGTAAATGCAGTCTCAAAATAAAATAGTCATGCAAACATAAACATGAATTATGGCCAAGCCATTGAAATTATACATACAGTAGAAAATGTCATTACACGTATCAAGGTATAAAATGTAAATTGCAGAGTACACATGCATAAAAAGTACCCCAACGCATTTCGCAAGACCATGCTCGCTTCATCAGGGGTAGATGCGTGTGTAGTACATCCGTAGGGGGTATAATGAACCAAATAGGTATTAACACAGACATGGTATCATGACAATTAGTCAAGAGGGTCCAAAAACGCATGGCCCTATACTCACCAAAGGCTGGATCAAACTACCAATTGCTTGATACCCAGAGGCTGCATGAATGAGCATCTGGCTCGGGAGGCAGAGGGAAAACCAACCCAACAGAGCACAAACGGGGGGCAGACATGGCTGGGATGGGGGAAATGTACCACCAAAGATCTCCCAGTATCCATTAATAATGTCAAATGAAACATAAATGCATATGTATCAATAGGTGCTGCCATACCACCATAGAAGTAAAGTAGTATATGATAAGAGTATGTACAGTATATGCATGAACCAAACTGGTTCAATAATGGTATGAGCTAGGAATCTAGGGGACAATGGACACTTAGATACCACACCTTCCATGGGCTGATCTAGGCTCTAGTTGCTGTTCCCTGCTGGTGGCCTTGGTTATCGTCCGGCTTGGGAGCTGCGATGTGTACAAGGGAGATTCTCATACCTCCTGCTGTCCCCCCTGCTCTGTTTGGATGGGTGGGGCCACCTACACATCGGCGCCATGCGACCACGCCTACCGTATGGCTTCCGCGGTTGCGGCATCAGCTCGCTATTGCGTGGAATGTCAGCATGTGCGACTTGGGGGCGTCTGTGCAGGCACGCCCCCATTTGACGGCGAGCGTTATCCACGTTCGCTTGCCTTTTCACATACACATGGCGTTGGAGGCGGAGCTCACTGGGCCCTCTGTGATATAAATTGAGGGCTAGTCATGGCTGGGATCTGTTTGTCACTTCCTGTTTCCCTCACATGCAGCAGTTTACTTCATTCAAGGTGAGTCCACACTCCTTGATGGATGTTAATCATCCATTCACATTTGAGCACTTAACTTTAGCATGGTCTGCCATATACATTGTCTCATACATCATTATATTCACTGTCATGGTTCATTCATGTACACACCATTACACATTCATCTCATTCATTTCACTGTCTCCGAGTTTCCAAGTCCATCTAGCTTTGAACAATATTGGTTCATATGAGTGTGTGTGTGTGTGTGTGTATATATATATATATATATATATATATATATATATATATATACACACATATTTTTTTCATTACATTGCATACTCCATGTTACTCTGGTGGTATAGTACTAACTGATATACATATATTTGTATCTCAGCTGACATATACAATGGACTTGGATACATGTTATACGGGACACACACTTTATCACATTGTTTTTGTTCTATTTCATTTCTATATATTTTTTTTCTCTCCATTGTCCTAGATTCCTAGCTCATACCATTATTGAACCAGTTTGGTTAATGCATATACATACACTTATCATATACTACTTTACTTCTATGCTGGTATGGCAGCACCTATTGATACATATGCATTTATGTTTCAGTTGACATTATTAATGGATACTGGGAGATCTTTGGTGCCACATTCCCCCATCCTGGCCATGTCTGCCCCCCGTTTGTGCTCTGTTGGTTTTCCCTGTGCCTCAGCTCCCAAGTCGGATGCTCATTACTGCCACCTCTGGGTATCAAGCAATTGGCAGTCTGATCCAGCCTTTGATAAATATAGGGCCATGTGTTTTTGGACCCTCTTGACTAATTGTCATAATACCATGTCTGTGTTGATACTTATTTGGTTCATTATACCCCCTACAGTTGTACTATACATGCATCCACCCAGATGAAGCGAGCATGGTCTTGTGAAACATGTTGGGATACTTTTTATGCATGTGTACTCTGCAATTTACATTTTATACCTTGATACGTGTAATGACATTTTCTACTGTATATATCATTTCAGTGGCTTGGCTATGATTCATGTTTATGTTTGCATGACTATTTTAATACATTTTAAGACTGCATTTACTCTGTCAATTGTTGGCCAAACGCATTCACCTCATTTAAAGTCCGGGCGATTTCCTGTTTTGTGTTGCATATATTGGGATGGAGGTGGTTTGCGGGTGACACCAGACCTTTTCCTTTTTTTACCCTACTGCCCTTGAGCTTGACCCCTTGTTTGCCCAGATATTTGCCCTGTGTGCTGAGGACTTACCTCAGATTGCCACATGCCACCAGATGCAGATTGCCACATGCCACCAGATCCAGATTGTCACAGTCACATGCCACTAGATGCAGATTGCCACCAGATGCAGATTGCCACAATCACTTGCCACATGCCACCAGATGCAGATTGTCACAGTCACTTGCCACATGCCACCAGATGCAGATTGCCACATGCCACCAGATGTAAATTGCCACCAGATGCAGATTGCCACAGTCACTTGCCACCAGATGCAGATTGCCACAGCCACATGCCACCAGATGCAGATTGCACATGCCACTGTCTCCTGCCTCCTATACGCAAATTGTCACTAAGCACAGAGGCAGTGCAGTGGAGTGGTGGGTTCCGCATGAGAGAGAACAGCGGTGATGCGGGGCGGGCAGTGGGAGATGATGTAATCTCTCTGCTCGTCTGCTTCACCCCCAACAGTGTAGCGGCGGGGCTGTGTGGGTGGAAGTGCAATGTTGGCGGTGATCTCTCTGCTCGCCCACCGCACCTCAGATTGTGGAGACTTCGCGGCCCACCTGTAAACAGGCTGCGGCCCGGTAGTGGGCCGTGGCCCGGGGATTGGAGACCCCTGACATAAGGGACTTTTGGTCTCCTATGTGATATAAATAAAGTTTTAGCTAAAAAAAAGTGTAAAACAAAAAATAAAGTTACATCAAGCACTTAATCCCCTAAAAAAAGTAACCCCTGCTAAGTACATGCACATACAAACATAAATACATACGTTGGTGGTGCCGGCATACAAAAAACATTGAATGCACTACAAATGTTACATCTTGTCATGCACATCAGAGTGAGAGCAATCATGTTAGGCCCAATATTCATGGTTATCTCTTAACTGATGACATGTAGGGGCTTTAAAAGCATCATCTATAGAACATTTAGGGTACGGAAGACTTCACACAGTTTTAAGACTTCATATGTTTACTATCTATTTACTTGACGCAGCATTACCTTTTATTTCTTACCAAAAAAGCTGGTAATATATTGCAACCGTGTGCTATTAAAAATAACAATGTTTTTTTTACTGAAAAATCTCACTTGATAAACTGTTGCACAAATATGTTGTGATGTAAAAATTGGAACTATCACCATTTTATTCCCCTTGGCTTGGGGGCTTTAACAAATCATAAGACCTAAATGTTTTTTTTTTAAGCATGTGTGAAAACAGCAAAAAACAGCCCTGGTGAAAGGGTAAAATAAACCGATTTTTTTTTCTATATGGGTCCACATGCTCAGCCTATTTGATTATGGTACTAGGCTACCACTTATTGTCGAGTGATCCTTCAAATAAAAATTCCACAAGCCCTAGAATCACTGTCCCAGCATACCCATTATAAACATTAATCCTGTATGACCCCTAACATTCAACAAAATAAAAATTAATGTACACTTCTGCAAAAGCATCTTATTCTCATTCACCAGTCTTTCCAGTGACGGTGATTTCACTGGGTAGATGCATGCAGGCTCTGTCATGTCTATTAGCTAATCTGTAAAAGAAAATGGATTTAGTATAGGCAATGAAAAAAGCAGGTGTTAGAAATAGGTAGGTAGGTAAAGATTAGGAAACAAAATAAAGTGTCAAAGCTGAGTCTGTCAATCGCATGTTGTGTGCTGGAACTATCTCCCTTGTTGCCCTTTACCTCTTGAATTCAGGAAAACTTGTCAGAAGTGACTGGTGTGTATAGCAGAGGAATGAGGCAGCAGACAGGAATTACACTTTGTGCTCTGGATTGAGACAAGTACACACTATAAAGGGATATGCTTTTGTTCATATTTTATGCCTGAGGTTTACAACCATTTTATTGGACCTATAATGTATTTTTCAATAAATGATTTCTTATTGTGTTTTTCTGCCCCCTTGAGCTCCCATAACTTCTTTTTGGAACTAGCAGTGTACATTAGTTGCAGTCATGGGCACTGTCCTATGCACACTACAATCCCATTATCTATAATATATAGTCCATCTTGGGATGGTCTACAGTGAGACCAGGGAGAATGAATGTAGCCACCCTCTAACAGGAAGTTGAATCACAGCTGGAAAAATATTGTTTTTGATGATTGCTGTCACTTAGTGGTATAGCTACAGTGCCTTGAAAAAGTATTTATATCTCCTGAAATTTTCCACATTTTGTCATGTTATAAACCAAAAACGTAAATGTATTTTATTGGGATTTTATGTGACAGATCAACACAAAGTGGCACATAATTGTGAAGTGGAAGGAAAATGATAAATGGTTTTCAATTTTTTTACAAATAAATATCTGAAAAGTGTGACATACATTTGTATTCAGCCCCCTTTACTCTGATACCCCTAACTAAAATCTAGTGAAACCAATTGCCTTCAGAAGTCACCTAATTAGTAAATAGAGTCCACCCGTATGTAATTTAATCGCAGTATAAATACAGCTGTTCTGTGAAGCCCTTAGAGGTTTGTTAGAGAACCTTAGTGAAAAACAGCATCATGAAGGCCAATGAACACACCAGATCGGTCAGGGATAAAGTTGTGGAGTTTAAAGCAGGGTTAGGTTATAAAAAAATACCCCAAGCTTTGAACATCTCATGGAGCACTGTTCAATCCATCATCCACAAATGGAAAGAGTATGGCACAACTGCAAACCTCCCAAGACATGGCCATCCACCTAAACTGACAGGCCGGGCAAGGAGAGCATTAATCAAAGAAGCAACCAAGAGGCCCATGGTCACTCTGGGGGAGCTGCAGAGATCCACAGCTGAGGTCTGTTTAATGAAGAGTGACAAGAAGAAAGCCATTATTGAAAGGAAGCCATAAGAAGTCCCGTTTGCAGTTTGCTAGAAGCCATGTGGGGGACACCTCAAACATGTGGAAGAAGGTGCTCTGGTCAGATGAGACCAAATTAAGCTTTGTTGCCTAAAAGCAAAGCGCTATGTGTGGAGGAAAACAAACATTGCACATCACGCTGAACACACCATCCCTACCATGAAACATAGTGGTGGCAGCATCATGTTGTGGGAATGCTTTTCTTCAGCAGGGACAGGGAAGCTGGTCAGAGTTGATGGGAAGATGGATGGAGCCAAATAGAGGGCAATGTTAGAAGAAAACCTGTTAGAGTCTGCAAAACTCTTGAGACTGGGCAGAGGTTCACCTTCCAGCGGGACAATGACCCTAAACATACAGCCAGAGATACAATGGAATGGTTTAGATCAAAGCAAATTCATGTGTTAGAATGGTCCAGTCAAAGTCCAGACCTAAATCCAATTGAGAATCTGTGGCAAGACTTGAAAATTGCTGTTCACAGACATTCTCCATCCAATCTGACAGACCTTGAGCAATTTTGCAAAGAAGAATGGGCAAAAATGTCACTCTCTAGCAGTGGCATCGTTAAGGGGTGGCTATTGAGGCTGGAGCCCCGAATCTGGGGCCCATAGCCCCGAGTCCAGGGTCAGCCCTACCGTGAGAGAGTTACAGGCTGCTGGACACATTGCTTCCCACACAGCCACGGCACTCTCACTGAGTCTGCACTCCGTGCTTCATTGACACAGCCAGAGCCCAGAGATCAGTGTGAGAGTCAGTCTCCTCCCGTGCTCCGTCCATATCATAAAGTCGGGAGTAGGGATGAGCCGAACACCCCCCTGTTCGGTTCGCACCAGAACATGCGAACAGGAAAAAAGTTCGTTCGAACATGCGAACACCGTTAAAGTCTATGGGACACGAACATGAATAATCAAAAGTGCTAATTTTAAAGGCTTATATGAAAGTTATTGTCATAAAAAGTGTTTGGGGACCTGGGTCCTGCCCCAGGGGACATGGATCAATGCAAAAAAAAGTTTTAAAAACGGCCGTTTTTTCAGGAGCAGTGATTTTAATAATGCTTAAAGTCAAACAATAAAAGTGTAATATCCCTTTAAATTTCGTAGCTGGGGGGTGTCTATAGTATGCCTGTAAAGGGGCGCATGTTTCCTGTGTTTAGAACAGTCTGACAGCAAAATGACATTTTGAAGGAAAAAACTCATTTAAAACTACTCGCGGCTATTGCATTGCCGACAATACACATAGAAGTTCATTGATAAAAACGGCATGGGAATTCCCCAAAGGGGAACCCCGAACCAAAATTAAAAAAAAAAAATGACGTGGGAGTCCTCCTAAATTCCATACCAGGCCCTTCAGGTCTGGTATGGATATTAAGGGGAACCCCAGCCAAAATTAAAAAAAAAAAATGACGTGGGGTTCCCCCTAAATTCCATACCAGACCCTTCAGGTCTGGTATGGATTTTAAGGGGAACCCCGCGCCAAAAAAAAAAAAAAAAACGGCGTGGGGTCCCCCCAAAAATCCATACCAGACCCTTATCCGAGCACGCAACCTGGCAGGCCGCAGGAAAAGAGGGGGGGACGAGAGTGCGGCCCCCCCTCCCTCCTGAACCGTACCAGGCCACATGCCCTCAACATTGGGAGGGTGCTTTGGGGTAGCCCCCCAAAACACCTTGTCCCCATGTTGATGAGGACAAGGGCCTCATCCCCACAACCCTGGCCGGTGGTTGTGGGGGTCTGCGGGCGGGGGGCTTATCGGAATCTGGAAGCCCCCTTTAACAAGGTGACCCCCAGATCCCGGCCCCCCCCCTGTGTGAAATGGTAAGGGGGTACATAAGTACCCCTACCATTTCACGAAGAAAGTGTCAAAAATGTTAAAAATGACAAGAGACAGTTTTTGACAATTCCTTTATTTAAATGCTTCTTCTTTCTTCTATCTTCCTTCATCTTCTGGTTCTTCTGGTTCTTCTGGCTCTTCTGGTTCTTCCTCCGGCGTTCTCCTCCAGCATCTCCTCCGCGGCGTCTTCTGTCTTCTTCTCCTCGGGCCGCTCCGCACCCATGGCATGGGGGGGAGGCTCCCGCTCTTCTCTTCTTCTTTTCTTCTCTTCTTCTCTTCTTCATTTTCTTCTCCGGGCCGCTCCGCAATCCATGCTGGCATGGAGGGAGGCTCCCGCTGTGTGACGGCGCTCCTCGTCTGACAGTTCTTAAATAACGGGGGGGGCGGGGCCACCCGGTGACCCCGCCCCCTCTGACGCACGGTGACTTGACGGGACTTCCCTGTGGCATTCCCCGTGACGTCACAGGGAAGTCCCGTCAAGTCACCGTGCGTCAGAGGGGGGCGGGGTCACCGGGTGGCCCCGCCCCCCGTTATTTAAGAACTGTCAGACGAGGAGCGCCGTCACATAGCGGGAGCCTCCCTCCATGCCAGCATGGATTGCGGAGCGGCCCGGAGAAGAAAAGAAGAAAAGAAGAAGAGAAGAAGAGAAGAAAAGAAGAAGAGAAGAGCGGGAGCCTCCCCCCCATGCCATGGGTGCGGAGCGGCCCGAGGAGAAGAAGATAGAAGACGCCGCGGAGGAGATGCTGGACGAGAACGCCGGAGGAAGAACCAGAAGAGCCAGAAGAACCAGAAGAACCAGAAGATGAAGGAAGATAGAAGAAAGAAGAAGCATTTAAATAAAGGAATTGTCAAAAACTGTCTCTTGTCATTTTTAACATTTTTGACACTTTTTTCGTGAAATGGTAGGGGTACTTATGTACCCCCTTACCATTTCACACAGGGGGGGGCCGGGATCTGGGGGTCACCTTGTTAAAGGGGGCTTCCAGATTCCGATAAGCCCTCCGCCCACAGACCCCCACAACCACCGGCCAGGGTTGTGGGGATGAGGCCCTTGTCCTCATCAACATGGGGACAAGGTGTTTTGGGGGGCTACCCCAAAGCACCCTCCCAATGTTGAGGGCATGTGGCCTGGTACGGTTCAGGAGGGAGGGGGGGCCGCCCTCTCGTCCCCCCCTCTTTTCCTGCGGCCTGCCAGGTTGCGTGCTCGGATAAGGGTCTGGTATGGATTTTTGGGGGGACCCCACGCCGTTTTTTTTTTTTTTTTGGCGCGGGTTTCCCCTTAAAATCCATACCAGACCTGAAGGGTCTGGTATGGAATTTAGGGGGAACCCCACGTCATTTTTTTTTTTAAATTTTGGCCGGGGTTCCCCTTAATATCCATACCAGACCTGAAGGGCCTGGTATGGAATTTAGGGGGACTCCCACGTCATTTTTTTTTTTTAATTTTGGTTCGGGGTTCCCCTTTGGGGAATTCCCATGCCGTTTTTATCAATGAACTTCTATGTGTATTGTCGGCAATGCAATAGCCGCGAGTAGTTTTAAATGAGTTTTTTCCTTCAAAATGTCATTTTGCTGTCAGACTGTTCTAAACACAGGAAACATGCGCCCCTTTACAGGCACACTATAGACACCCCCCAGGTACGAAATTTAAAGGGATATTACACTTTTATTGATTGACTTTAAGCATTATTAAAATCACTGCTCCTGAAAAAACGGCCGTTTTTAAAACTTTTTTTTGCATTGATCCATGTCCCCTGGGGCAGGACCCAGGTCCCCAAACACTTTTTATGACAATAACTTGCATATTAGCCTTTAAAATTAGCACTTTTGATTTCTCCCATAGACTTTTAAAGGGTGTTCCTCGGCATTCGAATTTGCCGCGAGCTGTTCGGTGAACTTGCGAACAGCCAATGTTCGAGTCGAACATGAGTTCGACTCGAACTCGAAGCTCATCCCTAGTCGGGAGGAACATTCTCACACAAATCTCTCCTGAGCTGGTAAGTGCAGACCATATGGAGGGGGGAAACACTGTATACCCAGCCTCTCTGTATATACCAGCCTCTCTGTATACCCAGCCTCTATGTATATACCAGCCTCCCTGTATATACCAGCATCTCTGTATATAACCAGCATCTCTGTATATACCCAGCCTCTCTGTATATACCTAGCATCTCTGTATATACCCAGCCTCTCTGTATATACCAGCATCTCTGTATATACCCAGCCTCTCCGTATACTCAGCCTTTCTGTATATACCAGCCTCTCTATATATACCAGCATCTCTGTATATACCAGCATCTCTGTATATACCCAGCCTCTCTGTATATACCAGCATCTCTGTATCTACCCAGCCTCTTTGTATATACCAACAACTCTGTATATATCCAGCCTCTCTGTATATACCAGCCCCTCTCTATACACCCAGACTCTCTGTATGCCCAGCCTCCCTGTATACCCAGTCTATCTTCTGTATACCCAGCCTCTCTGTAGACCAAGCCTCTCTGTATATACCAGCCTCTCTGTATATACCAGCCTCTTTGTATATACCAGCATCTCTGTATATACCAGCCTCTCTGTATATACCAGCATCTCTGTATTTTCCCAGCCTCTCTGTATACCCAGCTTCTCTGTATATACCAGCAACTCTGTATATATCCAGCCTCTCTGTATATACCAGCCCCTCTCTATACACCCAGGCTCTCTGTATGCCCAGCCTCCCTATATACCCAGTCTATCTTCTGTATACCCAGCCTTTCTGTATATACCTGCCTCTCTGTATATACCAGCATCTCTGTATTTTCCCAGCCTCTCTGTATACCCAGCTTCTCTGTATATACCAGCAACTCTGTATATATCCAGCCTCTCTGTATATACCAGCCCCTCTCTATACACCCAGGCTCTCTGTATGCCCAGCCTCCCTATATACCCAGTCTATCTTCTGTATACCCAGCCTCTCTGTATATACCAGCATCTCTGTATATACCTGCCTCTCTGTATATAACCAGACTCTCAGTATATACCCAGCCTATCTTCTGTATATACCCAGCCTATCTTCTGTATATACCCAGCCTATATTCTGTATATACTCAGCCTCTCTGTATATACCAGCCACTCTGTATATACCCATACTCTCTGTTTGCCCAGCCTCTCTGTATATACCCAGCTTCTCTGTATATCCCAGTCTCTCTGTATACCCAGCCTCTTTGTATATACCCAGCCTCTCTGTATACCCAGCCTCTCTGTATATACCCAGCCTCTCTGTATATACCAGCATCTCTTTATATAACCAGCCTCTCTGTATACCCAGCCTCTCTGTATATGCCAGCATCTCTGTATATACCCAGCCTCTCTGTATATACCAGCATCTCTTTATATAACCAGCCTCTCTGTATACCCAGCCTCTCTGTATACCCAGCCTCTCTGTATATACCCAGCCTCGCTGTATATACCCAGCCTCTCTGTATACCCAGCCTCTTTGTATATACCAGCATCTCTGTATATACCCAGGCTCTCTGTATATACCCAGCCTATCTTCAGTATACCCAGCCTCTCTGTATATACCCAACCTCTTTGTATATACCCAGCCTCTCTGTATATACACTAGCCTCTCTGTATACCCAGCCTTTCTGTATATATCAGCCTCTCTGTATACCCAGCCCCTCTCTATATATAAGCCTCTCTGTATATACCAGGCGTCTCTGTATATACCAGCCTTTCTGTATCTACCCAGCCTCTCTATATACCCAGCCTTTCTGTATGCCCAGCCTTTCTGTATATACCCAGACTAGGCATGTGCATTACGTTTCATTCCGAATCGAAATTCGGACAAATTTTTCATTATTCGGAAATTCGGATGCATCCGAATTTCCGAATTACAAAAGTAAAGAATTTACACGAATCTGAAAAAAAATAAACGAATCCGAAAAAAAATGAACGAATTCGAAAACATATTCGAATCGAATTCGAAAAAAATAGAAAACGTTTTTCTAAAAAAAAAATAAGATAGAATATAAAATAATAAAGCAATAGAATATATATATATATATATATATATATATATATATATATATATATATATATATATATATATATATAAAAAATTGTATTATTCTCTTCTATTGTTTTTTTATGCTTTTCTTTTCTATTATTTTATATTCTATAATAGTCTTTTCAATTCAAATTCATTCTATACAAAATTCGAATTTCGGAACATGGCTTCTGAAGTTTGAATTTCATATAGAATGAATTCGAATTTGAATAGAAAAGATTAGAACAGAAAATATTAGAAAAGAATAGACTAGAAACACAATAGAACAGAATAGAAGAAAATATAATATATATTTTCTTCTATTCTGTTCTATTGTTTTTCTAGTCTATTCTTTTCTATTATTTTCTATTCTATTCTAATCTTTTATATTCAAATTTGATTTTGGACTATATGAAATTCGAATTGTGGAAGATGTTTTATATATATATATATAATTTTTTTCTATTCTGTTTCATTGTTTTTCTATGTTATTCTTTTCTATTCTAAACTTTTCTATTCGAATTTGAATTCATTCTATACGAAATTCGATTTTCGGAAGATGGCTTCCCATCTTCCCTCCCGCTCTTCTCTTCTTCTTTTCTTCTCTTCTTCTCTTCTTCTTTTCTTCTTTTCTTCTCCGGGCCGCTCCGCAATCCATGCTGGCATGGAGGGAGGCTCCCGCTATGTGACGGCGCTCCTCGTCTGACAGTTCTTAAATAACGGGGGGCGGGGCCACCCGGTGACCCCGCCCCCTCTGACGCACGGTGACTTGACGGGACTTCCCTGTGGCATTCCCCGTGACGTCACAGGGAAGTCCCGTCAAGTCACCGTGCGTCAGAGGGGGGCGGGGTCACCGGGTGGCCCCGCCCCCCGTTATTTAAGAACTGTCAGACGAGGAGCGCCGTCACATAGCGGGAGCCTCCCTCCATGCCAGCATGGATTGCGGAGCGGCCCGGAGAAGAAAAGAAGAAAAGAAGAAGAGAAGAAGAGAAGAAAAGAAGAAGAGAAGAGCGGGAGCCTCCCCCCCATGCCATGGGTGCGGAGCGGCCCGAGGAGAAGAAGATAGAAGACGCCGCGGAGGAGATGCTGGACGAGAACGCCGGAGGAAGAACCAGAAGAGCCAGAAGAACCAGAAGAACCAGAAGATGAAGGAAGATAGAAGAAAGAAGAAGCATTTAAATAAAGGAATTGTCAAAAACTGTCTCTTGTCATTTTTAACATTTTTGACACTTTTTTCGTGAAATGGTAGGGGTACTTATGTACCCCCTTACCATTTCACACAGGGGGGGGCCGGGATCTGGGGGTCACCTTGTTAAAGGGGGCTTCCAGATTCCGATAAGCCCTCCGCCCACAGACCCCCACAACCACCGGCCAGGGTTGTGGGGATGAGGCCCTTGTCCTCATCAACATGGGGACAAGGTGTTTTGGGGGGCTACCCCAAAGCACCCTCCCAATGTTGAGGGCATGTGGCCTGGTACGGTTCAGGAGGGAGGGGGGGCCGCCCTCTCGTCCCCCCCTCTTTTCCTGCGGCCTGCCAGGTTGCGTGCTCGGATAAGGGTCTGGTATGGATTTTTGGGGGGACCCCACGCCGTTTTTTTTTTTTTTTTGGCGCGGGTTTCCCCTTAAAATCCATACCAGACCTGAAGGGTCTGGTATGGAATTTAGGGGGAACCCCACGTCATTTTTTTTTTTAAATTTTGGCCGGGGTTCCCCTTAATATCCATACCAGACCTGAAGGGCCTGGTATGGAATTTAGGGGGACTCCCACGTCATTTTTTTTTTTTAATTTTGGTTCGGGGTTCCCCTTTGGGGAATTCCCATGCCGTTTTTATCAATGAACTTCTATGTGTATTGTCGGCAATGCAATAGCCGCGAGTAGTTTTAAATGAGTTTTTTCCTTCAAAATGTCATTTTGCTGTCAGACTGTTCTAAACACAGGAAACATGCGCCCCTTTACAGGCACACTATAGACACCCCCCAGGTACGAAATTTAAAGGGATATTACACTTTTATTGATTGACTTTAAGCATTATTAAAATCACTGCTCCTGAAAAAACGGCCGTTTTTAAAACTTTTTTTTGCATTGATCCATGTCCCCTGGGGCAGGACCCAGGTCCCCAAACACTTTTTATGACAATAACTTGCATATTAGCCTTTAAAATTAGCACTTTTGATTTCTCCCATAGACTTTTAAAGGGTGTTCCTCGGCATTCGAATTTGCCGCGAGCTGTTCGGTGAACTTGCGAACAGCCAATGTTCGAGTCGAACATGAGTTCGACTCGAACTCGAAGCTCATCCCTAGTCGGGAGGAACATTCTCACACAAATCTCTCCTGAGCTGGTAAGTGCAGACCATATGGAGGGGGGAAACACTGTATACCCAGCCTCTCTGTATATACCAGCCTCTCTGTATACCCAGCCTCTATGTATATACCAGCCTCCCTGTATATACCAGCATCTCTGTATATAACCAGCATCTCTGTATATACCCAGCCTCTCTGTATATACCTAGCATCTCTGTATATACCCAGCCTCTCTGTATATACCAGCATCTCTGTATATACCCAGCCTCTCCGTATACTCAGCCTTTCTGTATATACCAGCCTCTCTATATATACCAGCATCTCTGTATATACCAGCATCTCTGTATATACCCAGCCTCTCTGTATATACCAGCATCTCTGTATCTACCCAGCCTCTTTGTATATACCAACAACTCTGTATATATCCAGCCTCTCTGTATATACCAGCCCCTCTCTATACACCCAGACTCTCTGTATGCCCAGCCTCCCTGTATACCCAGTCTATCTTCTGTATACCCAGCCTCTCTGTAGACCAAGCCTCTCTGTATATACCAGCCTCTCTGTATATACCAGCCTCTTTGTATATACCAGCATCTCTGTATATACCAGCCTCTCTGTATATACCAGCATCTCTGTATTTTCCCAGCCTCTCTGTATACCCAGCTTCTCTGTATATACCAGCAACTCTGTATATATCCAGCCTCTCTGTATATACCAGCCCCTCTCTATACACCCAGGCTCTCTGTATGCCCAGCCTCCCTATATACCCAGTCTATCTTCTGTATACCCAGCCTTTCTGTATATACCTGCCTCTCTGTATATACCAGCATCTCTGTATTTTCCCAGCCTCTCTGTATACCCAGCTTCTCTGTATATACCAGCAACTCTGTATATATCCAGCCTCTCTGTATATACCAGCCCCTCTCTATACACCCAGGCTCTCTGTATGCCCAGCCTCCCTATATACCCAGTCTATCTTCTGTATACCCAGCCTCTCTGTATATACCAGCATCTCTGTATATACCTGCCTCTCTGTATATAACCAGACTCTCAGTATATACCCAGCCTATCTTCTGTATATACCCAGCCTATCTTCTGTATATACCCAGCCTATATTCTGTATATACTCAGCCTCTCTGTATATACCAGCCACTCTGTATATACCCATACTCTCTGTTTGCCCAGCCTCTCTGTATATACCCAGCTTCTCTGTATATCCCAGTCTCTCTGTATACCCAGCCTCTTTGTATATACCCAGCCTCTCTGTATACCCAGCCTCTCTGTATATACCCAGCCTCTCTGTATATACCAGCATCTCTTTATATAACCAGCCTCTCTGTATACCCAGCCTCTCTGTATATGCCAGCATCTCTGTATATACCCAGCCTCTCTGTATATACCAGCATCTCTTTATATAACCAGCCTCTCTGTATACCCAGCCTCTCTGTATACCCAGCCTCTCTGTATATACCCAGCCTCGCTGTATATACCCAGCCTCTCTGTATACCCAGCCTCTTTGTATATACCAGCATCTCTGTATATACCCAGGCTCTCTGTATATACCCAGCCTATCTTCAGTATACCCAGCCTCTCTGTATATACCCAACCTCTTTGTATATACCCAGCCTCTCTGTATATACACTAGCCTCTCTGTATACCCAGCCTTTCTGTATATATCAGCCTCTCTGTATACCCAGCCCCTCTCTATATATAAGCCTCTCTGTATATACCAGGCGTCTCTGTATATACCAGCCTTTCTGTATCTACCCAGCCTCTCTATATACCCAGCCTTTCTGTATGCCCAGCCTTTCTGTATATACCCAGACTAGGCATGTGCATTACGTTTCATTCCGAATCGAAATTCGGACAAATTTTTCATTATTCGGAAATTCGGATGCATCCGAATTTCCGAATTACAAAAGTAAAGAATTTACACGAATCTGAAAAAAAATAAACGAATCCGAAAAAAAATGAACGAATTCGAAAACATATTCGAATCGAATTCGAAAAAAATAGAAAACGTTTTTCTAAAAAAAAAATAAGATAGAATATAAAATAATAAAGCAATAGAATATATATATATATATATATATATATATATATATATATATATATATATATATATATATATATATAAAAAATTGTATTATTCTCTTCTATTGTTTTTTTATGCTTTTCTTTTCTATTATTTTATATTCTATAATAGTCTTTTCAATTCAAATTCATTCTATACAAAATTCGAATTTCGGAACATGGCTTCTGAAGTTTGAATTTCATATAGAATGAATTCGAATTTGAATAGAAAAGATTAGAACAGAAAATATTAGAAAAGAATAGACTAGAAACACAATAGAACAGAATAGAAGAAAATATAATATATATTTTCTTCTATTCTGTTCTATTGTTTTTCTAGTCTATTCTTTTCTATTATTTTCTATTCTATTCTAATCTTTTATATTCAAATTTGATTTTGGACTATATGAAATTCGAATTGTGGAAGATGTTTTATATATATATATATAATTTTTTTCTATTCTGTTTCATTGTTTTTCTATGTTATTCTTTTCTATTCTAAACTTTTCTATTCGAATTTGAATTCATTCTATACGAAATTCGATTTTCGGAAGATGGCTTCTGAAAGTGGAATTTCGTATAGAATGAATTCGAATTTGAATAGAAAAGATTAGAATAGAAAATAATAGACTAGACAAACAATAGAACAGAACAGCATAAAATATAATATATATATTTTATTCTATTCTGTTCTATTGTTTTTCTAGTCTTTTCTCTTCTACTCTATTCTAATCTTTTCTATTCAAATTCGAATTCATTTTATAAGAAATTCAGATTTCGGAAGATGGTTTTATATATATATTATATTTATTTATTTATTTTATTTTTTTTTTTTTTTTCTATGCTGGTCTATTGTTTTTCTAGTCTATTCTTTCTACTCTATTCTAATCTTTTCTATTCAAATATATATTATATTTTATTCTGTTCTGTTCTATTGTTTTTCTAGTCTATTATTTTCTATTATTTTCTATTCAAATTCATTCTATACCAAATTAGAATTTCAGAAGCCATCTTCCGAAATTAGAATTTCGTATAGAATGAATTCAAATTCGAATAAAAAGGTTTAGAATAGGATAAAAAAGAATAGCGTAGAAAAACAATGAAACAGAATAGAAAAAAATATAATATATATATTATATTTTATTCCCTTCTGTTCTATTGTTTTTCTAGTCTATTCTATTTCTATTATTTGCTATTCTAATCTTTTCTATTCAAATTCAAATTCATTCTATACGAAATTCTAATTTTAGAAGCCATTTTCCGAAATTCGAATTTTGCATAGAATTAATTCAAATTCGAATAGAAAAGTTTAGAATAGAAAAGAATATCATAGAAAAACAATGGGACAGAATAGAAAAAAAATATAATATATATATAACCATCTTCTGAAATTGGAATTTGGTACAGAATGAATTCAAATTCGAATAGAAAAGATTAGAATACAATATATTATATTTTTTTCTATTCTGTTCTATTGTTTTTCTATGCTATTCTTTTATATTTTCTATTCTATCCTAATCTTTTCTACTGGAATTTGATTTCATTCTATACAAATTTCAAATTTTGCAAAATGGTTATATATACCGTATTTATCGGCGTATAACACGCGTCGGCGTATAACACGCACCCCAAGTTTAGGAGAGAATTTTAAGGAAAAAAACTTTTAGGAGGGAAGTTTAAGGAAAAGAAACTTACATTAAAATGCCCATCAATGCAGCCTCATCAGTGTTCATCTGCAGCCTTTTCAGTGTCATTGCAGCCTTTTCAGTGTCAGTGCAGCCTTGTCAGTGCAGCTTTGCCCCAGTGCAGCCTTGTCAGTGCAGCTTTGCCCCAGTGCAGCCTTCTCAATGCAGCCTTGTCCATGCAGCCTTGTCCCCAGTGCAGCCTTGTCAGTGCAGCCTTGTCCCCAGTGCAGCCTTGTCAATGCAGCCTTGTCCCCAGTGCAGCCTTATTAATGCAGCCTTGTCCCCAGTGCAGCCTTATCAATGCAGCCTTGTCCCCAGTGCAGCCTTATCAATGCAGCCTTGTCCCCAGTGCAGCCTTATCAATGCAGCCTTGTCCCCAGTGCAGCCTTGTCCCTGCAGCTTTGTCCCCAGTGCAGCCTAGTGTCCATGCCTCCTGCCGCTGCCGCCGCCGCCATACACATAGAAGTAGTTTTAAATATGGCGCCGCGGAGTTCGGAGTCCCGCCCAGTCCCGCCCTATGATGGACATAACACAGGTCCAATGGCGGGACTGGGCGTGACAGTGAGCGGCGCCGGAAAGACCCGAATACACCCGACTATGTGTATCTCGGCTCTGTGATTTCGGCGGCGCTCGTTCAGCACCGCCGAGTCCTTCCGAAGTCCGCGGCGCCATATTTGAAACTACTCGCTATGTAAATGTCGGCGGCGATCGCCGACATTCACATAGCGATAGCGGGGATCGGCGTATAACACGCACCCACGACTTTCCCCTGATTTTAAGGGGAAAAAAGTGCGTGTTATACGCCGATAAATACGGTAGTTTACTTTTTCAAATTCAGTTAATGTTTTTTCGAATGTGGTAGAATTTTTTCCAATTTGACAGTTTTTTTCGAATATGCTAGAATTTTTTCGAATTTGATAGTTTTTTTCGAATGTGCTAGAATTTTTTCGAATTTGACAATTTTTTTCGAATGTGGTAGAATTTTTTCGAATTTGATAGTTTTTTTCGAATGTGGTAGAATTTTTTCGAATTTGACAGTTTTTTTCGAATGTGGTAGAATTTTTTCGAATTTGATAGTTTTTTCGAATACGGTCGAATTTTTTCGAATGCGGTCGAATTTTTTCGAATTCGAATACGAAACAAAACGCATTCCGAAAACGAATGTAATGAATGCAACGAATTTAACTAAACGAATTTAGTTAAATAACGAATCGAAATGAAACTAAACTAAACAAATTTTTTCATCCTGCACATGTCTAACCCAGACTCTCTGTATAACCAGCCTCTCTGTATATACCAGCATCTCTGTCTATACCCATCCTCTCTGTATATACCCAGCCTATCTTCTGTATAGCCAGCCTATCTTCTGTATACTCAGCCTATCTTCTGTATACTCAGCCTATCTTCTGTATATACCCAGCCTCTTTGTATATACCCAGCCTATCTTCTGTATACCCAGCCTCTCTGTATACCCAGCCTATCTTCTGTATATACCCAGCCTCTTTGTATATACCAGCCTCTTTGTATATACCAGCCTCTCTGTATATACCCAGACTCTCTTATATACCAGCCTCTCTGTATATACCCAGCCTCTCTGTATGTACCCAGCCTCTCTGTTTATACCCAGCCTCTCTTTATATACCCAGCGTCTCTGTATATACACTAGCCTCTCTGTATACCCAGCCTTTCTGTATATATCAGCCTCTCTGTATACCCAGCCCCTCTCTATATATAAGCCTCTCTGTATATACCCAGCGTCTCTGTATATACCAGCCTTTCTGTATCTACCCAGCCTCTCTGTATACACCATCAAAAGGAAGACCTAGTATCGGAGTACCTCAGTAAGCAGGGTGACTCTGCAGGTACTCAGTAACAGTATGTGCCAGCGTCCCCAAGAATCAGACTATAGATAGAAAAAACTTTTAAATATGGGACTTTGAGGGCACAATAGTATTCAACTACAAACTATATATTTAGTAGAGATATTTTATTAGAAAAATATAAAAAACATTAAACACACATAAATTGTTTAAAAACACTACAAATTCAATGTAGATACTAATGATAATACACCGTATGGGTCCTATCCTGCCAATTTGTATAACATAGAAAAGGCTATAGACAAATACATGTGATGCTTAAACCAAGTACGGGAGAAATACTTCCCCTGAAAATCAAACAGTAGGCAAGCATATAGCTATAGCAGAGAAAATACAGCAGGTTTGGTGATCCACGGTGGGGTATTCTCTAGTTGCTCTACATGTTTCGCGTTTCGCAGAACGCTTCCTCAGGAGCTAGAGACTCTAAGATTCAAACAGATAAAAACAAAAAAGAAAAGAAAATCAAAAAAACATGAGTGTACTAAACACGGTATATATATGGATATCAATATTGAGAATATAATCACTACCAGATAAGATGGCCCGAGGGACTGACCCTATAAAAGATTATGGTCTCCAACCAGCGCACGGTAAGCCCAAAGGTTGGAGCCAACACAAACACAGGGAAAGCGGCTAGTACAGTTTGCATTAAAAAGTAAAAAAATATATATAGATAATGATAAAAAATAAAAAGTAAGGGTGTAAACACTTACCAATTGGATATGGTAAGATTGCCCAAATCAGCCAGTGGTAACCATATATAACTGACCACAATTTGATCATAAATGTAGAAAGTTTAAATCAGATTGTAAACAGCAATCGGTCATAACCTGGAACCTCTCCAAAAACTGTAGCGTCAAATGTCCATATGAAGGAGAGCACAGGCTTAAACGTTGTAGTGCTAATATATAAAAGAAAAAGGGAAGGGAGGATAAACAAACAAATGATCATTGCTGTCAGTCAAAGAGACAGACAAAGGTGGACTGCAGGCATACAAATGCCTTGCTCAAGGTTGAAAGACGCTAATCCAATAAGACTAACCTTACCCTAAGGAAGATGAGGGGGAGCAACAGGTTATGCCGTCCGGTCTGTGTAGGGGCCGGAGCTGTAGCTGCAGACGGATACAAGACATCGCGTCCCTATATATGGTGACTCCGGCCGGAAACGGGCAGCCCCAGGGGGCGTGACGCAATCCGGCCCCGCTGCAGGCTGCTGCGCATGCGCCGCGACACGCCGCCCTCACGCACAATCGCGGCGCCGGGACCTTCCGCGCATGCGCCGAGAAGCAGCGCGAGGGGGGACGGGACAAGGCGAATGACGCAGACAGCAAAGGCGGAGCTGACGGGGAAGGAAGTCCCCGTATCTCCGACAATCGCCGCACATCCGGCCAGATGAGCGGACCAGATGTGCGGCGCTGGGCAGCGGTACTCTTTAGGCAAAAACTATGCAGAGGGAAAGAGACCAACACTAAGGGAGAGCCCCCCGGCCATCAACCTGGCATAGATAAAAATAAAATTGACGATCCAATGTATATAAACTGTTATAGCATTAGTATAAAATTACACAGTCCCATAAAGGGATATTTAAGGAACAAGTAGACAATGAATTTAATATTATTAAACATGAGGGGAACATATTGAAAACATCGAAAAAAAAAAAAAAAAAAAAAAAAAAAAAATTACAAAAGAGATATTTAAAGTATGTAAAAAATATATATGTATTAATTAAAGTTGAATGTATCATATTATAGAACATTCTTTGCAACTCCATTAACAAATTAAAGGGCAGATGATGGTATATCCTGAAAGGGGCTCCCTATGGATCAAAGAAAGGGTCTATATGAATGAGATTCATTTAAACCTGGTGCTCTGGTGGCATTCAGCCGCTCGATCCAGAGGGTCTCTTTTTGTAATATGAGTTTGTCCCAATCACCACCCCTGGGGTTTTGGGGAATGACGGCCAAAGCAGCAAAGGAGATTGACGATGTATTAAAACGGTGGTATAGATCAAGATGTCTGCTCACCGGAGTGAGCATTTTTCCATTCCCTGAATAATAGATGTGATCGTTAATTCTTTGTCTGAGCTGCCTGGCCGTCTTTCCCACATAAAAAACCCCACAGGTGCACTTCATCAGGTAAACCACCCCTTGAGTATAGCATGTGGCTGCAAATTTTGGATGGTAGATTTCACCATTGGGAAGTAGAATGGGATGTTCAGAGGATATCCATGGGCAAAAAGAACAGCTGCCGCAGGGCGATGTGCCCCTAGGCAGTTGTAAAGCGGTAGAATTAAAGGGCTTATACTGACTGGTGACTAATCTATCTTTCAAAGAAGTAGCCCTTCTATAGACTGTTTCAGGGTATGTATTAATGTGTTTCTTTAGAATGGGATCCTCTGTCAGAAAGTGCCAATGTTTTTTTAGAATATTGTTAATGTCGAGATGATGAGAAGAAAATTGAGTGATGAATCTGACCGTTTGTTTTTGTGGCTGGGTTTTTTTCCCATACAGAAGGTCAGTGCGTGATTTGCTCTTGGCTTTATTAAAAGCCTTACGTAAGAGCGATCGGCTGTAGCCTCTGGCCAGGAGTCGAGATCTTAGGAGGTTAGACTGGTGTTGAAAATCCGTCATCTTAGTACAGTTTCGACGAAGACGGAGGTACTGTGCATACGGTATACTCCTAATAAGGGGGGGAGGATGTGCACTCGTGGCATGTAACAATGTGTTTCCTGCCGTGTTTTTTCTAAATAAGTCAGTGGATAGAGTGTCGTTGGTGTCCCTGTAGATCTCGAGATCTAAAAAATTAACTTTGTCGGTATCGGAAGAAAAAGTAAAATTTAAATTGAACTGGTTAACGTTAAGTATTTGTATGAGCTTTTTAAGGGTCTTCTTAGTTCCTGTCCAAATGATAAAAATATCATCTATATAACGTTTCCAGATCAAAATCTGATCTGTATATTCCGAATACCGGTCTCGAGAGAACAGGTAGCGTTCCCACCCCCCCAGGTACAGATTGGCGTAGCCAGGGGCACAACAGGTGCCCATGGCTACGCCCTGCACCTGGAGGTAGTGGGAACCCATAAACTCGAAAGAGTTGTGAGTCAAAATGAAATTGAGTAACTTTAAAATAAATTCATTATAGTTCCACTGGTGGTGATCCTCCTCATACAAAAAAGTGCGAACCATCTCGATGCCCCGCTCGTGAGGGATGCTGGAGTATAAAGCCTCCACATCTAACGTCACGAGCAGGGCACCGGGAGGGACCGGCAACCCCTCAATCTGTTTCAAAAGATCTAATGTATCTCTGGTGTATGACGGTAGGGCCCTAACATGGGGCATGAGTGTGGCATCTACAAGTTTACTGGCATTGTCCGTTAAACTACCAATACCCGAAATTATCGGTCTCCCAGGGGGCGACACCGGGTCCTTATGCACTTTGGGGAGTGCATAGAACGTCGCCACCCTGGGAGACCGAACATTCAGGTACTCATAGGTGTCCTTCGTAATTAGACCTCCTAAATAAGCGTCTCCAATAATGTCCAAAAAATGATTCCTAAAGGATGTGGTATCTGATAGGGAAATTTGCCGATACCAGTTTTTATTGGATAAAATATTCAAGCACATGTTTTCATAGGAAGATCTAGTGAGGAGGACAACATTACCGCCTTTATCGGCAGGTTTCACTATGATATCAGGGTGATTGTGTATTTTAGAGATAGCTTGGCGCTGGGTTAGCGTCAAGTTATTTTTTCTGTAGGGTAGGTCTATATGTTTGATGTCACTGATCACATTCTGTAGAAACGTCCAGATTTGGGGATTTTGAGATAGGTCGGGAAATTGACGAGATTTAGGTTTGAAATTGGTGACTGGAGCTGTAGAGGGAGTAGACACAGTTGGAATAGATGTGTCAGTAGCGTGGGTATTGTCACTTTCCTCTAGTAGAAGGATTAGGTCCCGTAAAGCTCGGAACTCATCCATCTTGAAGTGTTTTATGCTCTCTGAAAATTCCCGTTCCTCTTTATTTCTAAGTCTATCTGGATCAAATAAGAATTTATAGGTAAGGTTACGGGCGAACATATAGACATCTTTAATGGTTTCATATTTATCAATTTTTTGCGATGGACAGAAGCTTAAACCGAGTGTCAAAACATTTAGTTCTTGTTCAGAAAAGTGATAAGGGGTGAGATTCAGGACATCCAGTCCTAAGTGTGAGGTGGTAGAGTCCCTAGCACGGGAAAATTTACAGTGGAGGTAGCGTTTGAAACAATGTGAGGGTCGAGAGTGCTTTGTTTTCTGCAATTTTGTGATTGTGTAAGGGAAAACGAATTCCCTGGGTTGAAAGAATTGGATGGATTGGGTTGTTGTGTAGCGGTGGTGAGTGTATTGTTGGGTAAAGAGGTGTTGGGGGTATCGCGGATAGGACCAGAATAAGTTGTAGTCAATGTTGGATTAGTGCGATTTTGCAAGTTTAACATTTGTAATGCTTTGTGGGCATTGGGACCCATATAATTGGGTTGTGAATCAGTACCACCACCGTGAGTGGGAAGAGGCCCCTGACGTAGTGAGCCATTCGAGCGTTTGATATCTTGTTTGTCAATTTTCTTTTTAGGATAGGGTGTAAAGTGCCCACTACCATATTGTCGCTTACGTGCACCAGTGTCGTTGGGAGTGATATTCGGGTCTTTTCCAGTGGAAGCCTGTAAAGAAAAAGTGGATAAGGAAGAGTCAGAGTCAATTTCCGTATCATAGTCAAAAAACATACTACCATTGTTAGGGTATTGTTTTTTAGGACCTGTTTTGCGGGGTCTTCGACCATGGGAAGGGGTTTGCCAGTGGTAAGCGTAACCCTCCATAAATGCCGTTTTGTCTTTCATGAATTTATTTTGTTTCTTAAGAATTATGTCTTTATTAATTTTAGTAATATATTCCCTCACTTCCTGCCATTTATGATTGAACTGGGTATGGTTTTTCAAATTCTCATTTTTGGTTTGAAAAGTGACAATTTCCTCATCAAGGAGGACAAGTTCAGCTTGATAGTGGGATATCAGCAATTTAATAAGGTCAGTACTGCACTGAGTAAGGATTTTTTCCCATGCGATTTTAAATTCAGTACTTGTAATTTGAAACGATGGGAATATTTGGACTCTCAAGCCGACTGGGCTTAGATTGTCACGTACATATTGCTGGAGAAAGTCCACGTGCCAATGCAGGTTGGACTTCTTCTTCAGCAATTTTTTCATTTTTATTAGATAATGGTTCAAACCAATCTCTTGTCCTGTATCTGTCAAACAACTTGTTTGAACATCATTAATGTAACCCAACCAAGCGGTCCCTACAAAATCCATCACAGATCGATGCGTTAACTTTATGTTCCGTTATGTAAACCTCGTAACCAAAAGCAATAAAGATCAAAAAATCAAAAAATAATTGTAACAAAATAAGATATAGAAGTCACCTAAACTAGGAATTTGAATGGGATGCTTCCATCCCTAGAAATAGCATCAAAAGGAAGACCTAGTATCGGAGTACCTCAGTAAGCAGGGTGACTCTGCAGGTACTCAGTAACAGTATGTGCCAGCGTCCCCAAGAATCAGACTATAGATAGAAAAAACTTTTAAATATGGGACTTTGAGGGCACAATAGTATTCAACTACAAACTATATATTTAGTAGAGATATTTTATTAGAAAAATATAAAAAACATTAAACACACATAAATTGTTTAAAAACACTACAAATTCAATGTAGATACTAATGATAATACACCGTATGGGTCCTATCCTGCCAATTTGTATAACATAGAAAAGGCTATAGACAAATACATGTGATGCTTAAACCAAGTACGGGAGAAATACTTCCCCTGAAAATCAAACAGTAGGCAAGCATATAGCTATAGCAGAGAAAATACAGCAGGTTTGGTGATCCACGGTGGGGTATTCTCTAGTTGCTCTACATGTTTCGCGTTTCGCAGAACGCTTCCTCAGGAGCTAGAGACTCTAAGATTCAAACAGATAAAAACAAAAAAGAAAAGAAAATCAAAAAAACATGAGTGTACTAAACACGGTATATATATGGATATCAATATTGAGAATATAATCACTACCAGATAAGATGGCCCGAGGGACTGACCCTATAAAAGATTATGGTCTCCAACCAGCGCACGGTAAGCCCAAAGGTTGGAGCCAACACAAACACAGGGAAAGCGGCTAGTACAGTTTGCATTAAAAAGTAAAAAAATATATATAGATAATGATAAAAAATAAAAAGTAAGGGTGTAAACACTTACCAATTGGATATGGTAAGATTGCCCAAATCAGCCAGTGGTAACCATATATAACTGACCACAATTTGATCATAAATGTAGAAAGTTTAAATCAGATTGTAAACAGCAATCGGTCATAACCTGGAACCTCTCCAAAAACTGTAGCGTCAAATGTCCATATGAAGGAGAGCACAGGCTTAAACGTTGTAGTGCTAATATATAAAAGAAAAAGGGAAGGGAGGATAAACAAACAAATGATCATTGCTGTCAGTCAAAGAGACAGACAAAGGTGGACTGCAGGCATACAAATGCCTTGCTCAAGGTTGAAAGACGCTAATCCAATAAGACTAACCTTACCCTAAGGAAGATGAGGGGGAGCAACAGGTTATGCCGTCCGGTCTGTGTAGGGGCCGGAGCTGTAGCTGCAGACGGATACAAGACATCGCGTCCCTATATATGGTGACTCCGGCCGGAAACGGGCAGCCCCAGGGGGCGTGACGCAATCCGGCCCCGCTGCAGGCTGCTGCGCATGCGCCGCGACACGCCGCCCTCACGCACAATCGCGGCGCCGGGACCTTCCGCGCATGCGCCGAGAAGCAGCGCGAGGGGGGACGGGACAAGGCGAATGACGCAGACAGCAAAGGCGGAGCTGACGGGGAAGGAAGTCCCCGTATCTCCGACAATCGCCGCACATCCGGCCAGATGAGCGGACCAGATGTGCGGCGCTGGGCAGCGGTACTCTTTAGGCAAAAACTATGCAGAGGGAAAGAGACCAACACTAAGGGAGAGCCCCCCGGCCATCAACCTGGCATAGATAAAAATAAAATTGACGATCCAATGTATATAAACTGTTATAGCATTAGTATAAAATTACACAGTCCCATAAAGGGATATTTAAGGAACAAGTAGACAATGAATTTAATATTATTAAACATGAGGGGAACATATTGAAAACATCGAAAAAAAAAAAAAAAAAAAATTACAAAAGAGATATTTAAAGTATGTAAAAAATATATATGTATTAATTAAAGTTGAATGTATCATATTATAGAACATTCTTTGCAACTCCATTAACAAATTAAAGGGCAGATGATGGTATATCCTGAAAGGGGCTCCCTATGGATCAAAGAAAGGGTCTATATGAATGAGATTCATTTAAACCTGGTGCTCTGGTGGCATTCAGCCGCTCGATCCAGAGGGTCTCTTTTTGTAATATGAGTTTGTCCCAATCACCACCCCTGGGGTTTTGGGGAATGACGGCCAAAGCAGCAAAGGAGTACCGCTGCCCAGCGCCGCACATCTGGTCCGCTCATCTGGCCGGATGTGCGGCGATTGTCGGAGATACGGGGACTTCCTTCCCCGTCAGCTCCGCCTTTGCTGTCTGCGTCATTCGCCTTGTCCCGTCCCCCCTCGCGCTGCTTCTCGGCGCATGCGCGGAAGGTCCCGGCGCCGCGATTGTGCGTGAGGGCGGCGTGTCGCGGCGCATGCGCAGCAGCCTGCAGCGGGGCCGGATTGCGTCACGCCCCCTGGGGCTGCCCGTTTCCGGCCGGAGTCACCATATATAGGGACGCGATGTCTTGTATCCGTCTGCAGCTACAGCTCCGGCCCCTACACAGACCGGACGGCATAACCTGTTGCTCCCCCTCATCTTCCTTAGGGTAAGGTTAGTCTTATTGGATTAGCGTCTTTCAACCTTGAGCAAGGCATTTGTATGCCTGCAGTCCACCTTTGTCTGTCTCTTTGACTGACAGCAATGATCATTTGTTTGTTTATCCTCCCTTCCCTTTTTCTTTTATATATTAGCACTACAACGTTTAAGCCTGTGCTCTCCTTCATATGGACATTTGACGCTACAGTTTTTGGAGAGGTTCCAGGTTATGACCGATTGCTGTTTACAATCTGATTTAAACTTTCTACATTTATGATCAAATTGTGGTCAGTTATATATGGTTACCACTGGCTGATTTGGGCAATCTTACCATATCCAATTGGTAAGTGTTTACACCCTTACTTTTTATTTTTTATCATTATCTATATATATTTTTTTACTTTTTAATGCAAACTGTACTAGCCGCTTTCCCTGTGTTTGTGTTGGCTCCAACCTTTGGGCTTACCGTGCGCTGGTTGGAGACCATAATCTTTTATAGGGTCAGTCCCTCGGGCCATCTTATCTGGTAGTGATTATATTCTCAATATTGATATCCATATATATACCGTGTTTAGTACACTCATGTTTTTTTGATTTTCTTTTCTTTTTTGTTTTTATCTGTTTGAATCTTAGAGTCTCTAGCTCCTGAGGAAGCGTTCTGCGAAACGCGAAACATGTAGAGCAACTAGAGAATACCCCACCGTGGATCACCAAACCTGCTGTATTTTCTCTGCTATAGCTATATGCTTGCCTACTGTTTGATTTTCAGGGGAAGTATTTCTCCCGTACTTGGTTTAAGCATCACATGTATTTGTCTATAGCCTTTTCTATGTTATACAAATTGGCAGGATAGGACCCATACGGTGTATTATCATTAGTATCTACATTGAATTTGTAGTGTTTTTAAACAATTTATGTGTGTTTAATGTTTTTTATATTTTTCTAATAAAATATCTCTACTAAATATATAGTTTGTAGTTGAATACTATTGTGCCCTCAAAGTCCCATATTTAAAAGTTTTTTCTATCTATTCTCTGTATACACCAGCCTCTCTGTATACCCAACCTTTCTGTATATACCAGCATCTCTGTCTATACCCAGCCTCTCTGTATACCCAGCCTCTTTGTATATACTAGCCTCTTTGTATATACAAGCCTCTCTGTATATACCCAGACTCTCTTATATACCAGCCTCTCTGTATATACCCAGCCTATCTTCTGTATATACCCAGCCTCTTTGTATATACCAGCCTCTCTGTATATACCCAGCATCTCTGTATATACCCATCCTCTCTGTATATACCAGCCTTTCGGTATCTACCCAGCCTCTCTGTATATACCAGCCTCTCTATATATACCCAGCCTCTCTGTATATACCAGCCTCTCTGTATACCCAGCCCCTTTGTATATACCTAGCCTCTCTGTATGCCCAGCCTCCCTGTATATACCCAGCCTATCTTCTGTATACCCAGCCTCTCTGTATACACCAGCATCTCTTTATATAACCAGCCTCTCTGTATATACCAGCATCTCTGTATATACCCATCCTCTCTGTATATACCAGCCTTTCGGTATCTACCCAGCCTCTCTGTATATACCAGCCTCTCTGTATACCCAGCCCCTCTCTATATACCCAGCCTCTCTGTATGCCCAGCCTATCTTCTGTATACCCAGCCTCTCTGTATATACCCAGCCTCTCTGTATATACCCAGCCTCTCTGTATATACCCAGCCTCTCTGTATATACACAGCATCTCTGTATATACCCAGCCTCTCTGTATATACCCAGCCTCTCTGTATATACCCAGCCTCTCTGTATATGCCAGCATCTCTGTATATGCCAGCATCTCTATATATACCCAGCCTCTCTGTATATACCAGCATCTCTGTATATACCTAGACTCTCTGTATATACCCAGCCTATCTTCTGTATACCCAGCCTCTCTGTATACACCAGCATCTCTTTATATAACCAGCCTCTCTGTATATACCAGCCTCTCTGTATATACCCAGCCTCTCTGTATATACCCAGCCTCTCTGTATATGCCAGCATCTCTGTATATACCCAGCCTCTCTTTATATACCAGCATCTCTGTATATACCCAGCCTCTCTGTATATACCAGCATCTCTGTATATACCCAGACTCTCTGTATATACCCAGCCTATCTTCAGTATACCCAGCCTCTCTGTATATACACTAGCCTCTCTGTATACCCAGCCCCTCTCTATATATAAGCCTCTCTGTATATACCCAGCGTCTCTGTATATACCAGCCTTTCTGTATCTACCCAGCCTCTCTGTATACACCAGCCTCTCTGTATACACCAGCCTCTCTGTATACCCAGCCTTTCTGTATATAACCAGCCTTTCTGTATATACCCAGACTCTCTGTATAACCAGCCTCTCTGAATATACCAGCATCTCTGTCTATACCCAGCCTCTCTGTATATACCCAGCCTCTCTGTATATACCCAGCCTCTCTGTATCCCCAGCCTATCTTCTGTATATACCCAGCCTCTTTGTATATACCCAGACTCTCTTATATACCAGCCTCTCTGTATATACCCAGCCTCTCTGTATATACACTAGCCTCTCTGTATACCCAGCCTTTCTGTATATATCAGCCTCTCTGTATACCCAGCCCCTCTCTATATATAAGCCTCTCTGTATATACCCAGCGTCTCTGTATATACCAGCCTTTCTGTATACACCAGCCTCTCTGTATACCCAGCCTTTCTGTATGCCCAGCCTTTCTGTATATACCCAGACTCTCTGTATAACCAGCCTCTCTGTATATACCAGCATCTCTGTCTATACCCAGCCTCTCTGTATACCCAGCCTATCTTCTGTATACCCAGCCTATCTTCTGTATATACCCAGCCTCTTTGTATATACTAGCCTCTTTGTATATACCAGCCTCTCTGTATATACCCAGACTCTCTTATATACCAGCCTCTCTGTATATACCCAGCCTATCTTCTGTATACCCAGCCTCTCTGTATACCCAGCCTATCTTTTGTATATACCCAGCCTCTTTGTATATACCAGCCTCTCTTTATATACCCAGACTCTCTTATATACCAGCCTCTCTGTATATACCCAGCCTCTCTGTGTATACCCAGCTTCTCTGTATATACCCAGCCTCTCTGTATGCCCAGCTTCTCTGTATACCCAGCCTCTCTGTATATACAAGCCTCTCTGTATACCCAGCCTCTCTGTATACCCAGCCTCTCTGTATATACCAGCATCTCTGTATATACCCATCCTCTCTGTATATACCAGCCTTTCGGTATCTACCCAGCCTCTCTGTATATACCAGCCTCTTTGTATATGCCAGCCTCTCTATATATACCCAGCCTCTCTATATATACCCAGCCTCTCTGTATATACCAGCCTCTCTGTATACCCAGCCTCTCTGTATATACCCAGCCTCTCTGTATGCCCAGCCTCTCTGTATATACCCAGCCTATCTTCTGTATACCCAGACTCTCTGTATATGCCAACATCTCTGTATATGCCAGCATCTCTGTATATACACAGCATCTCTTTATATAACCAGCCTCTCTGTATACCCAGCCTCTCTGTATATACCAGCCTCTCTGTATATGCCAGCATCTCTGTATATACCCAGCCTCTCTGTATACCCAGCCTCTCTGTATATACCAGCATCTCTGTATATACCCAGACTCTCTGTATATACCCAGCCTATCTTCTGTATACCCAGCCTCTTTGTATATACCCACCCTCTTTGTATATACCCACCCTCTTTGTATATACCCAGCCTCTCTGTATACCCAGCCTCTCTGTATATACACTAGCCTCTCTGTATACCCAGCCTTTCTGTATATATCAGCCTCTCTGTATACCCAGTCTCTCTCTCTATATAAGCCTCTCTGTATATATCCAGCATCTCTGTACATACCAGCCTTTCTGTATCTACCCAGCCTCTCTGTATATACCAGCCTCTCTGTATACCCAACCTTTCTGTATGCCCAGCCTTTCTGTATATACCCAGCCTCTTTGTATATACCAGCCTCTCTGTATATACCCAGCCTCTCTGTATATGCCCAGCCTCTCTATATATACCCAGCCTATCTTCTGTATACCCAGCCTCTCTGTATATACCCAGCCTCTCTGTATGCCCAGCCTCTCTGTATACACAGCTTCTCTGTATACCCAGACTCTCTGTATATACACTAGCCTCTTTGTATACCCAGCCTCTCTGTATATACTAGCATCTCTGTATATACCCATCCTCTCTGTATATACCAGCCTTTTGGTATCTACCCAGCCTCTCTGTATATACCAGCCTTTCTATATATACCGGGCTCTCTATATATACCCAGCCTCTCTATATATACCCAGCCTCTCTGTATATACCAGCCTCTCTGTATACCCAGCCCCTCTGTATATACCCAGCCTCTCTGTATGCCCAGCCTCTCTGTATATACCCATATACCCATCCTCTCTGTATATACCAGCCTTTCGGTATCTACCCAGCCTCTCTGTATATACCCAGCCTCTCTGTATACCCAGCCCCTCTGTATATACTTAGCCTCTCTGTATGCCCAGCCTCTCTGTATATACCCAGCCTATCTTCTGTATACCCAGACTCTCTGTATATACCCAGCCTCTCTGTATACCCAGCCTCTCTCTATATATACAGCCTATCTTAGGTATACCCAATCTCTCTGTATATACCCAGCCTCTCTGTATACACAATCCGCATCTGGTGGCAGGTGATGTGACAAGCTCTCTGGTGACCCCGATGTAATGAGGGAGCTTTGAGGACCCTTATGTAATAATATATAATGTTATATATATACACACACACACACACGTATATTATATACATGTGTATGCCCGCCCAAGCATATGACTCTCTTTACTTTGCCTCTATGGGCTCTACTCTAGACATCCCCTAAAAGACTTGCAGCTGTAATTGCAGTGAAATTTGGTTCTACAAATTATTGACTCAGGATGGCTGAATACAAATGCATGCCACACTTTTCAGATATTTATTTGTAAAAACTTAAAGACCATTTATCATTTTCCTTCCACTTCACAATTATGTGCCATTTTGTGTTGGTCTATCACATAAAATCCAAATAAAATCCATTTACATTTTTGGTTGTAACATGACAAAATGTGGAAAATTTCAAGGGGTATAAATACTTTTTCAAGGCACTGTAGAGTATATTGTAAGATAATACTTGAAGCATTTCATTATTTGTATGTGATGTTATAGTGCTCATTGACATGGCACAGCAGTTTTCTATCAGGATCTTGCTGACAGATGGTTTGTTCCTTTGGTTGCATGTATTTTATTTTATTTTATTTCCTATTTTTAATCTATAATTTATCTACAGCTTTAGGGATATTATTTTTTACATTTTTAACCACTTGCCGCCCGCCATATAGCAGAATGATAGCGACAAAGTGGTTTTAATATCCGTGATCAGGATATTAAGCCGCTGCGCACCCCCGGGGGCGCGCATCGCGGCGATCGTTGTTGCGGTGTGTCAATCTGACACACCGCAACTCCGATCAAGGTAAAGAGTCTCTGATGGAGACTCTTTACCACATGATCAGCCGTGTCCAATCACGATGCAAGGAAGAGCCAGTGATCGGCTTTTCCTCACTCGCGTCTGACAGACGCGGGTAGACGAGAGCCAATCGGCTGCTCTCCTGATAGGGTCTTGTTTGTTTATCAGCACAGCCCCCCTCGGATCCCGCCCAGGACCACCATCATGCTGTCCAGGACCACCAGGGTGGCCACCCACACTGGACCACACTGGACCACCAGGTATGCCCCCCCCTAGACCCCCGCGGAAATACTAATTTGTCCCCAGGCAGCTGCCAATCAATGCCCAGGCAGCTGCCAATCAGTGCCTACCATTGCCAGTGCCACCAGGGATGCCTATCAGTGCCTCATATCAGTGCCACTTATCAATGCCCATCAGTGCTGCCTATCAGTGCCCAGCAGTGCCGCCTATCAGTGCCACCCATAAGAATCCATCTTTGCAGCCTTTCAGTGCCCATCAGTGTCGCCTATCAGTGCCCATCAGTGCCACCCATGAGTGCCCATCAGTGCCACCTATCAATGCCCATCAGTGCTGCATATCAGTGCCACCCATCAGTGTCGCCTACCAGTGCCGCATATCAGTGCCCATCGTCAGTGCCCGCTCATTAGTGTCACCTCATTGGTGCCGCCTTATCAGTGCCTGTCAGTGCCGCCTTATCAGTGCCCATCAGTAAAAGAGAAAACTTACTTATTTACAACATTTTATAACAGAAACAAAAGCAAAACTTTTATTTTTTTCAAAATTTTCGGTCTTTTTTTATTTGTTTAGCAAAAAATAAAAACCGCAGAGGTGATTAAATACCACCAAAAGAAAGCTCTATTTGTGGGAACAAAATGATAAAAATTTTGTTTGGGTACAGTGATGGATGACCGTGCAATTGTCATTCAAACTGCGACAGCACAGAAAGCTGAAAATTGGTCTGGGCAGGAAGGTGTATAGGTGCCCTATATAAAAGTGGTTAATGTTCCTTTATTATTTTTAAACTATTTTTAAAGCTTATTAGTTTATATCATAAAAAAACTGTTGGTGTTTAGATTAGTAGGGGAGAAATGAGAAATAATATGAGATTTGATGATTGATTTATATTATTATGAATTTTTTGTATTTTTTTAAAATAGTTTTATACATGTTTACTTATTTTTTGATTGTTTGAATCTATATGCATCATTTATGATGATTCCAATTGGGAACTGAGGGGAATGCACTTTCACTATATTACCAAAAGTATTGGGATGCCTGCCTTTACAAGCACATGAACTTTAATGGCATTCCAGTCTTAGTCCATAGGGTTCAATATTGAGTTGGCTCACCCTTTGCAACTATAAAAGCTTCAACTCTTCTGGGAAGGCTGTCCACAGGATTTAGGAGTGTGTCTATGGTAATGTTTGACCATTCTTCTGGAGGGGTATTTATTTGTGAGGTCAGGCAATAATGTGGACGAGAAGGCTTGGCTCGCGGTCTCCTCTCTAATTCATCCCATTCCATCGGGTTGAGTCAGGACTCTGTGCAGGCCAGTCAAGTTCCTCCACCCCAAACTCACTCATGTCTTTATGGCCTTTGCTTTGTGCACTGTTGCACAGTCATTATGGAACAGGAAGGGGCCATCCCCAAACTGTTCCCACAAAGTTGGGAGCATAAAATATTCCAAAATGTCTTGGTATGCTGACACCTTAAGAGTTCCCTTCACTGGAACTAAGGGGCCAAGCCCAACCCCTGAAAAACAACCCCACACCATAATCCCCCCTCCATTAAATGATTTGGACCAGTACACAAAGCAATGTTCATAAAGACATGGATGAGCGAATTTGGGGTGGGGGAATTTGACTGGACTTAACCCAATAGAACACATTTGGGATGAATTAGAGTGGAGAATGCAAGCCTGGCCTTCTCATCCACAGCAGTGCCTGACCTCATAAATGTGCTTCTGGAAGAATGGCCAAACATTCCCATAGACACACTCCTAAACCTTGTGGACAGCCTTCCCAGAAGAGTGTAAGCTGTTATAGTATAGATCTGGCCAACTCAATATTGAACCCTACGGACTAAGACTGGGATGCCATTAAAGTTCATGTGCGTGGAAAGGCAGGCGGCCCAATACTTCTCGTAATATAGTGTATGTGCTTAAGAATGTAAATGGATGGTTGCAAAGATTGCTGAAGTTGGTGCCCCTTTAAGAATTGTAACATGTTAATGAGGTTGTGTATATATGAGATCTCTCCCCCACCGCCCCTTTCTCTACGATTAGGGGCATTGTTTATGAAATGTGTCAGAGGGGGTGGTCTACAGGTGGTGGTGCACTGCATCAGTAAAATTAGTGTAGAATAATTTTCTGGTCTGTGTTGAGTTAGCACCCATTCAAAGGAGTAGGTTGCGCTAACGCAATACACATTAATGTACCACACTAAACCAGAAGGGTATGAAAGGAAAGTTTTGAGCTTTTTTTGATTTTGAGTAGAGTGGGGAAGGGTTAGTCAATTTTTTAATGTCTTTTTTTTAGGGTGTCCCTACTCAGTAGATTCTCTTTTTCTGTTTGTCATAGTTACAATTGTCAGGACAGAAAGCCACAAATAACAGCATTTTGTAAATGGGTTTATAACCTAATAATAGTTTTGTAACTGCTGTCTGTGTTCTAACTGGGCAAATTCTCATCACTGGAAGTGAGCAATAAACTCAGCAAAATGGACCTTGGGCATAAAAACATGAAAGAGGTTTAAATGCTAATTTCACCTTTTGAAAAAAAAATGATAATTTTTTGCAGGGATTTGTAGTCTATTAATTCACATGAAACTGTGAATAAATTACGCAACCGTGTGGGTGGAGCCCAACAGGGGCCCACCATTTTCAAATTGTGACGGCCGGTGCAAGAAGAGGATCCCACGCCCGCTGTCACAGGAAAGTGGGGATCTCGAGGAGAAGGTGCAGATGTTGGACGATGTTACATGCTCCACCCTTAAAAGGGGTGGAACATGTAACATTTTCCAAAGGTGAGCTTATCTTTTAAACTTTTCTTCATTGTATACAAAATTAAAAAAGAAGAATTTCAACTTAAAGTAGCTGTAAACTCTTACATGTACCCAGTGAAGTGACTAGCCTTGGGTGACACAGAAATAAAACAAAAGTAAAGAAGAAAATACTGAAGATTATGAGAGAAGAATCGGGTGTATCATTGAACAGTACAGGCAGTAGCGCTTTTGACCAAAAATACTATTGTGGGGTCCACATTATCGGGTGAGATGATATCCTTTGGGGGTATGGTGATGGGCACACTGGTGTTGTTATCTGGTGGAGATTTATATTCAAGTTGTTGAAAGGACTTTGCACTACATTTGATATTGTCCGGATATAGTATTATTTGCCACTTTTTCTTTTATGATTGAAATTAATGATGACATCATTTTTTTATATTAAGAAAAGTCATGGAGTCTTCATGTATTTGCATATGCTTTGAGGATTTATGTGTATTTTGAATCACGGTATGTGATGAAGTCAGGAAGTGACGAAACGCATCAGGAGCGTGATCTACAACATTGATCGGAAGTGATGTATGCTCTCCACGGGCCGAGGAACCAGGAAGTGTATCGTTATTGTACACAGCGGTCTCTTTCTTTATATTTCCGGCGACCTGGTGAATACACAGGCACAGTGCGCTTTATTTTCGCTCCATGTTAACTTGAATATGGTACACTTAACTTGTAAAGGGGGGGTTTTGGTCTAAATAAATCTTTTAAGCAGTAGCACACTATGTGGATAAATGTATTCCCTTCACATGGTTTTACTGGAGCCCTCTACAGCGTGACTGACATCTGGTGGAAGCTTTGGTGGAGCGGGGGAGAAGCTCTTATAAATTAAAGGCGCATTTCTACTGCATTTCTGGTGAGTGCACCCCCAAAGGGGAGAATTCCCTCACCTGGTGAAGTGTATGGTGGAAGGTGTTTTCAAAATATCACAACACAAGCTATAACAGATCTCCTCAGTTCCCATTGACTCACATATGAACTATATATGAAAGCTTGTCATTTGACTCTATTTGACAAGAGCGCTGCTACAATATTTTAAAGGACTATACGGATTAGAGTGCTTTTAATAATGTATTTTTTTCTACATTTTATAATTTAAGTGGCTGCTTTTAGAATGTGTTTATAATCTGATATTGTTGTATTCTCTTATAACTGCACAGGGGTCATAGGTATTTTTGTTCAGGGAGCAGAGCGGTGCTTTTGTAGGTGGGCCAGTTTTTAAGCATCTTTGTAACATTTTGCATTGTGAACCTACTGCTGAAAACGTGATGCCAGTGATGGGATCGCTAGTGAGCCATGGACCTTGTAGTTACTTTTGACAAGGGAGCAGCAAGCTGGGCAGGGAAATTAAAGTTCACTTTAACATAATCTCCTGTATAGCGCATGTTAGAGACCCCCCAGCAGATATTATTCACCAAGAACAAAGAGCACTTGCCATTTATGAAAGATAGAAGGGTGCTTCAAGATATCAACATTGTCTGCCTTTGCTTGTTCTGCATGCAACATATACTTAAAGTGGTGTTCCGGCCGAAATTATACTTTTTAAATAAAAATACCCCTATAATATACAAGCTTAATGTATTCTAGTAAAGTTAGTCTGTAAACTAAGGTCTGCTTTGTTAGTTTATAGCAGTAGTTTATTATTTTATAAACTTACAGCAGGCCGTGGCCATCTTAAGTCTGGGCATCTGAAGCCAGACTGTATTTCTTCCTGGATCTCATCCTTGCAGATCTCGCACATGCTCAGTGCAGCACAAGCAGTGTATTAGGTTTCAGGTCAGGTTTCCATAGCAACGGCAGTGTCAGAGGAAGTTGCCGCCCCTTCCCAGAAGGCACTGCAAACAGGAAATGATGCGATGGGCTGCGGCCAGGGAGGAGGAAGTGAAAAATGAATACAGCAGATATACAGTAAATGCTGAGAAAAAAAATTAAAAAATATCCAATTTGTTTACAGTGCACAGTTTAGTGAGGGATGCTGAAGAGTTGTAAAAGTGGGTGGAACTCCACTTTAAAGTCTGGTTGGGAATCAGATTGCAATGACTGATTTCAGTATGAAGAACAAAGTTCTCCTTGGTTTGTCCTTTATTCACTAAGTATTACATAAGTTGCACATGTTCAGAAAATTATTCAGGAAAATAAAGGGTTCATATGCTGGAGATAAAGTCTATGATCATTCAGCGTACTCAGCAGGACCCCTTTTTCAATGTACAGAATTGTCTAGAGCAATGGGGGACACTGAGTACAGATATGCCATTCATTTTATAGGCTGTGTAAACTTCCCTGCTGAAAGTATTTTAATTAGTACTACATATATTTATACACATATTTTAAGAAATCATGGGTTTTTAGTTGTTTTCACTGACTGGTTAATTTAAATGTTATTACCTTTGTAAACCTAAATTGTTTTGTTTTTAATTTCATTTAAAGGATATCTTAATGTAAGCATCTTCAAATTACCCCGTCATTAGTACGTTATTGTTATGTAATTGCTAATATGCAGTAGAATTGAGTAAGATTTATATGCCATATAATTACCAAAATGACCTATTTCTTAGTGACTTCTTCATATTTTCTTAGAGCCATTTTCCAATTCAATGAACCTGATGTCAGTAGGTATTTGATAAATCCAGTTAATTAAATTAATCCAGGTTAATTAAAATTCATGTGAGATAGGAAGGTATAGGCTTGTCATTTCTAATAGGTAAGGCTACCATAAATTCTATAGTACAGAGTAGGCAATATTTAATTGATTTTCATTTTCACCCGAAAAATAGATTACAACATGCTATTACATATATAGCCTATGTTGTAATTTAATGCCAAAAATGTTTTCTAATCATATTTTGAACAATAAACCAGACATTTCTTACCTTAGTATGGTTTTTTTTTAGTTCATTGCTAAATTTTGCTGCACTCAAAATACAGCTGGATACTAATATTTATAGGTAAAGTTGATCCTGGGAATATATAATTGACTCATGGGGAATCTGGAAGGAATTTTTTTTTCCTGCACTGGAGCAAATTGGACCATGCTTTATTGTTTTTTTTTTTTTTTTTTCTTCCTCTGAATCAACTGTGTGTGTGTGTGTGTGTGTGTGTGTGTGTGTGCGTGTGGGTGTGTTTATTAACAATAAAGTTGCACACTAGTATGATGTACTCATTCAAAAGTGACATTTAGAAAGAAAAACACTATTGCTGCTAAATGACAGTTCCCAGCCGTGTTGTTTGTAAAAATGAATGTGGGAATAAGGGTTTGGTAATGGATTTTGAGTGGAAAATGTATTCCTTTAAAGGCATAGCACAAACTGTTTACAAAAATGTGTATTGTGCCTTTAAAGAAAGAACAACCTTGATAGGAAAAAAGGGCAGCCCTACCCCCATACCAGGCCATGTGTCCTCAATACTAACAGAGTACCTTGCAAGGGGGAGGGGAGACAAAGTCACCATCCTGGCAAGGCACCTTACCCTTAAATTGATACACACAATGGCCTTATCCTTATATCCCTTACCTGGTGGATATGGGGTTCTGTGAAGGTAAGTTGTCAAAATCTAGGTAAGGTAGCAACACTGTCAGGAAAGTTTCCATCCGCTGGTAATATCTATCATTTGGTGTGCAGTACTGAGGTCCACCAGCAGGTGTCTCTTGGCAGTTTGGAACTGTCAGGGGAGCTTTTCCCTGCTAGTGTTATGTCATCGTTGGGCCACAATACTGGCGTCCACCAGCGGATGGATCCTGGCAGCGTGGAGCAGACAACACCTCCTGCGTTTAGGTGTCAATTGAAGTCAATCACAGGCATTCACATAAATACCCGGCTGATGATTGCTCTCATTGCCTTGGTATCTTTCCTTGCACCCTGACCAGCTCTGTACCTGCACCTGATCCTGTTCCTGTTCCTGTCTGTTACCTGAACCCTGGTACCTGTACCTGTACCCGTCCCTCCTGTGATCCATCCATCCTCTCCTTGTCCTGTTTGTTTCCCTTTCCCCAGCTGCTGATCTCCCGTTGATGACCCTGTCCTGGCCCTGTTTATGATCCCGGTATTTGTGTTTTGTTATTCGTGGGTCTCTGTTTGTTGGTTGGTTTATTGCACTGTGTCACATTGGAGGTGGTTGTATTCATATCATTCACTTACCTTAATAAACGTTTCTATTTCACTTACATGCATTTTTGGTTCTCTATGTGCAGTCCACACAGTCTGGTCTTACTAATTCCTGATAAACACTGCAACGTTGAAGCTGAGACCTCCTTAGACGTCTTCCGTCCACTCTCCCTGATGAAGTCTACTACAATATAATGCTTTGAACTGGGCTTATGGACATGATGTCATCATGTGCACTTCTTTCGGAGGCCGGACGGGATGTTTCTTGATTGAATGCATGTAATGAAGTACTGCATTACTTTATCATTACCTTGTGAGTGTGCACCTTGTTCTCTAATAAATTGGATGTGTTAACTTTATTATCCTATGCAAGTTGCAGCAGTATTTTCTTGCCCCTTCAGAAAGTGTCACAGAGCTAACTTTCATTCAATTAATGGGTCCAAGAGACATGTTGAAGGTGTACTGGAGTATTTTATTATGTCCAGCGGATACTCCTTTAATGGCAACTATCTTAGAACATCTTTATTTCTCTATAACAAGGTTTCACAATCCAACAACCAGCTAATTATTTATCAGAATTACATTAAAATGTATTAGATACCAAACATGGTACATTTCTGATGTATGCTTCTCTTAAGAGGTAGCCTTCTAATATAGCCTTGTAATTTAGGCTTGGTTGATGTCTAACTCACTGGTGTTCTCTTATATATTTGTGTAAAACTTTTTTTTTATAAAGGTAACTCTATTACAGCAAGGATCATAGAATTATGGAATATGTATAAAGGCTTATGTAAAAAGTAAATATCTCGCACTTACCCTACAGATCAATCTACTTATTGAATATATAGAGGTGCCGCAACTCATAAAAGGCTCAAATACTTAACCCAAATACATATACAAAAAATAAGTGTGCAACCAATACAAATAAATTAATATATAAAGTGCTTGAAAAGACAAAAGCCACATCTAAAATGGAAGAAATGAGAAAAGGTCCATAAGTGCTCTTATTTATATATTTATATATATTTCAACAAAATCCGAGCTTAAAATGGTGCCCTCTACCACAGGAAAGGAATAATGCGTTTCTTACCTGAAGGAATGGATCCCAGGCAGGGCCATCTTTAATATTGACTGAACCCTGGGCAACCATTTTCTTGGGCCCACTCTTCTACGCAATTTCGCTCTCCACATGCTTTGAGAAATACAATAAATAGCAGCTAGACTCAAAATTTACTGATCCAGATCAGGCAGCGATTGCGATTGGTTGCCAGAGGTTACAGTGTATCATTACCGCTCACTGACTGGCTGCTAGAGGTTACAGCACACATTATGGCTCACTGTTTATTTTCTAGAGGTTACAGCACATGACTTCTCCTTGTTTGGTTGCTAGAGATTGCTGTACATCAACACGGCTCACTGATTGATTCTTAGAGGTTACTGGACATCTATACCACTCACTAATTCGTTGCTAGAGGTTACTACACATTATTAATGCTCACTGATTGGTTCCTAGAGGGTACTGCACATCCTTACCCTCACTGCCTGCACACCATGGGTTGGGGAGGCATGCATTCACATGCACCAAAATTCAGGGTGCTGTGGCACCATGTTCTTTAGAAGAAGGGTTCCACCTCTAATTTGCTTACCTTTGCAGAACAGGCTGATGTTAGGCTTAATGACTATAGTTGTAGGAAGGACTTTCAAGCATGCTCCTTTACCTCCCCAGTGTGCAGCATTCAGCAGAAGTGATGGTAGATACGACCTCAGGGGGACATGATATACAGTGGCGACGGAAAGTATTCAGACTCCCTTAAATGTTTCACTCTTTGTTATATTGCAGCCATTTGCTAAAATCATTTGAGTTCATTTTTTTTCCTCATTAATGTACACACAGCACCCCATATTGACAGAAAAACACAGAATTGTTGACATTTTTGCAGATTTATTAAAAAAACTGAAATACTATATGGTCCTAAGTATTTAGACCCTTTGCTCAGTATTTAGTAGAAGCACCCTTTTGATCTAATACAGCCATGAGTCCTTTTGGGAAAAATGCAACAAGTTTTTCACACCTGGATTTGGGGATCCTTTGCCATTCTTCCTTGCAGAACCTCTCCAGTTCTGTCAGGTTGGATGGCAAACGTTGGTGGACAGCCATTTTTAGGTCTCTCCAGAGATGCTCAATTGGGCTCTGGCTGGGCCATTCAAGAACAGTCACGGAGTTGTTGTGAAGCCACTCCTTTCATGTGTCTTGCACTGAGGAGAGGCTTCTGTCGGGCCACTCTGCCATAAAGCCCCAACTGGTGGAGGGCTGCAGTGATGGTTGACATTCTACAACTTTGTCTGTATCTCTGGAGCTCAGCCACAGTGATCTTTGGGTTCTTCTTTACCTCTCTCACCAAGGCTCTTCTCCCCCGATAGCTCAGTTTGGCCGGACGGCCAGCTCTAGGAAGGGTTCTGGTCATCCCAAACGTCTTCCATTTAAGGATTATGGAGGCCACTTTGCTCTTAGGAACCTTAAGTGCAGCAGAAATTTTTCTGTAACCTTGGCTAGATCTGTGCCTTGCCACCACGATTCTGTCTCTGAGCTCTTCAGACAGTTCCTTTGACCTCATGATTCTCATTTGCTCTGACATGCACTGTGAGCTGTAAGGTCTTATATAGACAGGTGTGTGGCTTTCCTAATCAAGTCCAATCAGTATAATCAAACACAGCTGGACTCAAATGAAGGTGTAGAATCATCTCAAGGATGATCAGAAGAAATGGAAAGCACATGAGTTAAATATATGAGTGTCCCAGCAAAGGGTCTGAATACTTAGGACCATGTGATACTTCAGTTTTTCTGCTTTAAAAAATCTGAAAAAATGTCAAAAATTCTGTGTTTTTCTGTCAATATAGGGTGTTGTGTGTACATTAATGAGGAAAAAAATGAACTTAAATGATTTTAGCAAATGGCTGCAATATAACAAAGAGTGAAAAATTTGAGGGGGTCTGAATACTTTCCGTCCCCACTGTACATATGAAGGCCGCCTCTATTTACATATCAATGCCGCGGTCCGCAAATATTTACATATCAATGCCGGCTATTTACATGTAAACACAGGGTCTGCAGGTGAGTCATCTGTTAATGGCAATAGGGCAGAGCTGGGCAGCAGCAACAGAACTTTATACTGAGATATTGGAACACAGCATAGGACTAAAACTTTAAGGGATAAGGGAATTGAAACTGGGATAGTTGACAAGTATAAGGCAGCTGCTTTGGGCCCCACAACAATAATGGGGCCCAGGGCAGCTGCCCCTTTTGCCCTGCCTTAAAAACGGTTCTGATCCCAGATAATAGGGATCTCACACACTTTGTTACAATTAGAAATCAGCTGCGATGTTCCACTTCAGAGTTCAGGTAAGAACGCTCCCTCTTAGTGAGATATAGATTCCACCTGGATGTCAGAATGTATCATACAATCCTAGTTCCACCGATCATCCTGTTGCAAGTGCTCATCACCTTACAGAGAGATTTCAAGAAGGGAGAAACTTCATAGTGTAGTATGTAAAAACTGACATTTATTTAAAATATCATATTGCACTTACAACAAAGTGGACGTTAGAAAGGAGGTTAAAACAAACACAGCCGCAGTCTGCAGAGCTGTATTCTTTGACATCACCAGGCACCAGCTTGCAGGACAAGCTGTGTTTGTTTTATCTGCCTTCTTACGTTCACTTTGTTGTAAGCGCAAAATGATATTTTAAATAAATGTCAGTTTTTACATATTAAACTATGAAGTTTCTCCTGTCTTGAAATCTCTCTGTACCAGTGAGCACTTGCAGCAGGATGATCGGTGGAAGCAGGATTGCATGATACATTCTGATATCCAGGCGGAATCTATATCTCACTACGGTAAGAGGGAGCGTTCTTACCTGAACTCTGAAGTGGAACATCACAGCTGATTTCTAATTGTAACAAAGCGTGTGAGATCCCTATTACCCGGGATCCATTCCTTCTGGTAAGAAACGCATTATTCCTTTCTTGTGGGAGAGAGCACCATTTTAAGCACAGATTTTCTTGAAATCACATTTAGAGCACTTATGGACCTTTTCTTGTTTCTACACCTGTAGATGTGGATTTTGTATTTTCAAGCACTTTATATATTTATTTAATTGTATTGGTTGCGCACTTACCCTGTTTCCCCCCCAAATAAGACCTAGCGTGATTGTCGGTAAAGTCCTTGTAGGTCTTATTTTCAGGGTAGGGCTTATTTTCGGGGAAACAGGGTAGGGCTTATTTGTGGGGTAGGGCTTATATTGCAGCCATCAATGACTATCACGGTAGGTCTTATTTTCGGGGAAACAGGGTATGTATAAAGGCTTGCTACCTTGAATTGATTTTTTAGGAAAAACAACAGACTAACAGATGTGTATTCACAAATGCCTTGAAACCGGCATCTCCCAGCCCTTTAAGGGGTATAGATGCCGGGAGGTAGGGCGGGGTGTATGATCATGTGACCGCCATGATTGGCTGTCATGGCGGCCACGTGATCAGAAGGCTCCCGATGGCAAGTAGCGACCGGGAGCTTTCCGTTAGCCACCAGTAACTGTGCCCTTAGAATGCATAGTGCGCACTCTCGGCACAGCTGTATTTACACTAATAAACGCAAATATGCGGTCACTCCGGGCCAAGGCCCACCTGCTGAGAGGTCACATATGTGCATGTGACTAGCGCCAAGGGGTTAAGTTGCTCTGCAGACTGTTTATGACTTTACCATATAAGTTGGGCCACATCAAAAATCCTTTGAAAATTCTGATTTATGGAGGTTTAAAATCTCTGCCTTCCATATAACTCTGTCTATTGTTGGTCAAAAATCTTTTCAGCTGGCTTTAGCATTGCTGCTAAAGCAAAGATACGAGATTTTGGTTAGACCATTTTTGTTACTGGCAGATTTTGGGGAAAATGGGTGGCGCTATGTTTAGTAGCATCCCATTCTCATTACACAATTTAGAGCTCATCAGACCTTTCTATCATCGAGCAGAATATTTGTAGGCCAAATGTTATCAGTAGGCCTCATACCTATGGGCGTTTTAAAAAAAACGAGCTGTAAAGCTAGTACCGACGCCAGGAAAAAAAAGACATTAAAAGCACGATTTCATCCGCCTTTTGCATTGGTGTCAATGTGTGTTTAGCTGCGCTAGCTTTCAGCTGCGTTTCTCTGTCTCTATTCAAAATCAATGGTTCCCTATGGGGGAACACAAAATTACTAACACAAAATTAGCAGAAGGAGCCCAAAGGGTGGCACTTGAGAGTGGCAAATGAACTTCCTCTTTATACTCTCATAGTACGTCACTACATTCGTGTTTGTCAAACGACAATTCGCACACAGTTAGTATGCAAGACAAGATCCCGGCACACGTCCTTTAGGCAAAAATCAGAAGCTTAGTCATCAAACAATCGCACCGTGTGTACGAGGCTTTAGGCAAATGTAGCTGTATTAGTGCACTTGCCACTACACAGTTGGGTTACACATAGCAGCCAAATTAATAAATGTGGACCATTTCCAATTAAGTTTAGAGAACATAAGGGGAAAGTAATTGCCTGATGCACATAACACAGGTTTTTATGTACAGTATGTAGCTTCTGTGCATTATTTCATTACTGCTGGCATCTTGGTTTCTTTCCACAAAAAATCCCAATGAAGCATGATCCAATTTGCCCACGCTTTTTTTGCCTTCCAATTAATCAACTGTGTGTTTAGGATTGTGTATAAAGGGGTTTCAATTTGTGTGTGTTTTGTTTTTTTTTCTTCTGTGGATTGAATTGGATGGACTTGTGTCTTTTTTCAATCAGATTAACTATGCATCAATAGGACAGTAGGCTTATAGTACCCAATCACATTTGGTTTAATTTTTTGCAATACATCCATTTCATATTTTAGATGTTTGTAGAGGAAATCTTTGCAGAGAGAAATATGGAGGTTGTCATTATTAACTACTGTTTCTGAAAATGCCGGCTGCCTGACTATCATGTTGATCTAAAGGCTTCCTAAATCATTGGCCCAGGAATAGTATACTTGTGAGGAATGCAGGCTTCAATGCCTGCATGCTTATTTCAAATCAGTGACTCAACATACAGAACTTAAAAGACCAGAAAAACTGACAAACTAGCATTTTCAAAAGGAGTTCATGAATAGTAGCTACTGTATTGCTCTTAGCAAAATGGTCAAATATAGTCTTGAAGTGTATGTAAACTCTAATGCCCCGTACACACGGTCGGACTTTGTTCGGACATTCCGACAACAAAATCCTAGGATTTTTTCCGACGGATGTTGGCTCAAACTTGTCTTGCATACACACGGTCACACAAAGTTGTCGGAAAATCCGATCGTTCTAAACGCGGTGACGTAAAACACGTACGTCGGGACTATAAACGGGGCAGTGGCCAATAGCTTTCATCTCTTTATTTATTCTGAGCATGCATGGCACTTTGTCCTTCGGATTTGTGTACACACGATCGGAATTTTCGACAACGGATATTGTTGTTGGAAAATTTTATAGCCTGCTCTCAAACTTTGTGTGTCGGAAAATCCAATGGAAAATGTGTGATGGAGCCTACACACGGTCGGAATTTCCGACAACAAGGTCCTATCACACATTTTCCGTCAGAAAATCCAACCGTGTGTACGGGGCATAACAATAAACTTCCCTTATTTGCTAACTATTGGTCTGTTAAATAAACAATTGGAAACATTTGGCCATATCTGTTTTTAAGTGCAAAAAAGCCTGTTGATTTTGCCAGAAAAAAAGAGCTGTCCTGTGTCTTCAACACACTTAAGCTGACCATGCATGGATCAAAATTTGGCTGGTTCAGGGACCAGTTGAATTTAGATCACAGTATGGGCAGGGTGGTTGTACAAAAGTCGATCTTTGAGCAGTGTTGTGACCCTAGGACAGGACTACAGAGCACCTCCCAAATTTCCTCTTCTTTATGTTTCTTTATAACATAGGCAAGAAACTGTTTTGCTCTCCACAGAGCTAGCAGGTAACAATATAGCTGATAACAGGGAGCATAGGAAATTATCAGCTTACGAGATTTCTGGCATGTTCAACAAGCAATTTTTGCACTAGGTATAGCAAAATGCTTTCACTGGTATATCTAAAGCCTCGTGCACATGGTACGATTGTTGGCCAAGCAAGCGTTTGATTTTTGTCAAAAGGGCGTGTGCCAGGATCTTGTCTTGCATACTAACGGTACACAATTGTCGTGCCACAAACACGAACGTAGTGACGTACTACGAGGCATTTCAAATCTTGAGCACCACCCTTTGGGCCCCTTCTGCTAATTTTGTGTTTGGTGAGCACTGATTCCGAGCATGCGTGTTTGTACTTTCAACTTTTGTGTGATGGATTTGTGTACTGACCATGCGAAAATCTGACGTCAAACCGTTGTCCGCCGAAAATTTATTGTCATCCAACATTTGTTGGACAAAAGTTGTACAACAGTTGTCAAAAGGAGTGTACTAACGGTAAGATTTTAGAACAACAGTCTGTCAACAGACAATCCCCTGCCAACAATCGAACCGTGTGTACGAGGCTTAACACACCAAAAGGGAGCAAATAAAAAAGTTCACATTGTATTGCTCTTAGTCATTTTAAAAGACATGCATACTCATCATGGGATGTTGCTGTTGATAGTACATTGTAATGCAGCTTACAAGCATGTTGTCAGCACCACTGGCTGATTGGACAGAAACTTTTACTTTTTCAGTAGTAGATCTATTCATAGAAATGGAAAATGCACCAACGAAAGAATATATTATATAGTCTACATCCCCTTCAAGGCATAGCACACAGGCATATAAGTTAATAAAATTCCTCTTCTTGGTGATATTGTGAAAAAAATGGCACACAAGCTGTCCATCAGGAATCTGTCAGTGAGGAAGTGACAGGGGAACGGTAACTAGCCTTTGTTGTGGAAGCACGGAGAGTGACATGCAGAACTGCTAAGAGAAAACTGCCACAATCGCACAGAGCCGAAAGATACAAACTGTCTGCATGCTTCACTCATGCTCTGTTTATTAGTATCCGCCTGCACTGATCTTCTGCTTGATAGGCAAATGAAGCAAGCAAGTGAAGCAAACGTGCTTGCCCCAATCTCACAGGGGTGTACAGAGGATACGGCCTTATAAATAAATTGTATTTTCCTTTTCTCACTATGGAACAGATTATATAGGGTAAAACATTGTGAAGCTTAAAGAAAAAACAGCATTTATACCAGGAATATTGTTTTGTTGTTTTGTTTTTTTAGCAGAGACTATAAGGAAAAATCAATTACTACAATGATATGATAATTACATTTTGGGTGTAGATAAAATATATGTATATTTTGGGCTGGATCCACCCCTTTTCAAAGTGAGCAAAGTTGCTTCAGTGAATGAATCTACCTTGTGAACTTACTCCATGGGTTTATTAGATTGCAAAGTCACATTAATGTAAATGGTTCACCAGTGTTCTCTTTCCACTGGGAGTGCTCTCAAAAGAGACAAGGATGCTTTCATTTCTTGTTTGGAGCATTTAGAGAATCAGCTTAAAATGACACTAAACTCTGGTTTAAAGGGAGAAAAAAAATCTGTTCCCATGTGTATTCTTAACTCAAAAAAGTACTTTCTTTTGTTTTCAGCCTTCTCCAAATCACCATATTCCTTTTTTGTTTTTCTTTTTTTTTTTGCAATCTGACTTATTGCTCCTAGGTTGGACTTTGTACCATGGACTATAAGATTTGTAGTGTGCACTGCTTGTTCCAAACAGAAGTGAGGAAGAAAAGGAAAAGTTGGGTAACTCACAAAGGATGTTACAAGAAGGCAGAAAAACACAGTAAGAAATAATTTTATGAAAAAATGGATTACAGGGCCATTAAGGAGTTGATGTGTCACTTTAACAATTTTCATATATTGTTTAATAAAAGGAAAGGAAAAAACGATTTAAGAAAATAGTCAGAAAAAAGAAAAGAGAAAGAAAAGAGTAATCCCTGAGGGGTTCTAAATAGGAGTCAGAATCAGACTTACACTGAGGTGAACCAAAGATGGGGTGAACATTGTTAAAGTGCACTTTCAGTTGAACACTAACTTTACCTAAATCTACTTGCACCTCCTTTCTAAGCCTATTCTATCTACCCTGTGAAAGGAAAGATCTTACTTAACTATTCTGAGGGCGCTCCTGTCCAGCCACATGATCTGGTCCCAGCATCGGCTTTAGCGAAGAGGAGAGATTGTCGACAATGACTGCAGAGCCTAGGCGATGACATCACCCATAACCTTACTATGGGGCACATAGGCGTGTTCACAGGGTGTGTCGGGTGTGTCTGGACACACCCTAATCACCCAGTGCACTGCAGATTCCCCATGCTGCCAGAGCCAAAAGTGAGACATCAGTCTGTTTAGAGCCCTGATATTTCACCAAAGCCCCCAAACATGGCTCCTAAAACAATTGTAAAAAAATAATAAAAAGTAATATTGTAAAAAAATACAAAAAAATGTAATTGTAAAAAAATTATAAATAATAAAAAATAAAAAATTACTGGCACTGTCCTCTGCCCTACTGACACATCCACTGCTACACTGACACCATTCATTGCCCTACTGATACCCTGACACCATCCATGTTTTAGTACATTTTAAAATATTTGTTTACATTTATTTATAAGAGTGTGTGTGTGCCATATATATATATATATATATATATATATATATATATATATATATATCTACACACGCATGTGTGTTTGAGCTTTGGGGTGCACACCCTAATGCCATAGGCTGTGCACACCTATGATAGGGCATCTGTTGTTGGCTTTAACAAGGTTCGCTCTGCCCACAACAGACAGAGGGAGTTTACACCATGCTTTGTTTTTGGTTTTATATTTTGATAGTAAGGGCTGTAAGTTACGTGGCAAATAATCTTGTATGTTAGAAGTAACACAGACACCAAAAAAGTTAAACCCAGTGACAATTTTTATCTGTGTAGTGCTTGGGGGAAATGTTATCAGGTGGTTCAGGTGGTTGTCTAGAGTGAGGAGAACTGATTTGTCCCAATTAATTACAAATCCAGCAAAGGACCCAAATGTGTTGATAAGGGACATAAGAGAGGTACCTAAAAATAAAAGTGTGCCATCAGCATAAGGTGGCACTTTATCTTCTGTCCTTTCCTGCCTAAAACCTACTATGGTGTCTGTTTGACGATTTGCCGCTGCCAAGGGTTCAATCGCTAAAGCAAATAGAACAGAGGACAGAGGACACCCCTGACGTGTCCCTCTATAGTATGAAGAGGGAAAGATTCTAATTGGGAACCAATAATCAGCATAGATGCTTGTGGATATGCAGCCTATAAAATGGTCTCCTAACCCAAAGAGTTTTAATACTTCCCATAGCTAAGGCCATTCCACACTATCAAATGCTTTGGCAGCGTTTAGGGAAAGAATGACCTTGCTACCCACATTATCTCATTAAATTTGCTGATTAAGAAAAAGCCTCTGGATATTTATTACCGTCGATCGAGCAGGAATAAAGCCCGCCTGGTCGGGATGCACCAAACACTGCTTAACCTTAAGGAGTCGATTGGCCAACACCTTCGCGAGGAGTTTAATGTCAGAATTTAAAAGGGAGATGGGACAATATGACTCTGGGCATAAACAATGTTTTCCTGGTTTCAGAATCACTATTATTCCAGCTGTGTTCATTGAGTCTGGGGGACAGTGAGAGTAAGAAGCTGTGAACCGTCAAGAACCGTCAAGAGTTCAGGAAGGAGAATATCCCCAAATTTTTTGTAATAATATTTCTAGATGACCATATTTACAGTCTGACAACCAACATGTTATTACACAGAACAAAATTACGATTTGATAGACATCGGACTTGATATTGATCTCCATTGTCTATTCTCTTTCTGGAGATGTAATGTGTCCCAACAGCTTCCTGTACCTCATACTATAGTGGAAGACAAGGAAAATAACCTGGATGGCCGCACTTCCGTGAAGAAAAAAAAGCACCTTTATTGTGGCAAAATTTTTTTTTTTGTAGAGAACAGATCACATACAAAGTGGATGATACAGGACAACAGCTAACGCGTTTCACATCAACCGATGCTTACTCATAGCTATGCTAGCTTAGCTATGAGTAAGCATCGGTTGATGTGAAACGCGTTAGCTGTTGTCCTGTAACATCCTCTTTGTATGTGACCTGTTTCCTACAAAAAGAAAAAAAAAATTTGCCACAATAAAGGTGCTTTTTTTTCTTCACGGAAGTGTGGCCGTCCAGGTTATTTTCCTTGTCTTCCACAATTTGTGCAGAGCCAGCACCTGTAAGGCTGGTTGAGGGCGTTCACTACAGTTAAGGTGTGGTAGTCCTGTGAGCGGCTTTCCTTTTCAACCTCATACTATAGTGTTGTTGGCATTTAACTTTCTACATTTGGGTAGATGCTTGATATTACTGCAATTTTATCATGACCGGATTTATGAAATTTGAATAGATTTTGAGAGCTAAGCGGTATGAAAAGGTTAGATTCAAGTCATGTAGAGCCAGACTCACTTTGAAACCATTTCCTGATGTTGTCACTGTGCGATGGCTTACAATAATGAAAAATCTAAGACAATTATAAAGCACATATATAAATTGCCTGAAAATACCTAGAATATGCAATGTATCTTAAGTATTAGAATTAAAATATAAAAAAAATTATAAAAAGAATAAATTGAATATATTATTGTAAGCCATGGCACAGTGAAAATGGGAAATGTTTTTTAAAGCGATTCATGCATACACGTTCGGCACTGGGTTGATAAACTATGGTCTCTTTGAGGTACGTTTGAGTTTAACCACTACAGCCCCGGACGGATTTGCCTCCTTAATAACCAGACCATTTTTTGCGATGCGGCCCTGCGTTGCTTTAACTGACAATAGGGACAATTGTAGACACGCACCCACACTCACTGGATGGACTGGTGTCTTTATTCAACCTTACTGACTATGTAACTATGTAATTGTGTGGTCGTTTGTACTTTTTGCTATGATACATATAAAAATATATATATATAAAAAAACTAATTTAATCATCAGTTTAGGACGATATATATTCTTCTACATATTTTTGGCAAAAAAAACCCAACAGGCGTATATTGATTGGTTTACGCAAAAGTTATCGCGTCTACAAACTATGGGATAGATTTAGGGACTTTTATTTTTTTTTTTTATTGTTTTTATTGGTAATGGCGGCGATCTGCAATTTTTAGTGGGACTGCGACATTGCGGTGGACAAATCTGACCCCAAATTACACTTTTTGGGGACCAGTGACATTATTATATTGATCAGTGCTATAAAAATGCACTGATCAATGTAAAAATGACACTGGCATGGAAGGGGTTCACACTAGGGGGCAATCAAGGGGTTAACTGTGTTCTCTGCATATGTTATAACTGTAGGGGGGGTGGGCTGCCTGGGACATGACAGAGATCACTGTTCCTGATCACTGGAAACAGTAGATCTCTGACATGTCCCCTGCCAGAACAGGGATTTGCCTTGTTTACAAAGGCAGATTCCCGTTCTGCCTCTGTAGTAGGCAATCGCCGGTCACTGGCAGACAGCCCGCCAGCAACTGCGCCTGCGTGACCTGACATACACCTACGGCGAATAGAGCAGGAGAGCCAACCTGCCACCATATAATAACGGTGGCTGGTCGGCAAGCAGTTAAACTACTAACAGCTTTCTCCAATTAATGTTATACTGCCGTACCCTGAATCAAAAGAAAATAGCGGAGCGGGTTAGGGATGAAAGCAATGAGTGTCTAGTTGACCAATAGGAATCCTCCTAAAGAAGTCACGTGACCTTCTGACGTAATACGTAGGGGAGGGACACATAGGGGGTTATTTACGAAAGGCAAATCCACTTTGCACTGCAAGTGCACTTGAAAGTGCAGTCGCTGTAGATCCGAGGGAGACATGCAAGGAAATTAAAAAACAGCATTTTAGCTTGCACATGATTGGATGAAAAAATCAGCAGAGATTCCCCTCATTTCTGACCTACCCCTCAGATTTAAAGCGATTGCACTTCCAAGTTCACTTGCAGTGCAAAGTGGATTTGCCTTTCGTAAATAAGCCCCATAGTGTAAGTACCTTGTGTAAGTGCCTTGGATTTTTAAAAGCAAGCTGTACATAGTTGGTGCACTGGAACACCCATCAAATGTGAGTGTAATTTATACACTTTTAATAAAGTTAAGTTTTAAACAGTGTAAGCACTATGTGGAGCTCCTTCTGTTTTTCATATACCGGTTAAACAACGCCATTTGGAGACATACACAGACAGATTGGAAGGAGGCAATCACATCTGATTAGTCCTGGGAGACTAAACAAGCTTTCTTTGACCAAATTTAATTGTGAGGTCACACGAATTGAGGTAAGCACATACCTAATGAGGGAGCCCTAGGATGAAAGTTTGGCATATGTACAGTATGAATAAGAAAATTCAAAGAAGTTTCATAAGATATTTCTCTATACAGAAGAACCTTATATGGTTTAATTGTTTGGACATTTTCACATTATCAGGGTTTCATATGTATGCACTAATTAGCATTTTTCAAGTTGTTTAACATTTAGGACATTTTTATATATCACTATTTACTGTGTTGAAGATTTACACAAGATTTACATTTAGTGCAGCTGTTTATTTAACAGAAGGTTTTTCACCTTAATGCATAGAATGCATTAAGGTGAAAAACCATGAGACTTTACAACCCCTTTAATGAGAAGTTGTTTGAGGCTTATAGACCCCCTAAGTTCTACGTATTCAACTTTATCTGCTGAGCTGGCTGTTTTACTGCAGAGGATTATTGTCAGGGACATGTTGGCCATAGCGCAGTGGATGTGCAAAGGCAGAGACCATTGCGCATGCGTTGGCACAATTCCAAAGATACCCTTTCTGGCAGGCATGTCTGCGCGATCGTGCGAACGTGAGTACGTGCAAACGAGCGCGTGCCCATTAGCATGGGCGCCCAAATGCCATATATAGTCCTTGCTGTCTGAGCTGCAGTTTCCCATGTATCCTGTTCCTGTACCTGCCTTTGATCTGATTGTGACCCGGCTTCCTGACTACTCTGATTCTCTCCACTCCTGACCCCTGCTTGCTTGACCTTGATTCCCCATTATCTGCTTGATTCTCTTTTGACAAACCTCTGCCTGAACTTTGACCATTCTTTGCCTGATGTCTAAGATGTACCTGATCTTCTGTGCATAACCTGGCTGGTCTGACTCTGCACCAGTTTCTTCCACTTGCTACAGCCTCTACGTCAGGGGTCTCAAACTCAATGAGGGCCACAGGACAAGTTTTCACATCCAATGGGGGCCGCATGCAAACTGTCACCCCAGCCATGGTGTCAGTGGACGCACTATTAACCCCCAGCACTGGTGTCAGCGGACGTACTATTAACCCCCAGCATTGATGTCAGCAGACGCACTATTAACCCCCAGCATTGGTGTCAGCGGACGCACTATTAACCCCCAGCATTGGTGTCAGCGGACGCACTATTAACCCCCAGCATTGGTTTGTAGCAAGAGATATACAAATAAACCGCACCTGAATCTCTCTTATTCCACTGCGCCAAAGAAAAGTGCAAAGCTATATCAAAGATGTGTAAATGAATACAAAATATGTGTACATACACAGTGTACAGTGAAAAAAAGCTGCCACTTAAATAAATACATAAACTGATCAAAATCCCCAAAACTATACCTCTCACACGTGTACAGATAGAGATAGCGGCGCTAATATAAATTGTGTAAAATAATGGGTCAGAGCAGTATAATGCCTATGACCCTCTACTTATGCATACAAATATTAATAATAATAGTGTCATGAAAAATATTAATTTTATCATGAAAAGAAATTTCTTTAACACCCAGTGAAAAGTGTCACTATAAATAATAAATTACAAGAAATGAATGATCAAGTTCAACAGTTGTTTTTCAATCTTCTTGTGAAAAATCTTCTACTCTTCCACCACACCACCGTGATAGTGACACCACTCCCTCTGAAGAGCGCACTCACCAGATTGTATAGCCTCCCACTCTCGTGTTTGGCAAAACAGCAATTGAACCACACCTGGGTTGCACGTGATGAACCGTGACTCCAATCAAGCCAGCTCCATATGTGAAAAAATGAATAAAGTGCTCCACATAGCGTGATACCATTTTGACAGATTTATTAAAATCACTTCAAACACACTTCAATGGTTACACTCACTTTTAAACTGAAACATAAAAGCCTTTAAAAAGAAATCCACAGCAAGCAACAGGATCAGTGATCCAACGGTGCACCGTGGTCACAGCGGACCTGAAGTGTAAACTGGTGTATCTCTCACCCAACCTTCTAAGGCCCAGCCATCCGATCGGTGTAGTCCTCCTCAGACAGCGGCATCTAATGTCAGTGCGATGGAATGCCGTGTAACCATGCCCAAGACATGTTTCGTCTGGCTGGTCTGACTCTGCACCAGTTTCTTCCACTTGCTACAGCCTCTACTTCAGGGGTCTCAAACTCAATGAGGGCCACAGGACAAGTTTTCACATCCAATGGGGGCCGCATGCAAACTGTCACCCCAGCCATGGTGTCAGTGGACGCACTATTAACCCCCAGCACTGGTGTCAGCGGACGCACTATTAACCCCCAGCATTGATGTCAGCGGACGCACTATTAACCCCCAGCATTGGTGTCAGCGGACGCACTATTAACCCCCAGCATTGATGTCAGCGGACGCACTATTAACCCCCAGCACTGGTGTCAGCGGACGCACTATTAACCCCCAGCATTGATGTCAGCGGACACACTATTAACCCCCAGCATTGGTGTCAGCGGACGCACTATTAACCCCCAGCATTGGTGTCAGCGGACGCACTATTAACCCCCAGCATTGGTGTCAGCGGACGCACTATTAACCCCCAGCATTGGTGTCTGTGGACGCACTATTAACCCCCAGCATTGGTGTCAGCGGACGCACTATAAACACCCAGTATTACCCCCTACACTCCACAAATACCCCCCACACTCCACTTTACACAAATACCCCCCCACACTCCACTTCAGAAATATCCCCCCTTACACTCCACAAATACCCCTCTTTACATATTTCAGCCCCAGTGATGCAACTAAGGACTTTGCTCAGCCTCTGTGTGATGGCTCACTTACCTCTGCTCCTGGGAGTCAGCTGGTGGCCTGATCTTCTGCCTCCCGAGTCCTCTCTTCCTGTCAGCCTGTCAGGTCCTGGCTTCATCACAGGCCTAGTGGCAGGGCACCCTGAGAACACCACAATCTTCCGCCCTGAGGTGGCAGCAGAACCCTGGATCCGGGGCCGGTGTTCTGTTGAGAAGTGCCCACTATCGAATAGTGCATGGGATGAACTGCGCATGCACCGTACGTGATAGCACAACAGCTGATTTTACGATCAGCTGTTGTGTCGGCGAGACAGCACCTGTGCACAATAGTCAACTAAAGACATTTTTTTTAAACAAATTGTGCCTCGCGCTGCCAAGGAGTGTTCATGTAGGTGAGGAATTTTTAACGATGCCCAAACAAATCTGATAAACAAATCTTTATCTGCTATTCTTCCTGGAGGGCCTATTTAGCTAGCTAAACCCTAAAAATTCTGCCCCATCTTTGCAGCAGTGGCCATCCTTGAAAACATCCTCCCCCTTCATGTTAGATCAGCACTGGCCATCAATGAAAACATCCGCCCCCTTCATGGTAAATTCCGCCCCTCACCTACATGAACGTGCCTCGGCACAATCTGTGGTGGTATTATGGTGCATGCGTAGTTCGTCTCGGGCACTATTCGATAGCGGGCACTTCTCGAAAGAACTAGGTGGGCAGGGTGATGAGCGGATCCTCCCTCCGCTCTGCTCTCCTGTGTTGTGCACACTGGGCTGCAGCAGCATGCAGGGTAGAGGAGATGGAGAGAGAAAGCTCCCAGCTGCTACGTACTGCCACATGTCACACCCGTCTAGGATCGGCCCTGCCTGTGGGCCATTTGTAACTAGTCCGCGGGGCGTAAATGGCCCGCGGGCCGGTACTTTGAGACTCCTGCTCTACGCACTTGCATCCGCAGTACCCCGGCACCTGAAACCTACCTGCATCTACAGCACCCCTGCATCCACAACGTGCCTGCATCCACAGCCCACTGCCACTGCCAGCTGCTTCACCTGCTCACCTGCTACAGAGAACATCGCAGGCACTCCTACCTCACTGTGCTCTCGTGGCCACTCTTGCAACCTCAGTGGTCCTTGAACTGGGGCTGTATGAGAGGCCTTCCTGTGCTTGTCAGGCTCTACCAGAAGGTACTTGAGAGTTATATTAGATGTGCCTCACATTCAGACTTTATTTTAATCTTCTGCTGCTGACTTGTGCATTTTGGAGAAAAAAGGGTGCACTGTGTTCACTATGACCACCCTTTTTCTTTACTAAGTTTGGAGTTCATTTGACCTTGTTATTGTCACAACTATCAAGGTATGACAGCACTTCTTACTGACCACCACTGCAAGAGTGACCTTCTCCTACTAGCCACCATTCTGCTCTTCCCAGTAAGAGTTGTTGATTGGTGTTCTGTAGAACACTAATGTAGTCCCTGCTGCGAATGTTTGATATAATTTTTCCTGCTGCTAGTTTATATAATTTGTTATTACGGTGCAATATGGTATTGGCATGCCAAGGGCAAAAAAATCAAGCAAAGGATCAAGGATTAGCCACACATGCATTGACTGGAACCTCCCTGCTGCACCTCTTTTCCTCAGGACCATATTACCTAGGCCTTTTTTTTTTTTTCATATGTTGAGGCAGCCATCTTAGTAGAGGAGCAGGGCTTTGCTTCCTCCTCTCAGACCCAGCTCTCTCATGACTCATGAGCTAATGAACCAATGACTGGTGGGGTAATGATCAACAAACAGTAGGGTAGGTGGAGAAAGCACATAGACACATAATAAAGTAGGGGCAAAGGGTTACATTTATTAAGAAAACAAATGTTCCTTTTTTTTAAAGACACAACCTAGTAAGTAATAGCCCTCTGTAGGGCTAAGGGTCAGCACTAAAAGGGGCAAGAAACAGGTGGAACATCATATCATAGAGAAATATGGGGAAAAAACAAGTCTGACTGCCAATATGTGCAGAGCTTCCTGCACCATGATAAGTCAGTGACAACTTGCTGATCCACTGGCGGGAGCTCTGAAGTGGGCATGAAGTGTGCCCAGTATATGTAAAGGGGGAAGGGGGTGCATGATGGGGTATTGTAGACTGTCCTATTCTATGAACAATGTGTAGTATGTTTCATACTCCACTGTGCTCCTTTCTGAATGCTGAGCTCTGTGCTAGATATTCCATACCACTAATCATCACAATATTATTAGACACATTTTTCCTACCTGAGACTTCGAAATTCCACCTTGCTCAATGAACGAACACATATTTGCTAGTATATTTTACAGCACAAAATGTATTCTTGTAGAATCAGTTTTTACAGCTTGGAAACAACATAATATATTATCATTACTGTGCTTTTAGTCTGTCCTTTCTCTGCAAAGTGACTGCACTGTATAAAATTTATCACTATGATACTGCTCTTTAGACTTGAAGGTCTGCACTGTAATGGAAACCTGCACATTATTTCTGAGACACATTAGCTGAAAATCTCATAAACACCCATTAGAGCTGAATGATAGCATTGATAGTTTGACACCCTTCTTGTTTTCCCCATTCTACTGGTGACATTTACTCCTCCAGATATACATAATAAGCAAATAAAGGACATGTTTTAAGGTCAAACACAGCTGCGAAACAATGTGTGTCAGACTTATTTTTATATTCCTTCTACCTAACAGTTTGCATTTTTGAAGGCAAGGATCATTTGACACATAGCTGTCAATCATCAGTTACAAATCTGTGTCCATATTCTAGTTTCAAGCTGTAATGAGTGACAGATATGCTTGCTTCCGTTGAAAATATTCAAGCACAAGTAATGCCGCTTTGTACATCTCTATTGCCATAGTTGTACAGTTTCAGCACTAGTGCTCGCACCATCAATAGAAAACAATATAGGTGCCAAAACCATATGTTTCTACTTGATAACCTAAATAAATACAACACTAACGTATTCTACTAACTTATATTATATTATAATATATATAGATATATTATCCTACAATATTACATAATATAATAACATGGGCAGCACAACGGCTAACTGGTTAGGACTTCCGCCTGGCAACAATGGGGTTGTTGGTTTGAATCCCAACTACGGCACTACCTGCATGGAGTTTGTCTCCCTGTGGTTTCCTCCAGGTAATCCAGTTTCTAAACTCCTTGAAGGCAGGGACTGATATGAATATACAATATATTTAAGTAAAGTGCCATGTAAAAATATAAATAAATATAAACATAGCAATTATATCGTAATGCTGACATCTGACATACAGAGATGGGCAAAGGTTATTTTGTACATTGCCTCTCTTTTGGTATATTAGTGGAGTAATTTGCCTTAAGCTGGCCATACACCTGTAGTCCCCTGTTCCTAAAAAGGGGCTATAGTGTAAATGTAGTTTTTGGCTGAGCTGTAAACAGCTCAGATTTATTTGTATATTTGGTTCTGTTCTAAACTTGAATGAGTTGTGCATTTCTCAGTGTTGCCAGTAGGTTTCACTGGTACCACAGGACAATATGAGAATTACAACTAGGCTGTAATGAATATTCTTTTTCCAGAAACAGACCAGTACGAGGTTCCTGGCTGCTGTGCATTCTGGGAAGGGATATTTATTGGTGAGATGCCATGTGCTCCAGTCAGTTTGTTACCTCTGGGCCCTCCTGGCCCGAGGGTGTGTTGCTATACGTTCTGCAAGTAGGCCCAGAAGCCTGTCTGTGGCCTACTAATCCTGAGGCGGTCCTGAGGCTGTCCTGCCTGTGTGGAAGAAGCAGAGCCAAGCTTAGGAGATCCAGGGGAGGACCCTTGCTGGAGAGAGCCAGGATGAAGGCTGGTCTCTCAGGAGGGCCTGGTGACTAGTTTGGAGGACGCACCTATATCTAATCCTGTTTGCAGTTTCGCCGGGTCGGCTTAAAGGTTCTGGTACTGTCAAGCTGTTCTACAATCTAAACAAGGTAATTAGCTCCTGGCTGCTAAGTCTGTGAGAGAGACTTATCCAAGAGTGCTACTGGCTGCCAAGTCTGTGAGAGAGACTTATCCAGGTGTTCTACTGGCGGCTAAGTCTGTGAGAGAGACTTATCCAGGAGTTCTAGTGGCTGCTAAGTCTGTGAGAGAGACTTGTCCAGACATTCTACTGGCTGCTAGGTCTGTGTGAGACACCTATCCAGGTATTCAAGAAAGAAAGCTGTTTTGCCTTTGGATTCAAGGAGTCTGTAAGTGATCTGCAAAAAGGGTATCTGAAACCTTCCCTAAACCCTCTCCTACTACTTCTCTCAAGTTCTCATTAAAGCAGTGAAAAATACTTAAACTGACTGGCGCCTAAATTCTGTTCTAACTTCCCATTATAGCCATGGACTCAGCCCTGGGGTGAATGTAAGCTTGCACCCTGTCTCTGGAGGTACCCCCCTTGCTCCCAGTAGACCCGGGGGGGGGGGTCCATTAGAACTTTGTTAGAAAATTTTCATTTTAATTTAAAGTCTAACTGTTAGTGCAGTCTAACCAATGTTCTTTTTGACCACGGTGCCAAGAAAATCCAGAGAAGTGGGATGGAAAATTTTTCTTGAATCAAAAAAACCTTTTACTCTGAAAGTGATTTTCATTTGGGAAAAATCATACATATCGTAATGAAACCTGGTTCATTAATCTGGTATTCCATTTATAAAGCAGATCTGGAATACATTTAAAGTGCTTTTAAATGAAACTGGTTGACTCAGTAATGGTAAGAAAAAATGTTCCGATAAACAATTTTTCTATAAATGTTAAAATGAATATTGAGTTGAGCTGTATGGCCAGCAATATACATAGAATTGTTGCTTTATCTATACATAAGCATGTTTTTCTCCATATTGATGTTTGGTTCATTGGTGTTCAAAAAACTGTCAGCAGTAATGGAGGAACAGTGGCTTCCTCCACTCTACTGACCGTATGATGAAACTTACAAGCCATTAAAAAAAAAAAGAAAGAAAAAGGGCAGGTTGCATAGACAGGTGCTGCAACTGACACATGCAGAGGACACTATCAATTGTTGACTTACTGCTGTGTTCCTAAGTATGTGGAGTTGTGTCTATGTTGCACTGTGTTGGTATATTGGACAATAGTGAATTTTCAGTCCATGGTAGTCCACAAACCAAGATTGCGATAGCATGTGTGAGCTGCAACAAGCTACCTTCAGAAGTAACATGATCTAAAAATAACTATCCATGCTTCTGCAGCCACGTGATTGTATAAGAGATTACATTAAACTATACATAATAAATAATAAAGAAAAATCATTTCTCAAAAACAAGTCTAGGTTAACGTTTCGAAGCAGCATTAGAAGCTGTTTTAGGCTTTCTTTACACCTACTGTGTGAAATCATGCGTTAGTAAAAACACTTTGACACACATTTTTCCTGGTTTTTATTTTGTTCATTATTTTTTTGTAACACTAATATGCAGATTTCTCCTGTAAATGGTTATTTTCCCCTGTGTTGCTGTGAATCAAGAGAACACCTAAAAAAGTTGTAATCTCACTCCCTATTGAAGTTTCTGTGTAGAGATCATTGCAATTTAGACCTCAGAGATTTCAATTGTTTCTTTAAAGTGGTTGTAAATGCAGAAGGTTTTTTTTATCCTAATGCATTCTTCATATTAAGTTGAAAAGCCTTCTGTGTGTAGCAGCCCCCCTCAGGCCCCATCTAATACTTACCTGAGCCCATCTAGATCCAGCGATGTTGCCCGGGACTCTCCCTCTTCATTGCCTGAGACCGCAATGATAGCAAAGTGCCATTGTTTCCCACTGCTGTCAATCAAAGTCAATGAGCCAATGAGAGGAGAGAGGGGGTGGGGCCAGGCCGCGGATTCATGTCTGAATGGACACACAGAACTGCGGCTCGGCTCGGGTGCCCCATAGCAAGCTGCTTGCTGTGGGGGCACTCAACAGGAGGGAGGGGCCAGGAGTGCCAGCGAGGGACCCGAGAAGAGGAGGATCTGAGCTGCTTTGTGCAAAACCACTGCACAGAGAAGGTAAGTATAACATGTTTGTTATTTTTAACAAAAAGAAAACGTGGCTTTAGTATCACTTTAACTACATCCTGCCCGCCGTATAGTAAAATGATTACGGCAGGATCCCCTCTCGTTCAATGTCACATGACATTGCCCCTAGGACACAATGTGACCCCAATCTTGGTGAAGAGCCAAAGACACCGCTCTTTACCCATGTGATCAGCTGTGTCCTATCACAGTCGATCACATGTAAACACAGAACTGCCGTTTATTGGCTCTCCTCGCCTCCTAAGAGTGTGAAGCAAAGAGAGCCGATCAGTGGTATCTCCTCATAGGGAAGACTGTACAGGTAATCAGGGCACTGATAATCAGTGCAGCCTCAGCAATGCCCATCAGTGACACCAATCAGTGCCCATCAGTGACACCAATCAGTGCCCATTAGTGATGCCAGTCAGTGCCCATCAGTGCCGCCTGTCAGTATCCATCAGTGCTGCCCATCAGTGCTCACCAGTGCCACCTATCAGTGCCCACCAGTGCCACCTATTAGTGCACATCAGTGCCACTTATTAGCGCTCATCTGTGTTGCATATCAGTGCCACCTATCCATGCCCATTTGTGTGGCATATTAGTGCCTTCTAAACAGTACCCTTCAGTGTTGCCTCATCAGTGTTCATAAGTGCCGTCTCATCAGTGAAGAAGAAAAATTACTTATTTACAAAATTTACTGACAGAAACTAAGAAAAAACATTTTTTTCAAACTTTTTGGTCTTTTTTAATTTTTTAAGCAAAGAATAAAACCCAGCAGTGATTAAATTCCACCAAAAGAAAGTTCTATTTGTGGTAAGAAAATCATTAAAAAAAGTAATTTGTGTACAGCATTGCATGACCGTGCAATTGTCATTCAAAGTGTGACAGCGCTGAAAGCTGAAAATTGGCCTGGACAGGAAGGGGGTGAAAGTGCCCCGTGTTGAGGCGGTTAAGGATGTATGTATTGGGTGAAGAAAATTCCTCAGGCAGGAAATCCATTCATATCATACAACCATTAGTTTTTTTGACAATAGCTTGCTTTGCATCTTGTTATCATGCTTTTAGTATACCGGCATAGCACAGTAAAGCTGACTTGACATATACATAACCTGTATGGTTATACTGTCTCAGTGGGTCAGAGGTCCTAATCCAAATAAGCCACGATTTCCATATACTGCACTGATGATGACCATAAAGCCTAAAACAGCGGTATGCTATTTGGAGTAAATATCTTATAATATAAGGCTATATTTGCAGTGTACACCTGCAGTTCTGAAGTGCATCTGGCATAAAGAAAATATTTCTATGGCTCTTCCCACTGTCCTGAAATCAGGAATAATCATCTTTTATTTTTTGATATTTAATTTGTGATTTCTAAGAGGGCTTTACTGTGCTGTACACTGGTTCATCTGGAGGGCTTTCTGATCCCTTTGGTCCCTGTATGGTTATCCCTGTAGCATAACAACATACATATGCAGGTTTGTATCTAGAATTTTTTTAAACTGGTTTATAAATAATATATACTTCTATCTATCTATCTATCTATCTATCTATCTATCTATCTATCTATCTATCTATCTATCTATCTATCTATATATATCTATAGATATATATCTATAGATATAGATACACCAAACAGTTAAGTGTCATTTACAGTAATTCTTCCAGTTACATTGACAGGTAAATATAAAAATATCAGTAGAATATTCTGCTTAGGCAGCATTAGAAGCTGTCTTAGGGCTTCTTTACACCTTCTGTAGCTGTTCATTATAATGTCTTTTTAGAATGTGTGACATCATGCGTTAGTAAAACACTGTGACGTGCATTTTTCTTTTATTTTGCTTAAGTGGAACACTGACATACAGATTATCTCTTTAATTCTTTGCTGTGAATAAAGAGAACCCCCAAATAAGTTGTTATCACCTTACTGCTATTGAGGTTTGATTGTTGAGAACATTACACATCAGAGATTTCCAGTGTGTGTGTTTAACTACTTCAGCCCCGGAAGGATTTGCCCCCTTAATTACCAGGCTATTTTTTGCAATACGGCAGTGCGTCGCTTTAATTGACAATTGCACGGTCCCAAACAAAATTGAGTCCTTTTTTTCCACAAATAGAGCTTTCTTTTGGTGGTATTTGATCACCTCTGCGGTTTTTATTTTTTGCGCAACAATTTGGAAAAAAAAAACAATATTTTTTACTTTTTGCTATAATAAATATCCCCCCAATTAAAAAAATAAACACATTTCTTCATCAGTTTAGGACAATATGTATTCTTCTACATATTTTTAGTAAAAAAAAATCACAATAAGTGTATATTGATTGGTTTGCGCAAAAGTTATAGCGTCTACAAAATAGGGGATAGATTCATGGCACTTTTGGTATTTAATTTTTTACTAGTAATGGCGGCGATCTGCAATTTTTAGCGATCAGTGCTATAAAAATGCAATGAGTACTGTGTAAATGTCACTGGCAGGGAAGGGGTTAACACTAGGGGGCGATCAAGGGGTTAAATGTGTTCCCCTTATGTGTGTAACTGTGGGGGGGATGTGACTGACTGGAGGAGGAGACAGATCACTGTTCCTAATTACTAGGAACAGCAGATCTGTCTCTCCTGTCACACAAAACCCCGTTGTGGCACTTGTGCCCACGATCACAAGAGGCTGCCGGACATCGCGGCCACCGGCCTCGCGCATCAGGTTTCCCCCTGTGATGTGGGAGTGCGCGCGCCTGCTATGGCTCTTAAAGGAGCCGATGTACCAGTAAGGCAATTTGCGGGAACGAGCCAACCTGCCGCCGTATAATGACGGTGGCTGGTCAGAAAGTGATTAAAGAGGATTTCATATTCCTGATATGTGCCTGCTGTACCATTGCTTCCTTTGTGTGAAATCCCTGGTGTTCCTGGCAGTCCCTCTGCTTTCCTATTAAAAACTGACCACACTAGACAGGAAAGCACGGCATGGTCAGTTCTCTAGCTTTTGCTGGGAACTCGGCCTGATCTCTTTCAATGACCAGAATTGTCCTGAACCCCCCCCCCCCTTCTGTACAGCCTTTCACTGGGAAGCTCAGTGTACTGTTGCTTCCCCCTCCCCCCCCCAGCTCTTATGCAGCTGAGAACAGAGCGAATGTGCTCACTTATAAAAAGGGAAAACGGTATTTATAATTTTTTTTTTACCTATACACAAATGTTTTGCCTTTCATTTCTAATTTAAACTGAATGGGTTGATTTGATCATTGCTCATTGATTTGATTTGATCAAGTTGATCATTTAAAGTTGTAAGGGCTGAAGGTTTTCTTTACCTTCATGCATTCCCCATCTCCATAACAATGCAGAGCGGAAGCGATGTCAAAACGTCACTTCCGCCCACAGCTCTTAAAGGGCCGTTTTTTTTAAATGACAATTTTTTTTTTCTTTTTTGCATTTCAGTATAAATATGAGATCTGAGGTCTTTTTGACCCCAGATCTCATATTTAAGAGGTCCTGTCATGTTTTTTTTTCTATTAGAAGGGATGTTTACATTCCTTGTAATAGGAATAAAAGTGCCAATTTAAAAAAAAAAAAAAAAAAACACAGTGTAAAAATAAAAAATAAAAGGTAAAATAAATAAGAAAAAATTTTTATTTTTTTTTAAACGTGCCCCGTCCTGATGAGCTCGCATGCAGAACAACCTGTAGATTTTTTTTTAAACGTTGCCTATGGAGATTTTTAAGGGTAAAAGTTTATCGCCATTCCACGAGCGGGCGCAATTTTGAAGCGTGACATGTTGGGTATTCTTTCACTCGGTGTAACATTATCTTTCACAATATAAAACAAAAAAAAATGGGCCAACTTTACTGTTGTCTTATTTTTTTATTCAAAAAAGTGTATTTTTTCCAAAAAAAGTGCGCTTGTAAGACCGATGTGCAAATACTTAGACCAAGCCAGTGTAGGAAAAGCCAACTGGAATTAGGAAAAGACTGTTTCAAGGCAGCAGTGTAGGTTAGGTGGCCTATAGAGTCTGCTGCACAAGACCCAACACTTCATATACCTCTGTGTGCTAATGTGGGTTAAAAGAAGTTCTTTGTAAATATTTACATTTGTGTGGTGGGGCTGAGATGACACAAGGTTATCTGTCATTGTTTTTTTGCTATCCAACTGATGCTACATGCAGTGCCCAGGCAGGGATCTCTGACACCCAAGGCAAGTGTGCCCTCTCACTCAAGCTGAGACAGATGGAGCTTGCAAATTCACATACACTGTGGCAGGATGCAGAAATGACATCTGTTGGCCACTGGTCCAAGGATTATTAACTTTTCATTCCATGGAGTTAAACCAGTGTGATTTAGTCATAATAAGCATGTTAAAACGCAGCCAAGTTTCCATTGACATTAACACCAAAATGTGCTCTATTTGGGATCAATGGAAGCTTATATTTCATCAAATTACATTTTTTATTCTACAATTTGTTCCTTTTATAAATGCGCTAGAATTTTGTTTTGTTTTTGGTGCAAAGCATGTTTTACATTGATGCTTTTAACAAAGGCAAATTCAATAATTTTACAAAAAACAAAAAAAACAGCAAAGAGCAAAAAGCGAGGAAGGGGATGCAGTAATTATTAAAACTTATTACAGTTAAGTGAAGGTAATAAGGGGCTTAACTCTCATTTAAAAATGAACACTTTACACATAACAGTAATTTATGCATGAAAGCTACAAAATTATTTTAGTTCATAAATGAATGCAAAGTAGGACTCACATTAGTAGCAGTAGTAGAGCACACTGATGGTAGTGTTCCATGGAGTACACCATGAGAGCCACTATCCAAGTGTAATCAGAAGACAGTTTGACAGATCAGTCCTATACTGTGCATGGGATGGCCAGGTCAATGCAAAGACAGGAGAGATTTTCACCCAAACTCCACCCTCTAGCACAGCACTGAAGGCAGGTGTTTCTTCTGCCCCTGCCCTGTCCTAACCCTGGTTACATGTTAAAAACAATATTAATTTTGAATTATTCTCGGTACATAAATTGTAAGTGTATTCGATATTTTAAATATTCAGAAAGAAATAAAAGTCTACCCCTTTATCTTTGACCTGCTTTAAAAAATAAATAGCAAGGAAAGATGTACTCATACTGCTTGCCTAGGAAAGCAATCTAAGTATAAGATGTAAGCTTTTGCTGTATAATTCTTTAAGCTGGTTTAGGGCCAGCACCAGCTATATGAAAATGACATACCAACTGAAACAATAAAGAAGAAAGCAATTTTGTAAACTTGTCACAAGCAGGTCCATTTTAAGGGATGAGATATGTGAGTTAGAAAAAGAAAATGTAAGCATTCATCTTTACACTTAAGGCAGAAGCACAGCTAGAGAAATCAATCACATTGTGATGTGAAAATATTTGCTCATCCCTGACACTCCTGGTGTAAATTATTAATAGCACCCTGCTGAATTAAGGACAGTGCAATAAAACAAGTTAATGCATGTTATGATGATAGCATTGAATGCTATGTGGGAGGACTGCAGTAATAAAGATGATAGAGATGACAGTCTGGATACCCAGGATCGTATGATAAGATGGAATTCTGCAGATTTATCTTCTTCCTGAAGATAAATGAAAGAACCAATGCTGATAATTAATTTCTACTCCAGTGATTACATCTTCAAAATGAAGCAATGGCTAAACTGACCAGATTGTCATTTGTACAAAAATTAACACTTTGGATTTGTCATAAAAAATAAACTTATACAACAATAATAAAAAGTTTGTAATTTTGCACTTTTGGTTGCTCAGTTGGGCACATAGGAAAAAAAAATAAAATTTCCAAAGTTCTATTTTTTTCTTTTTCTACATAAAAGAAAACATGTAACAGACAGATAAAGGTTATCAGACACTAATTAATATAGATAAATAATCCATTTGATGCTACTTATTTTGGATGAAATCACTTTGTAAATTTGACATGATGTGCCATTTGCCCAGAAATTTGTGCACCATACAAATGCTTGTGTATGTATGTAAAACTGCAAATTAATTTACCATTTAAGTTAAAGCATAAATCCATTTTCAGGTACTCTGCCTGTGCCCCTTTCACCTCCATGATGATGCCCTATTACTTGTTTTTTTTTCCTGTTTTTTGTTTAATGAAACTATACACACTAGGGGCGTTCAAGTCAAACTAGGACTTTTGAGTTTATATAATAAAAGAACAAATTTCAAGGAGTGGAAACTGCATTTATTTTTTGACATGCTCACTTGCTACATTTATACAGCATTTAATGCTTGGAAAGCTTCAGCATAGAAAGATTTGTCAGTACCATCCTAGGATAGCCTGCTTCATTTCGTCATCAGTACTGACGTCCGAGGAACTCTTTTAGGCGTCTCAAACAGGTGGAAATCATTCGGAGTGAGGTCCAGGCTGTAAGGGGATGTGGCAATTCCTCCCAGCCGAGTTTCTGTAATGTGCATGTAGTGCGCTGAGCAGTATGAGCTTGTGCATTGTCCTGGAGAAACAGGATGCCATTCGTGATCAAACCAGGCCGTTTGTCCGCAGACGCTAATGCACATCACTGTATGCCCATGAAAGTAATATTCAGTGTTGATAGTGGCACCACGGGGTAGAAAATCCACATGAGTAATGCCACTTTTGTCCCAGAAAATGCTTGACATCACTTTACCTGCAGACACATTTGTTCCAAATTTTTATTGGTGGTGGTGGGTCCGCATGCTTCCACTGCTTTGATCCTAATTTTGATTTCCGTGTGAAATGATGTGCCAAGGTTTCTGTCTTGGTACCCAGCATTCGCTAACTTTTTGAAAATGCAAATGTTCATGAATAGTAAAAAAAGGGGTGGGTGGGTATCTGCGCTAACTCAAATAATTGAAAAGCAGCCAGCACAGTTTGTTCATCATCAAACAAAAAATATAGAAAGTCCAAAATGCAGCGCTTCAAATTGTCATTAATCATATAACAGTTCTGTAAATGAAGAGATAGGGAATATGAAGAACCCTTCACCAGCTTCAGTGTGTATGGAAAGGCACACCACACCCAAGTGAATTCAATCTGCTTACCAGAAAGTAATGATAAATAGGCATGTAATCACAAATCTCAAAGGATCGGGGGGTTATTTACGAAAGGTAAATCCACTTTGCACTGCAAGTGCACTTGAAAGTGCACTAAAAGTGCACTTGGAAGTGCAGTCGCTCTAAATCTAAGGGGTAGATCTGAAATGAGTGGAAGTTCTGCTGATTTTATCATCCATTCATATGCAAGCTAAAATGCTGTTTTTTATTTTCCTTGCATATCCCCCTCGGATCTACAGTGACTTTACTTTCAAGTGCACTTGCAGTGCAAAGTGGATTTGCCTTTAGTAAATAAACCCCAGGGTGTCATATTCCAAATACTGCAGATTGATCACAGGGAATCCAATATCCAGACCACATATAGCCACCAACTCATCAAACTCAAGAACAGGGATGCATATGATATAGGCTCACCAATAAGCTGTTACCCAAATGGAAAGAAAATAAGGTGGCAATAAGTTAAATAAGCCCATAAGATATAAAAGTCAGACAGCATCTGAGTGTCTCATCATACTGTGCTTGAAGCCTTCTGTAGATATTCCAGGGGTTTTACGTCTTCTTTACTAGAAGCTTTCCAATAAACCAGTGGTGTTGTAAGAAAACCAGAGTTAATAATTGAACGTCCTGATTAAATCAGCTGCTGACACTGCTCACAATCTCACATAATCATGCTATGTAAAAATAAAAATACATTTAAAGTGCCGGGCTAAATATACCAACCATACATGCCTATAAATTAAACATAATTATCATAAAGTGCTATATGCATGTGCTAAATAACAATACAATAATAAGGTCTGTGAGATGCACAGACTAAATATAAAGTGCTCCAGTGCATGTGCTAAATCAAAAAATCAGTGCAAAGTGACATAATATAAATGCACATAGTGAATTCATAATAAAGTTCATATGCTACAATAAATTTTTGTGATGGTGCTCCAGGCGTGTCAATCAAACTTGTGCCCCCCTGTGGGAATCTGCTCACCTCAAGACCTGTGACCACACACTTAAGTTTGGTCAGCACACGCTTGTGAACCACCCCTGGGTTCTGTGTATATGGACTCAATGGAATCCTACGATGTCCAGTATTGTGTTCCTCCGTACATATAAAAAATAAGGTCTGGATAGTGTTTTACTTTTTTAAAAACTTCTTTATTAAAATAAGATCATTCAGGGTACTCACATGTTGTAGGTGCTAAAGCGCACCACTCTATAGCAGGTTATATCAAATCAAGTAAATGTCATGTCCCTTTGCAGCAACCAGAGCCAGCTGCCTCCTACACCGCCCTGTCGACACAGGGAAGAGTCATGTGTCTTCCTCAGGGGGATTTTTATTGGATGGTGCCTATGACTGGTTTAAAGTGTGTCGGCAGCCATCTTCTTGTAGTTCAAAGCCGTGCCATCTTACTGTGGGTCATTAACACAATGTAAGATGAAATAACGATGCCTATGACTGGTTTGAATAGTGTGTCAGCAGCCATTTTCTTGTAGTTCAAAGCCATGCCATCTTACTGTGGGTCATGAACACAATGTAAATGATGTACCGAATAACAACTAAATGGACCCCGCATCATTTAAATACTAGCAGGACGATGTAGTAGGACAGACATAAGACTTATAACGATCAATCTAACTAATAAACAAATAAATAAATACCTAACTTTAGAAACTTTATCCCCACATGCTGTTCCATGCATGCACTAACACTGTTATCTGCCATTTTGATTAACAGTGTCTGGACTGGCCTGCGACATGTGCGCTGCCTATCATTAATAGGACACACTTGCCACTTACTACTGCGTGTAGTATCACCACACTAGCATCCCTTTTTATAACTGTAAGATTAAAAGTCCTGGCTTGACTTGAATGCCCCTTGTACTTTTAATAAAAGGTCTTATAGCTAGTCTGGTGACCTCCTAAGGTTGTTCCTATTCTCCTCCAGTGGTTGTGCTGGTCATGGGTGAATGGCGAATGGTGAACTAGCAACAATCAATGATGGGATTACTGCACAAGATCTGTTCATTTTTACTTAATTTGTTAAGTGAATAGGACCCTAAAATTAATTATAGGAAATGTTGCGCATATTGCTATTTCTGTGTTTGTAGAGCAATATGAACTAAATATATTTACTGATACAGTCGTTCCCACTATCATGGTATTTTAGCTTTCACCCCCATCCTTGCGGGTAAAAAAACACATGCTTTTCAGCAATAGGGTTAGTTTTAAACATGGCATTCAAACAAATCAAACAAAAAGAGAGGGAGAAGACTTAATAGTCTGCTTGATCTTTTTCCATAGTTACTCTTCTATGCAGCTAAGTAATTTGGTTGTTTGGATCCCTTACTTGCTTATCTATGTTGTACAAAAGCAAAACCTGGCCCTCATTTAGAACTTTATTCTTCCTGATTTATCTAAAACAAAAAATATTCTAGAGTCCTCTGAGTCTCTAAATTCTGCAGCAGGCTCTTATTTTTGAAACTCTGGCTGGGGTTAAAAAAGGAAAGAACCCAGGACCCCTTTATTCTAACTGCATTGCCCAGCTCTGCAAACTAGGAGAATCCTTGGCTGGAGGGAGGTTCTAAGCTTGCAGAGAATCCTTTGGATATTTTAAAACAACATCGATGAAAATGCTGGTATTGACTTTCCCCAAACTTTTTTGGACCATTCTTATTGTGCACCCATCCTTTTGTGATTTTTGTGAAGGGCATTTTGACTAATTGCAGCATGACTGGGGGGCTACATAATACCAACTCTTCAAACATAAGTACTTGAGCCCAAGTCTAGAAACACAGAAGTACAAAAAGGGTCAGATGATCATGCAGCAGTTTGAAGGGCCCATGGGGATGGGCAGTAAATGTGCATGTTTATTAGTTGAGGTGATTTCTAGCTGTGGACAAGGATGACAGCTGCCTAGTGGACTGTTAAATCCAGGATGCAGGCTGCCGGAAGAAGAGACCTTAAAGTGATTGTAAAAGCAGAAGGTTTTTTTTATGTTAATGCATTCAATGCATTAAGATAAAAAGCCTTCTGTGTGCAGCAAACCCCCTTAGCTCTCCAATACTTACCTGAGCCCCATCTCTATCCATGAGTGCTTTAGCCATCTGGGACTCTCCCTCCTGATTGGCTGAGATACAGCAGCGGCACCATTGGCTCCCACTGCTGTCAATCAAACTCAGCCAATCAGAAGAGAGAGGGGGTGGGGCCAAACCGCAGCTCCGTGTCTGAATTGATACACAGAGCTGCAGCTCGGCTCGGGTGCCCTATAGCAAGCTGCTTGTTGTGGGGGTACTCAATTGGAGGGAGGGGCCAGGAGCTCCAGTCAGGGACCCGAGAAGAGGAGGATCCATTCTGATCTGTGCAAAACCACTACACAGGTCAGGTAAGTATGACATGTTTGTTATTTTAATAGAAAAAAGAACTTTACAATTACTTTAAGAGGGTGCAATAAAAGCAGTGAATAACAAATGAACATAATCAGTGCTTCTGCCACCCTCCGACCACATCACATGTTTATATAAGTACATACTGTAAATGCATACAGTTCTGTTACATTCATTATCCAAAAGGGGAACTACATAAAGCCTGCTGTATTCTTCAAATTTTAAGACAAATGGGGACTCCAGCAGTAAACCTGGGATCGCTCAAAAAAAGAAATGGTGAGATTTGCAACACTCATATATACGCAAATTCTAAAAAAGTTAGAGACACTACATTGTAACATTGTCAGTTTTAATTTCAGTTCAATATTTCTTTATTAGTCTTCCGATTTTTAAAGTGGTTGTAAAAGCAGAAGGTTTTTTATCATAATGCATTCTGTGCATTAAGATAAAAATCCTTCTGTGTGCAGCAGCCCCCCTCAGTTCCCCTAAAACTTACCTGAGGTCCATCTCTATCCAATGATGTCCACGAGTGCCTTGGCTATCCGGGACACTCCCTCCTGATTGGCTGAGACACAGCAGAGGCGCAATTGGCTCCCGCTGCTGTCAGTCAAACTCAGTTAGCCAATCAGGAGAGAGAGTGGGCAGGGCCAAATCAAGGCTCTATGTCTGAATGGATATATGGAGCTGCAGCTCAGCTCGGTGCCCCCATAGCAAGTTGCTTGCTTTGGGGGCACACAACAGGAGGGAGGGGCCAGGAGTGCCGACTAGGGACCCGAGAAGAGGAGGATCTGGGCTGCTCTGTGCAAAACCACTGCATTTCTTTAAAGTGTATCTGTTTTTGTCTATATTTATAACATATATATGTATATATATATATATATATATATATATATATATATATATATGTGGGCTGTCTCTTGCTGGATATATATATGTGGGCTGTCTCTTGTTGTGGATATATATATATATATATATATATATATATATATAGTTGGAGCCCTATGTCCGATATGGACATAGTGTCACGGACAAATACTCACCGAGGCCGAGATGCCGAGAGCGGCTCGCCCTTACGACCAGGCGCACCCAGACCCCCGAGATGGGTACAGGAGGCTGAGGGCACGCGGAGGCACGGGCTTCCGGGAGGATAGTAGGTTCCGGAGCTGGAAGCGGGTGTCCTGGGATCCGTAGGGAGCAGGGCTGAAAACACAAGCAGAGGTTAGGGTACAAGCAGGTGATAATCAGGGTATCACAAGATCCAGCAGTGCAGTGGTTAAGCTGGCCAGGGTTTGGTGCACAGATCAGGCAGCTAGAATCAAGATAGTCCGGCAGAGTGGTAATTAAACAGGCCAGGGGTTTGGTACACAGGTCAAGCAGGTTATTGGTAAGATTGTCCAGCAGAGTAGTGGTTAAACAGGCCAGGGATTTGGTACACAGATCAGACAGCAGCACAAAGGGATAATCCGGGAGAGTAGTAGTTAAACAAGCCAGCAGGGGTTCGGTACACAGATCAGGCAACAGCACAAAGGGATAATCCGGGAGAGTAGTAGTTAAACAAGCCAGCAGGGGTTCGGTACACAGATCAGGCAAGTACAGGGTAAACACAGGCTCAGGGAACAGGGAGAGCTGACGACAAACCAGCAACCCGACTGGGCGCTGGAGCCGTCAGATATAGTCCCCCTGCCCGGCGAGCGCGTCAGTGTGACGCGCTACCGGGCACCCGCACGGGCTACGGCGCGCACACGGGGACCGCCATGCACCCGCGCGTGCCGCACCATCAGGCCGCGGACGGGTGTGCGGCGAAGCGCTCGTCCCGTGCGCATGCGCACTGGAGCCCGGCGAGCGGAGACGCTCCCTGGCTCCTGACAGTGCCCCCCTCCTAAGGGCGGACACTGGACGCCAAGGCTGGTCATCAGTTCCGGATGATGTTGATGAAACTTTCGAATTAACTGTGGAGCGTGCAGATTCCTGGCGGGCTCCCAGGAATTATCTTCGGGGGGGTACCCCTTCCATTGAATCAGGTACTGTAGCTGTCTGCCCCTCTTTCTACAACCAAGAATGGATTCCACTTCGAATTCAGTCTCGCCATCGATTCTGACTGGCGGAGGAGGGGGTTCTCCTCTTCCCGGAAAAGGACTGGGCACCACAGGCTTCAATAGTGACACATGAAAAACGGGGTGAATCCGGTATGTCTTGGGAAGTGTCAATTCCACAGCCACAGGGTTGATAATCTTCCTGACTTGAAAAGGCCCTATGAATTTAGGCCCGAGCTTTCGAGATGGCAGCGGTAATCTCAGATTAACGGTGGACAGCCAGACCTCATCTCCTACATCAAATTTTGGGTTTGCCTTTCTGCCCCGGTCGTACTGTCTCTTGTAGTCCTCCTGGGTTTTGCGTAGTGTGTCTTGAATTTTTTGAACGTTAGCTTGTAGTGAATTTATCCTATCCTGGACTGCAGGAACTGCCGTTTCGGGGATGTTGTTAGCGAAGGATGTGGGATGGAACCCACAATTGATCCAGAAAGGGGTCTGGTTGGTGGAGGCATGGATAGAACTATTGTACGCAAATTCAGCGTAGGAGAGAAGGCTCGCCCAATCATCCTGGGATCCCGAGCAGAAGCAGCGGAGGTATTGCTCTAGCGTCCGATTGGTCCTCTCTGTCTGGCCATTGCTCTGGGGATGATAGGCTGAGGAAAGACAAATGTTGATACCCAGGGCCTTGCATAGTTCCCTCCAGAATTTGGACGTGAACTGGACGCCTCTGTCCGACACGATGCTCCTTGGTATCCCATGGAGCCTAACAACCTCCTTAAGAAAGATGTTGGCCGTGTCTACGGCAGAGGGAGTACCCCTCATGGGCAGAAAGTGAGCCATTTTGGAAAGGCGGTCGACAACAACAAGGATGGTGGAGAAACTCTCTGAGCTGGGTAGATCTACGATGAAGTCCATGGAGACATCAGCCCATGGTCGTTCCGGAATAGGCAAAGGTCTGAGCAGACCCCAGGATTTGGTGTTTTGGCCCTTGTTTCTCTGACACAGGGAACAGGAAGCCACATATTCTTTACAATCCCTTCTCCATCCTGGCCACCAAAATGAACGAGAAAGGAGTTCAGCCGTCTTCTTATTCCCAAAATGCCCTGCCATCTTATGATCATGACACATCTGAAGGGTTAAGGGCCGAGTCACTTGTGGTACAAATATTTTTCCCTTAATCCAGAAAAGGTCTTCGTATCTTCTCAGGGAATGCACAGTTGGTTCTGTACAAGCGCCTGATGAGGATTTGATGGAGGATATCAAGTCTGCTTGAGTTAGTCCGAGAAAATTTTGAGGAGAGAGGATCGTGCTGGGTGTTGGTATTTGGGAGTCTGCGGAAAACATCCGTGAAAGGGCATCAGCCTTCCCGTTCTTCGCCCCTGGTCTGTATGCTATATGGAAATTAAAGCGGGAGAAGAAAAGGGCCCAACGGGCTTGGCGGGGTTTTAAGCGTCTTGCTGTTCTGAGGTACTCGAGATTCTTGTGATCCGTAAAGATCATCACCGGATGGACTGCCCCCTCCAGCAGGTACCTCCATTCCTCCAAAGCAAACTTTATAGCCAGCAGCTCTCTGTCACCCACGTCGTAATTGAGTTCCGGTGGGCTGAGTTTCCGAGAAGCGAAAGCTACTGGGTGTAGAATGGCCTTTGGTCCCTGTCTCTGGGAAAGAATTGCTCCGGTTGCGATTTCCGATGCGTCTACCTCCAGTATGAAGGGCTGAGTCGGGTCAGGATGGCAGAGGATTGGAGCGGAACTGAATAGCTCTTTTAACTTAAGGAAAGCCTCTTGAGCCGCTGTGGACCACTGAAAAGATTGATGCTGCCGAGTTAATTGGGTAATAGGTGCCACAATGGCCGAGAATCCTACGATAAATTTCCGATAGAAATTGGCAAATCCTATAAACCTCTGTACTCCTTTTTTATTAGATGGAGCTGGCCATTCCTGAATTGCCTGAATCTTCTGAGGGTCCATGGCAACCCCATTGGTAGAGAGTATGAACCCCAAGAATTGTATGGTGGATCTCTCAAATTCACATTTTTCGGCTTTCAGGTATAGCTTGTGTTGTAGCAGAATAGCAAGAACCGTTTTAACGTGCCTTCTGTGCATCTCTAGCGTAGGGGAGAAAATAAGGATATCGTCCAGATATACCACGAGAAAGTCATCTAGATATTGTCGAAATATATCATTCACTAGATGTTGGAAGGTGGCTGGGGCGTTGCAGAGACCGAATGGCATCACTAAATACTCGAAGTGGCCGAATCTAGATCTAAAGGCCGTCTTCCATTCGTCTCCCGCCCTGATCCTGACGAGATTGTAAGCCCCTCGGAGGTCGAGTTTAGAGAACACCTTGGCCGATCGGAACCTCTGGAACAATTCAGGGATGAGCGGTAACGGGTACCGGTTCTTAATTGTAATGTTGTTTAGTTGTCGATAGTCTACGCAGGGTCTCAGGGTACCATCTTTTTTCCCGACGAAAAAGATACCCGCTCCGGCGGGTGAGGATGAAGGGCGGATGAAACCCTTCTCAAGATTTTCGTCTATGTACTGCTTCAGGACCTCCAACTCGGTTTCAGACAGGGGAAATATCCGGCCAAACGGAATCTCAGATCCAGGAAGAAGGTCAATTGGACAGTCGTAGGCCCTGTGAGGTGGTAGGCGGTCAGCCATTTGTTTGCTAAAAACTTCTTGAAACTCGAGATACTCGGAGGGGACGTGTTGAAGATTGCCTGGTGGTACCGCCATTGTGGCACAGACTTTGGAATCCGGGAGCAGGCAGTGCTGAGAGCAATACTGCGAAGAGAAGGATACCGACTTGGTGCTCCATTTGATTAGTGGATCGTGAGCTTGTAGCCATGGTAGGCCAAGTATGATGGGAAAGATTGGTGAACGGATTAGGTCAAGCCGTAAGAACTCTCGGTGGCCGGAGTCTGTGACTACTGGAATAGGTTGGGTCTCCTGGGTGATGGGACCAGAGCAAGGAAGGGATCCTTTGGCCAAATGTATTTGCAAATTCTGCTCTTTGGTTTGTAGAGGGATCTTCAATCTGTGTGCCAAGGTGGAATCTATGAAACAGCTGCAGGCCCCGGAATCAACAATGGCCTGCAGGCGAGTCTCCCTTTCCGGAAGCTGTAGAGAAACAAACAACATCACATAAGCCTTGGGAATGTTATTGTTTGGAAAGTTCAATACGTTTGATTGAGGGAACTTACTAGGCCTGATCGGACAGCTGCGTAGGAAGTGTCCGGTTCCTCCGCAATAGAGGCAAAGGTTAGACTGCCGCCTGCGTTGCTTCTCTTCGGAGGTTAACGGACCTCGGACCAGGCCGAGCTGCATTGGTTCGGCCTCAGGGACCGATGCAGAGGGAACTGAAGATGAATTTGAAGGTACAGTGGAGTGAGGTCTTGGTGACGCCCAGACAGGGCGAGGCAGCTGAAACCGTTCTGAGCGCCGCTCCCGAAGACGCCGGTCGAGCTTGGTAGCTGCTTGAATGAGTTCCTCTAGGGAAGCAGGGGTCTCCATCCTGGCTAACTCATCTTTGAGTAACTCAGACAAGCCTTGACGGTATTGATAACGTAAGGCCGGCTCGTTCCAGTTTGTGTCGGCCGCCCATTTACGGAACTCCACTGTATAGTCCTCAACAGGTCTTCTCCCTTGGGACAGGTGGTGCAAGATAGCTTCGGCTGTGGCCATGCGTTGCGGATCATCGTAGAGCTGGGTCATGCTCTCAAAGAAGGCCTCGATAGTGTTCAGGGCAGGATTGCTCTGTTCCATCAGGCTGTGGGCCCACGCCTGGGGCTCTTCGGATAGCAGGGAAATCACAAACCCCACTTTGACGATTTCTGAGGAGAAGGTTCTCGGCTGTAGAGCGAAGTAGAGGGAACATGCGTTTTTAAAAGCCCTAAACTTCTTGCGGTCTCCCGAGAACCGTTCAGGTGTAGGGACCCTGGGCTCAGGAAGAGCCATGACCACAGTGGGGTTGGCCGGAGCTTGGGGAAGTGGACCCCCACCGCTGGGTGCAGGAGCTGCGGCTGCGGAAGGTAGTAACCCGGTGATCTGCTGCAGACGGTTATCAATTTGTGTATAACCTTCTTGTAACTTCTGTACGGAGTCCGCAAGGGTAGATACTTGTTGACACAGGATCTCCAGAGGAGAGCGCGCTCTGTCGGCCTCAGACATCTGGCTGGTTTGTACTGTCACGGACAAATACTCACCGAGGCCGAGATGCCGAGAGCGGCTCGCCCTTACGACCACGCGCACCCAGACCCCCGAGATGGGTACAGGAGGCTGAGGGCACGCGGAGGCACGGGCTTCCGGGAGGATAGTAGGTTCCGGAGCTGGAAGCGGGTGTCCTGGGATCCGTAGGGAGCAGGGCTGAAAACACAAGCAGAGGTTAGGGTACAAGCAGGTGATAATCAGGGTATCACAAGATCCAGCAGTGCAGTGGTTAAGCTGGCCAGGGTTTGGTGCACAGATCAGGCAGCTAGAATCAAGATAGTCCGGCAGAGTGGTAATTAAACAGGCCAGGGGTTTGGTACACAGGTCAAGCAGGTTATTGGTAAGATTGTCCAGCAGAGTAGTGGTTAAACAGGCCAGGGATTTGGTACACAGATCAGACAGCAGCACAAAGGGATAATCCGGGAGAGTAGTAGTTAAACAAGCCTGCAGGGGTTCGGTACACAGATCAGGCAGCAGCACAAAGGGATAATCCGGGAGAGTAGTAGTTAAACAAGCCAGCAGGGGTTCGGTACACAGATCAGGCAACAGCACAAAGGGATAATCCGGGAGAGTAGTAGTTAAACAAGCCAGCAGGGGTTCGGTACACAGATCAGGCAAGTACAGGGTAAACACAGGCTCAGGGAACAGGGAGAGCTGACGACAAACCAGCAACCCGACTGGGCGCTGGAGCCGTCAGATATAGTCCCCCTGCCCGGCGAGCGCGTCAGTGTGACGCGCTACCGGGCACCCGCACGGGCTACGGCGCGCACACGGGGACCGCCATGCACCCGCGCGCGCCGCACCATCAGGCCGCGGACGGGTGTGCGGCGAAGCGCTCGTCCCATGCGCATGCGCACCGGAGCCCGGCGAGCGGAGACGCTCCCTGGCTCCTGACACATAGATAACATTTATAGTTAACATAAGACATACCATCGGAAATAGACCTGGAAGTGTGGACTTACCATATGAAATGGACCTGAAAGTGTGCCTTGGTCTGATGGCCGGTATGCCAAAATAAGGGGGCATACCCTAGTTTAAGAAATGATTATTCTGTAAAGAGAAATGAATAGTTGAGAAATGCTCTGAAATGGGGATGGGAGGGTGGGTATCGCACACAGGAAACCGACAAGCACCACAGGTGAGCGGGCTGCTTAAATACCCCCCGGGCTCCTCCCATAAATTCAGGCCACCATACTGGCCTTCCTACTTATGGTTGGAGCCCTAAGTCCGATATGGACATAGATAACATTTATAGTTAACATAAGACTTACCATCGGAAATAGACCTGGAAGTGTGAACTTACCATATGAAATGGACCTGAAAGTGTGCCTTGGTCTCATGGCCGGTATGCCAAAATAAGGGGGCAAAAACATTCAGGTAGGGGTGTAGTTTTATTAGTTTTATCTTTGTTTATTTGAGCAAGTTTGGTGGATGCTTGTGCCGTTTCCACCTAAGGAGTGGGGATGTACCGGGTGAGGTAGGCAGAGTTTCCCCTGCTAAGTCTCTTAATGACGTGGTCTGGGACCCATGCTGAAATGCTGCCGAGGCTGCCCTGATACTGAAGAGTGACCGGAGTACTGACTGGGGTCGAGGTGTAGACTGCGTAGAAGAGCCCCCAGGTGTTTGATGAACTGGCAGGCACTCAAGGGTTTGCCCGAAAAGGTAATAGGGGACTAGAGTTTGAGTGTACCGGTAGGAGTGACAGTAGGCGGTCGAGTATGGTCACAGGACACCGGACGTTGTTTATTTTATGGAGATGGATGTCTATCGTGGGGCTTGATTGCTGGGTTTTAGACGCTGCAAGGTGAAGGAAGAAATGGTGTTGGTAGAGAACCAACTACTCAGGACTTGGTCTGCAGGATTGCTGCGAGTGAACTCGCTGGGCTGCCAGAACCCGTAGTAGGCTAAGTAAATGGCTGCTTGTATGGGCAAACTGGGGAGAAGGCCAAATGGCGAACTAGTAAAGATAGTAAACATGTCCCCGAAGATGGCAGCCTGGAATGAACGTACAGTGGACATTAAACTGTTGTTGCCAAGATAATTGCACCAGCCTGAGCAGGAAGGACATAACAGAGCGATGCGGACCTGGCTTCATCAAGATCACCTCGGACCGGTTGTCAGTGGCGAAAGCAGCGGCCTGTCCTGTCCAGATATGACCCTAGAGTTAAGCGGCTGCCATGATCGGGTATCGCTTGAAGAGGGAGGAAGTCCGTGTAAACACGGTGTTTAGGAGTGTCTCTGGAGGCCATGTTCTTGTAAACCAATGGTGGCCAAAATTTGCAGCGAAGCCTGTGGAGGCTGTGGCATCTGTCACTACCTGGGGTGATAAGGGAGACATAGATGGTATAAACATTGATATACCGATCCACGTAGTACGGGACTTTCCGGCATTGATAGGTCCGCTGCCGCTGCAGCATCTAAGTTAAGGCTCTGCACGGGGTCCTGTGTGTAGAAGAGGAAGACACAGAAGATCGATCCTGGGGAAATTACCTGTATTGCAAAATTGAGCATTCCTGGGAAAGACTGAAGCTGCTTCTTAGTACACACGCGTGTATGGGTGAAGTCTTGGGGAACTAGCCTGATGCGGGTCAGCTTGTCAAGGGGGAGGCTGGCCTGCATGGAGTTGTTAGTTCGGAAGAGGTTATTGTAGACCTCGGTTCCGTTTGTTGAGTTTTGGAGACCGCAAGCTGAAAAGACGTAATGGTTTTATCATCGAGTCAAGTGGTGTCTACGTAGTACCTGGCTGTTAGTGCCAGTAAAAGTGAATTTGTTAGGCTGTAGAAAACCACAGAAGGCCAGGTAGATGGCTGCTTGGATGACTAGCCTGGAGAATGTGTGAGGTTTGTGACATGTCCGTAAAGATGGCAGTTGTGATGGGCAAGTGTTGCCGTTAGTTATGGGCTGATGCTTCTGGATGCCATGTAGAAGGGATCTTACTGTATGGGCCATAGACACAAACGGCTCTCTGGGGTCCTGTAAGGACAGGAAATGCTGGATGCTGGCTAGGTATAGCCTGATAGTGTTATGAGAAGGAGCCAGCTGTGTGTGGCAATACGATACCTGGTGCGGGATGGAACCTGAACTCAACCTACCTAAGCGAGAAATGATACAGAAATTGACGAGTGGATAGTATGAAGATGCCACTGGAGACAACTCTCCTATTAAGGTATGTGTTTGTACTGTTTGCAAGAAGTCATGCTAAGATGTGAGGCCTGCAATGATTGCAAGAGTTGTGCTTAGATATGTGCTTGCAACAATTGCAAGGGAGTTTGTGTCAATAGAGATGTATTCGCAGTGACTGTGAGAAGTCCGTATTACTGCATGTGCTTGCACGGACTGCAAGGAGTTATGCTTGGATGCGTGTTCGCAATGATTGCGAGAAGTTCTGTTTGGATACGTGCTTGCAATGATTGCATGAAGTTATGCTTAGATGTGAGCTTGCAACAATTGCAAGAGGTTGTAACTAGATGCATGCTTGCAATGATTGCGGAAAGTTATGCTTGGGTGTATGCTTGCAATGTTTGCAAGAAGTTATGCTTGGATGTATGCTTGCAATGTTTGCCAGAAGTTATGCTAAGATGCGTGTCCTGTAATGATTGTAAGAGTTGTGCTTAAATGTGTGCTTGCAACGGTTGCAAGGGAGGTTATGTCGCTGAAGATGTGTTTGTGGTGACTGTGAAAAGTACGTGTTACTGCACGTGCTTGCAAAGACTGCAAGAGTTATGCTTGGATGTGTGCTTGTAACGATTGCAAGAAGCTGTAATTGGATGCGTACTTGCAACGATTGCAAAAAGTTGTAATTGGATGCGTACTTGCAACGATTGCAAGAAGTTATGCTTGAATGCCTACCTGCCTGCAATGTTTGCGAGAAGTTTATGAATGGTTGCGTGTTTGAAATGATTGCAAGAAATTGTGCTTGGGTGTGCTTGCAACGATTGCAAGAATTTATGTTTGGGTGCGTACTTGCAACAATTGCAAGAAGTTGTGCTTGAATGTGTGCTTGCCATGATTGCAAGAAGTTATGTTTCGACGTGTGCTTGCAACAAATGCAAGAAGTTTATGCTTGGATGCGTGCTTGCAACGATTGCGGGGAGTTGTGCTTGGATGCGTGCTTGCAATGATTGCGGGGAGTTGTGCTTGGATGCGTGCTTGCAATGATTGCAAGACGTTGTGCTTTTATTTTTTTTATTTTTTTTTGTGTATGAAATTTAGTCCGATATGAACTGGTTGTAAGGTGTATGAATGAATCCGATACGAATCGGTCATATGAAATCGTTCTGAACCGTTTGTAGAGTGTATGAAAATTAATCCAATGTAAAATTGGATCGTGAAGAGTATGAATCTGGATCCGATGTGAATCGCTGTGCCACCGACGCGACTAGATTTGAATCGAAGCTGTAGCGTGTATGAAATTAAACCGATACAAATCTTTTGTATGTTGTACACAATGAATCCTGATACGAATCAGTTTGTAAGGTGTATGAAATGATACCAACATAAATCGGATTGTGCGACTATAAGGGGGGATAGTAGTGAGGCGCAGGTTTTAACCAATGAATTGGAACCATGACTGTACTTCGAAGGAAGACGGGGCTGTGGCTTTTTTTTTTTTTTTAACTTTTGACTGACCTGGAGGATATGACAGATGACAACCGGTGAAGGGTTTGACTACCTGACTTGAAAAGTGACTTGTAATGTGTTTAAGCGACAGATGCATGAAATTAAATAGAATGGGTGAAATGTCTATGCCATGATAGAGGCACCAATCGGTGTGCCGTGACTAAGCCAACTGGGGCCTGCCGGTTGTGATATAGTGAAAACGAAATGATTTGAAAAGTTTGCCTTGATCATGAAATGGATGAAATCTCTTACCATGACAGATCTCCAGCTCAGTCATGCCGCGACTGCGACTGACCACGAACTGGGCTCTGGAGCATGTTCTGAAATGAGGCAACAGAAACATTGGTGCACACCGGAATGAATCGGTGCATCATTGGATGCATGTGGATTCGAATCGGAGCTCAGTATGAAACAACGAAATGACAGAAATGTTTTACCTTGACCGCTGCTCGAATTTGTTGTGCCACATTTGCGACTGGCAATGAACCGAGCTCTGGTATAGGTATGGATACGGCCGAAACAACTGGGGCATTCCGTGACGAATCGGTGCATCTCGGATACGACTGGTTTCGAAACGGTGATGCGATATGTGGGAGTGAAATGAATGGTAATAATTCCATGACAGAGATGCGGATCGGTCGCCCGATGTCTGCGACTAGCTACGATCCGGACTCTGGAGCATGTTCAGAAATGAGGCCAAGCCCTGGGGCACGCCGTAATGAATCGGTGCATCGAAATGCGACTGGATTCGAACTGGAGCGCGGTAAGTGCAGGTGTAACAGTTTGTTGCCATGACAGAGGCGTGAATCGATCATGCCGATGTTGCGACTGACTGCGAATCGGACTCTGGAGCATGTACTGAAATGTGGCAAATACCTGGGGCACGCCGAGATGAATCGGTGCATTTCCATGCGACTGAATTCGTATCGGAGCGTGATACGTGGCAGTGAAATGATAACCATGACAGAGGTACGAATCGGTGAGTCGTAACGAGTGACTGACAATGAACGTGACTCTGGAGCATGTACTGAAATGAGGCCGTAACTACTGGGGCACACCAGAGTGAATCAGTGCATCTTTAGATGCGACTGGATTCGAATCGGAGCGCGGTACATGACTGAAATGAATGAAATGATTTGAAATGGTTTGAAATGTTAGAAATGTTTAGAAATGTTCTGAAATGAGAAATGACTTGGTATCGAATTGACATGGGTCGATAAGAAATTGCGAATTGCGAATCACAACGGTTATCTGCTGACACGTGATAACAATTTAGACATGCCTGAAATAAAGCGACGTCTACATCGCGGTGGTTTTTCAAATAACGAGAAATGGTAACATAACGATGGTGCAAGTGGTATGCATTGCGGTTACGTTGTGAAATTTCCGAGTGATTCGTGAGTTTGATATCACGGTTTAGTGACATGATATCTAACAATGCGTGAAAACAAAAGTCCGACGGGACACTACCTGCGGCAGCCGAGCCAGACGCGTTGTACGAACTACGAATCGGTAACACGGATTTCGAAACTCTCGAGCACAGAAATTTGCAAATGCGGGAACTTGCGAGACAAGAACTTGCGGACGCTGGTATTCGAATAGTCGGCCTAGTGACGTATATCGCGCACAGGAAACCGACAAGCACCACAGGTGAGCAGGCTGGGCTCCTCCCATAAATTCAGGCCACCATACTGGCCTTCCTACATATACATATATATATATATATATATATATATATATATAAATGGGCTGTCTCTTGCTACTTACTCCTCAGACACACACCAAAGATTGGTCTAGACCCATGTTATCTTGCATATTGAGATGTGATATTCCTCTGTATTGTGCATTGCTGGTCTACCATGTTTTGAGCCATCATGTAACACATATTGGCAGCAAACTCCCTAATTTGTAAGTTATGTACTACATATAGGGGGCTTACCAAATATGTGTGGTGGTATGCACTTAGTAGCTGTTGGGGCCAGTAGAGGCTTGTTGTGTCTTACTGAAAGAATGTGAAATCTCATCTTTACCCTTATTTACCTTCCATGTGCTGAAATTATATGTTGTATACTTGTACAGACCCTTCAGACTCCTCTGAGGTTTTGGACCTTATGGTTTGAACATAAGGGAGGAAGGGACCACTGAAAAAAAAAATTAGTGGCAAAGTTAAAGTGATACTAAACACAGGAGCCTGCATTCACTGTATCTGGTCTCCCACAGTACACAGAACATGGAAATGCAATTATTTTAGTAAATATAAACTGCTAAATACCTTTTCTCATCAGCAGTTACAGCAGTCTTGTGACTTCTATCAGTGTCCAGCCAAGCTCTGGTTAAAACTGAGTTTTCTGACTGTCCTAAGAGACTGCAATAACCCTGAGCCTCTGTCTGGACAGTGCTGAATGGCCCTGTGCTGATTACGTGCACTCTCCAAAAAAATAACTCTCTAGCAATACAAACCAAACTGAGCATGTACAACATGACTGATGTTACAGCCTTTTTACACAGTGTGGATTATTAACCCCTTAGGTTCTTTTGTGAGTATAACAAGCATGCTTTACTGTATATATAAGACTGATTTTACTGTTGTGGGTTTAGTAACACTTTATTATTAGTCTATTGTAAAGTGGCTCAAAGCCAACCAGATGCAATCCACACACTGTTATATTTTAAATGTGTGAGTTGATGTCTTGGGCCAGACCCTGATTATTTCTTTATTATGAAGTTCAAATTGGGCCCACATGTTCTGATTTTACCTTAAGGCCCTTAAAACTGTTACAATGAGATTGTAATAAGTCATGCAACTATTGGCAATCACATTGGTTCATTATGCTCAGCCCATATCTTACCTTATCCATATCTTACCATATGCCAGAGGCTACCCAAAGATACCTATATTCCTTTTTTGCAGGAGAAGGTGTGACATACCTATGTATTTAACATAGTTGGGTCATTGTTATCTGATTGCTAAAAATTGTACTTACATTATGTACACATACATACAAACTCTCCCACCTGACAAGTTGTTCCCAAACATTGTATTGCGATGAGTCAAATATACTTTGGTTCATTTCTCAGGAGGATTGGTGAACTGTGCTGAAGTTCTGAAAGTTAATCTAAACCCCACTTAAGTCAATAGGAGCCAAATCTTGAAAGTCTGTGTGTCCACGTGCCCTCAAAATGGGGGCTGCCTTGTCAGGGGAACCCCCCACCAGCAAAACACTTTGATAAGGCCAAGGGCCTCTTCCATACAAATCTGGCCTCGTAATTGTGGAGGTCTGTGGGTGGGGAGCTTATCAGAATTTAGAAGCCCCCTTTAAAAAAAATGGGGTCCCTACATACCATTTTTTTTAGAATGCCCAAGCTTTTATTCAATCAACCCCCTGTTCAGAGTGAGCCAAGCATCATATATATATATATATATATATATATATATATATATATATATATATATAAGCAGTATTTCTAAAGCCGGTATTTCTAAACCCCATCAAACCTGGTGCATTCCTAGCAACCACCTGGCGTGGCCTGACGGGATCCCAGGCTGAGGTTATCTCTCCTATTACCACCATAGCACTCCATGGATGTGCGGCACCAGGGATTTTTCCTCTTTCTTCTAATGACATGTTTCTTACATGGTTGTGAATCCCTGATCATGTATACAAAGGGTGGGGATGGTAGTAACATCACTGTTTAAGTATGGTCACTGGCCATGTTTGGGCAATGACAGTAATATCAAAACTCTCCCCACCCCTTCTATTATAAAAACGTATGACAGTGTAAGCAGTACCATCAGGATCAGTTTTGTGCGCTAGATTCATTGTGTTTTTAATTCCAGTGAGCATCATGGCTGATGATGGATTTACGAGGGACGTTTTTGGAGGACATTTTTTTTTTTAAATAAATGACTTTATTTTTAGGTTATACTTTTTTGTGAATAACTACAGGGACTATATACCTTTTACTCATTCATATAGAGGGGAAGCCAGTATCTGAGGACACAATTTTTTTTTAAACTACTCAGATAAGTCCCCAGCCCCTTCCCCCCTCCTTGCCACCAACCAGGTTTGCGGGGAAGAGGCCCTTATCCTCATCAACATGGGGAAAAGGTGCATTGCCAGGAGGATGTTGAGGGCAGGTGGCCTGATACAATTTACCCAGGGCAGCCCCCCCCCATGCTATTTTTTGCCAATTCGTTGCCTATTAGAAAATGATCATTTTTGATTTGAAAGATTTGGCTCCTTTTCCTGAACTGCCTGTCTCATCCTTTTTAACCACTTGCAGAGCGTCGCACGCCGATGTACGTCCAAACTTTGGCGGCGGATATCGTTGTTATGGCAGCAGCTAGCTGCCATAACCTGAGTATCCCCGTTTTCGTGAGGCGGTCGGCTTTCAGATAAAAGAGGTCTCTGCGGCGGATTCGCCGCAAGATCACTTTTGTTGGTGGCGGGAGAGGGGCCCCCCTCCCGCCGCGATCCGGTGCCTTCCACCACTTATCGGAGCCGTCGGTAGCGGCAGAGGCGATCGCGTCCTTCTCTGTGCTGTGCCTGGAGACGAGTGAGGCTAAGATGGCGCCCACTCATCTCCATGACAATGCTGGGCGGAAGCGATGTCAAAACGTCACTTCCGCCCATACGTCGTAGCCTCCCTGGCGGTTTTCCCGAGTGTGGCTCGGGGTTAAATTTCAGTCCCATTAGCGGTAACCCTGAGCCACACTCGGGATTACTTTGCAGGATCCTGGTGCGGCGTTACTTACTTTGTCGCCAAGATCCTGCGATGTCCCCCGCTGTGTCTGCGGGCTCTGTCTCCTCCGAAGCCTCTCCGTGCCAGGCTCCGTTCCCTGCGAGCGTCGCGACGCACGGGGGCGGAGCCTGGCGGCAAATTCAAAAAAATTTACAAACCATAACACATACAGTACTGTAATCTTACAGATTACAGTACTGTATGAAATTATTTCACATCCCTTTTGTCCCCAGTGCTTTGGCCCATGCCCTGCATGCAGTTTTATATTATATATACTGTTCTTTCTGCCTGGAAACTTGAGATTGTCCATAGCAACCAAAAAGTGTCCCTTTACGTCAAAAGTGGCTTTAGACCAGCTAGAAAACAGCGATAGTAAATTAGAACACTTGCAGAATTGAGCGATAGTGAATCGTGGGGAAATTTATTTTTTTATTATTATATTTATTTTTTTTTTATTATTTATATTTATTTATTATATTATAATTTATGTTTTTGTGTTTCAAACTTCATCATACCCGGGATATCTACTAGACTCTTGTTTGGACAGATTTAAGTGTGTTATTGTTAAGAATTACAGGCCTACAATATAAAACGCCAAATTTCCATGCTTTCAGCACCTAAAATCCGAAATAATCATACCGCCAGGGAGGTTAAGGCACATTTTTTTTGTCATTTTTTTTAAATTACTTTTTTTTTTTTTTTTATTGCATTTTAGTGTAAATATGAGATCTGAGGTCTTTTTGACCCCATATCTCATATTTAAGAGGTCCTGTCATGCTTTTTTCTATTACAAGGGATGTTTACATTCCTTGTAATAGGAATAAAAGTAACACAATTTTTTTTTTTAAACAGTGTAAAAATAAATTAAATAATATAAAATAAATAATTAAATTTTTTTTAAAAATTAAAAATAAAAATACAATTTTTTTTTTTTAAAAACCCCCTGTCCCGACGAGCTTGCGCGCAGAAGCGAACGCATACATGAGTAGCGCCCGCATATGAAAATGGTGGTCAAACCACACATGTGAGCTATTGCCGCAATTGTTAGCGTGAGAGCAATAATTCCAGCCCTAGATCTCCTCTGTAACGCAAAACATGCAACCTGTAGAATTTGTTAAACGTCGCCTATGGAGATTTTTGAGGGTAAAAGTTTGACGCCATTCCATGAGCGGGCGCAATTTTGAAGCGTGACATGTTGGGTGTCAATTTACTCGGTGTAACACTATCTTTCACAATATAAAAAAAATTGGTCTAACTTTACTGTTGTCTTATTTTTTTATTCAAAAAAGTGATTTTTTTCCGAAAAAAGCGCGCTTGTAAGACCACTGCGCAAATACGGTGTGAAAAAAAGTATTGCAATGATGGCCATTTTATTCACTAGGGTGTTAGGAAAAAAAAACAATATATAATGTTTGGGGGTTCTAAGTAATTTTCTAGCAAAAAAAACTATTTTAAACATGTAAACACCTAAAATCCAAAACGAGGCTGGTCCTTAAGTGGTTAATCACAAAAAATGCAAAACATAAATAATCACATGACATATTTTAAGAAGACTTGTTTTTTATTAATGCAAACAGAATAAAATAAATAATATCCCACAATGTAATCAATCACACCATTAAGCAAAGCAGATTCTTGTCAATCATGATGAACGAAATCCACTGACTCATGACAGATGTAAACAAAGCATGGTGATGGTAGCTGATGTCATTGACCAAATATGGCCATAGGCATATTTTGTCAATGACTGGCAGCCGCCAGCTCCCTAACAACTAACCTGAGCAGGAAGCTGCACACATTTATCAGTGGTAGTAATACTGCTGCTAAATGTTTAATTTTCTTGCTGTAGCCAGAGGTTTGGCTTGGGGGCCATAAGGTATCCCCCTCTATCAGGGATTAAACTGCTGGTTTAGTTGAACTCTTAGAGGTTGATTTACTAAAGGCAAATAGGCTATTCCGAATTTTCCCACAGCTTTGGTAAAAACTCACTTTGAAAAGGATACCCAATCATATGCAAAGACAATAAAAAAGCAGTATACAAATCTGCTGCTCCCTACTGTGTGAATTTGTACATGCTGGTAAACTTATTATGTATGCACTTCCTGCCCCTTTGTTGTGTTGTTAGCTTTGAAATCCCAGAAGAAGGAAGTGGAAAGTCAAAGTCTCAGCCCCATTTCCTGTCCATGCTGCTAATCCTCAAGCCACAAGGGACTATTATGGAAGTATTCCTTTGATCTAATAGTTGTACTGCACCTAAAGAGTGTATACTGTATCAAATCCTTGTGAAAGACAGAGTATCTCTGCCCTGTCCTTGTTATTATTTTATATGCACAGTACCAGATAGCTAGATCTGTGCTACTGTATGTGTAATGGTCACCTTCCAGTATATTGGTAGATGAACCTATTTATTGCAAGATAGTATATATGCAGCCCCTGTTATTCTAGTTAATCCTGTTCCTTCTGGTCTGGTATTCTAATGCCCCGTACACACGGTCGGACATTGATTGGACATTCCGACAACAAAATCCTAGGATTTTTTCAGACGGATGTTGGCTCAAACTTGTCTTGCATACACACGGTCACACAAAGTTGTCGGAAAATGGGATCATTCTGAACGCGGTGACGTAAAACACGTACGTCGGGACTATAAACGGGGCAGTAGCCAATAGCTTTCATCTCTTTATTTATTCTGAGCATGCGTGGCACTTTGTGCGTCGGATTTGTGTACACACGATCGGAAATTCCGACAACGGATTTTGTTGTCGGAAAATTTTATAGCCTGCTCTCAAACTTTGTGTGTCGGAAAATCCGATGGAAAATGTGTGATGGAGCCTACACACGGTCGGAATTTCCGACAACAAGGTCCTATCACACATTTTCCATTGGAAAATCTGACCGTGTGTTACGTGGCATAAAGCTAGTTTTACCTTAGGGCTCAATAACCAGAATAGGTTAGGGTCAGGTTGGGCTTCTAGTGGCCAAGTTGAGAACATATGTTTAGAGATCCAGTTGCATATCAGATTATAATTCCTAATTATCAGATTATTAGGAAAGGAAAAAAGCACAGTAGAAAAGTAGATGAATCTAAGTGCCAGTGGTACAGTTCCAGTGCCACACCACAGTTCCTGCCGTTAAGAAGCTCTGTTCCAGGTTGGTTGGACAACATCTGGAAAATCTCCCCATAACTGCAAATCTTGTCTTTATGTCTCACATAACACAAAGACAGATGTTGCATCATCCTCAGGAGCCCCTGCTACAGGGCTTCACTGCAACATTCATCTGGAGGTAGCTCTATTAATACCTGTATATACCTGGGTATATGTGCACATTTCCACCTGGACTCCTATTGGGCCCTATGCTGATAATATTTGTCTGTAAATTGGATGTACAGTATGTAATTATTCATTTCTTCTTATTTAAAGCTTGTTTTAGTTCCATACTGGTCTGCATCAATTTGCTTATGGTAATGTTATATGCTGGTTGCAGTAGTAGTTCTGCTCTCAGTTACCTTGTTTAGATTACTGATTCATTCCCCAGGAAGAGAATCTCCTCTGTTTATAAAGGGTCTGTTTTGGTTGGAGGCACTGCCAACTTTATTATCAAACTTCCACTTAGCAAAGGTTCTGGTTCTCTTATTTACCTATAGGTTTAGCGCAATATCCCGTTTTGGAAGGGCTATTTCTCATGACCCCCCCCCCCCTGAAAGGATGGCTACAGCAGTACTTTTGCTTGCACATGATAGGATTAGGATAACAGAGCTTCACCTAATTCATTAAGCAAAAAAAAAATCCCTTGCAAAGTGAACAGTCTATTTGCCCTCAGTGAATCAACCTCTTAGTGTTTATCGATTTTAAAATAAGACTTGCTTTTTAATACAAAGACATGCTTCGGGAGCTTGTTGCGATAGAGTAAGCTGATCATGTCAGTGGGTAGAGGGGAGACAGATGACCTAATAACCTTTGGAAAAGCAGAGGAAGCAGAAGCGGAGACCATGGAAGAAAGCAAAGTGTAAGTTGATCAAGTCCTATGGAAAATGAGAAAGAAAGTAGATGATAATGGATGGGAGGAGGAAAAGACAGGGGATAAAGAAAGCTGAACATGATCAGTGGGCCACTGGACAGATAGATAGGTAGAGTAGGGCAGAGCATGGTTGAGGAAAAAGGGCTGTACATAACTCTAGCTGGGGGAGTAGGAAGGTAAGCAGGAGCTGACTGTGAACAGAGGGGGAAAGAGGACAGGACAAGAATAAAATTAACTGTTTCTGAGGAGTGGAGGGGGGAGAAGAGTGATAGCTGATCATGTTCCACTATAAAAGGGTGCATAGAAGGAACAAAGAAAAAAGACACAAGTCCATCTAGTTCAACCATTAAAAGGAAAAGAAAAAGGAAAAAATATCATACAATCCCATATTCACAATCCCATACCCACAGTTGATCCAGAGGAAGGCAAAAAACCTTCCAGCAATGCATGATCCAATTTGTTTGAGGAAAGTTTACTTCCTGAACCCCCGAGAGGCAATCAGATATTCCATGGATTAACTTTACCTGTAAATGTTAGTATCCAGTTATATTACACTGAGCAAAATTATAAACGCAACACTTTTGTATTTGCCCCTATTGATCATGAGCTGAACGCAAAGATCTACGACTTTTTCTTTGTACACAAATGGCCTTTTTCTCTCAAATATTGTTCATAAATCTGTCTAAATCTGTGTTAGTGAGCACTTCTCCTTTGCCAAGCTAATTCATCCACCTCACAGGTGTGGTATATCAAGATGCTGATTAGATAGCATGTTCATTGTACAGGTGTTCCTTAGACTGGTCACAATAAAAGGCCACTCTAAAATGTGGAGTTTTATCACACAGCACAATGCCACAGATGTCGCAAGTTTTGAGAGAGCTTTGTTTTGCTTGCGTCTATCTAGCAAGGTTACTTTGTGGTATAAGCAAGGAAGCTGAGAACTCTGCAGTGTGTAAATGTGCTTTTACTATACAAAAATGCTGTACATATAAAAATTATTTCAATATTAGGAATACAGTACAAGACTGATAGATATCTATAACAAGCAAAATGCCTAGCAAATAAACAGCCTATGGTCTATAACAGTAGAAATACACTTAAAAGTTTCTTAACTCCAGTTACTGTATGTCCGTGATCTCCATTGACAATGATTCTTCTAGAGATCAGGCACCTTCTTGCATGATGAGTGGCTTCTGGTGTTAAAGCAGGGTGAAGTGGCTTCTGGTGTTAAAGCATGATGAAGTGGGCTGTAAGTCATCGTAAGTCCTTTTATATGTCAGCTCGTTACAAACTCTGTTACCTTAACAACCAACAAACCTACATCTCAGTAGCTTCAGTTTGAAAGGCACTCTCTTACCTGTTTACTGTAGCTACAGAGACAATAGACTGTTCTCAAACTGCCAACGGAATACAGCCATGGTATCTACATTTCCATTGTATCCAACAGCATTTGTTTGAGAAAGTCTGTGTCTGTAAAAACCAGAATGCTATGAGTCTTCTAGATAAATTATATTTTATATCAAACGCAACACATTCCGCCCTTGATTTTTCTCAGACTACACACAGAAAATCTCTTCATTACTAAACAAATTCTAAACATTAATTATCCTTGAATGCAACCCCTCCCATATTTCTGTCACTGAGAAGGTGTTTCAGTCTTTGGCTAAAAGTTCATTAGAAAGTCCATTCTAAAGTTCTTTAGAAACAAGTCCAGACTTGTAATACATCGAAGGCCTTGCTCTCCTCAGCTCTTGCAATCTTCCATCGTTCTGTCCATCATGTAACCACTTTTCTCTGGTCTTCCTATGGATCAAATCGGAGACAGCCTGTGGAGTGGAAAACAAAGCGGATTATCTGTTCCTTCTAATAATACATGAACAGTAGATACCGGCCCTTCAGCTACAATCTCTCCTCTAAATGGCTTCTTGCCTGGATATCTGACCAATGCTTTGTCACCTGCCTGTATCCACTTCTGACCCTCCCAAAGAACATCAACAGGGATATTTCCCAGAAGATGCCTGCTGTTTGTTTTGGAAGGTTTGATGTTATGTAGCCTCACTTTCCACTCTTGCTGAGAAGTATCCACTAACCAGTCAGAGTCCCAGTCACTGTCTTGAAGCTCATCTGCCAATGCAAATATAACTTCAAACCTTCCTGCCAGATTCCCTCTCATTCCTAGATAGGCTTCAGCTTCAGATACGTCACTCTTGGTTTATATGTCATAGGATGCAGTAACATGGTATCTGTTAAGCCCTGTTCTTTCAGGAACCTTACATAAATACTGAACTCTGCACTACAGCCCCTACCATCCTCTCATATGGCATGCTTTTGGCTATTGGCCTAGAATTTAACAACATGACTGCCTGTGTGAGGACTTGATCCCACCCCCTTGTATGTGTGGTTGTAAGTTTGCATATCCGGTCCTTCAATAGCCCGTTGTATCTTTTAATCAAACCAGCTGCCTGTGGATGGTATGGAATGTGGCACAACCAGTACACTCCAGAATCTTTGGCCCACTGTTGTACTGTTGATCCGGCGAAGTGTGAGCCGTTATCACTTTGGACTTGTTTGGGACAACCACAAGCAATGACAAGTTTCTGGAGCAGTTGAAGCATTGAGGCTTGATCTGCACGTTTGCAAGGATGAAAAAGCATAAATCCTGAATAGGTGTCCACTGTGGTGCAACAATATCTCATTCCATTGTTTCCCTGGGTAGGGGACCGATGAAGTCAATATGCCAGATATCTGCAGGCCTCTCACCCCTCATAATCGACCCGGTGGAGTACTTTTTCAATGGCCATTGCCGCACTTCTCCACACACTGTACAGTTCCCTATTACAGTCTTTATCACGTCCATGGATATAGGCAATCCTCTCTGCTGTGCCCATTCATATGTTGCTTTCTGCCCCAAATGTCCAGATTGCTTGTGGGCCCAGTTGGCCAAGTTCATCAAGACAGGATCCAATGGCACAACTGCCTTCACTTTGGCGATTTAATCTGCAACTCTTTTTTAGTTCTCAAAGCCTGGGACTAGGGGCACATGTGCATCAACATGCCCTACTTTTATGGTGAGGGAGTGAGCTTCCTTCCAGATGTAGTCCCAGACTTCCTTGCCTCCCCACACCACCTTAAATTAATCATCCATTCATTGGACTTCCACGTAGACATCCAAGTTGTCAGTTCTTTAAAAAACGCCCAGCTGTCAGTGTAGATAGTGACATGGGAAAAAGGATCCTCCTGAAGAGTCATCACTACAGCTTTCAACTCTGTATACTGACTGGACCCTCCAATTCCTGTCTCCTGCAGAACTGTATCTGTACTTGGGTTGTAGGCTGCTGCTGTCCATTTACGTCCAAAGGGAGGAGCCTCTTGAATGGGAGATGACTGCAGCACAGGAATTTCTTCTTCTGGCTGGGTGCTGGTAAAAGTAACAAGCCCTGCCCACTGTTTTGAAATGTCTCTGACATCCCCAGCTGCAATACCCCCTCTTTCTTGAAGGTATCACTTTCATTTCATCAGTGTCTGGTTTTGGGCTACAGCTGCCCTAGTGGTCAGTCCATTATCTCTCACACATCCTGCTATTGGCAATGCAGTATGTATGGTGACTGTGTCCTTTACTGTAACGGTCACTACATAGGCCCCAAACAGGTACTTCTCTAGGGGCGTGTATATCTTCTGTGCCCCTGTCAGTTGTTTAGACCAAAATCCAATGGGTATTGTTCTCAGTCCTTTCTTTTCATTTGGTTGCCACAGACTCCAAGAAATGGTACCATTCTGCTCCACTACATCCAGCTGAAATGGTACTCCTTGTATCACGGGTCCTAATCCCCGATGCTGCAAAATAGCTTCTTTAGCAGCCAGGAATGGGGTCCGAACTCAATCGTTTTTCTGGTAAAGTTATATATAGGCCTCAGAATCAGTCCAAGATGTGGGATGAATGATCTCCAGAACCCCACAACTCCAATTAACCTCTGTGCCTCCTCTTTGGTAGTAGGGAGCGACAGCGCCTGGATAGTTTGCACAACTGTCTCTGGAATTTTGTTCTGCGGCCCAGTCCACATTATTCACAGGAATTTCGCTTCTGTGGATAGCCCACCATCTGTTCTCCATGTGCTGTATCAGCAGGTGCAGTGCTTCACTTACATCTTCTTTTGTTCCAGAGATCATGATGTCATCAATGTAGTGAAACACAGCGACTTTCAAACTCAGGGTCCTTAAATCGGTTCATGACAAATCGTTGGAGAATGAACATAGTCTTCAGGAAGCACAATGAAAGTGTTCTGGTGGCCATTCCATGCGATAGCAAACTGGTCTTGACACTCTGGGTCTATCAAAATTGAAAAGAATGCATTAGCCAGGTCTATCACAGCATGATATTTTCCTGTCTCTTCAGCAATTTTCTCAACAATTGAGATCATATCTGGTACAGCTGAATTCAATGGAGGTGCCACTTTGTTTAGACCTCTGTAATCCACAGTCATTCTATATGTCCCATCAGGTCTAAGGATCCCTACCGGCCCTTCAGGTCTGGTATGGATATTAAGGGGAACCTTGCACCATTTTTTTTTTTCATTTTGTTTGGTCCACCCCTACCAGCCACCCAGACAGCTGCTGCAACAATCGGTTTGCATAACTAAAGAAATTCTGCACAAACTGTCAGAAACCATCTCAGGGAAGCTCATCTGCATGCTCATCGTTCCATCCCTACCAACCACCCAGACAGCTGCTGCAACAATCGGTTTGATAACTAAAGAAATTCTGCACAAACTGTCAGAAACCATCTCAGGGAAGCTCATCTGCATGCTCGTCGTTCTCATCGGGGTCTCGACCTGACTGCAGTTTGTTATCGTAACCAACTTGAGTGAGCAAATGCTCACATTCAATGGTGTCTGGAACTTTGGAGAGGTGTTCACTTCACAGATGAATCCAGGTTTTCAGTGTACAGGGCAGATGGAAGACAGTGTGTATGGCATCATGTGGGTGAGTGGTTTGCTGTTGTCTATGTTGTGGATCGAGTGGCCCATGGTGGCGGTGGGGTATGGTATGGGCAGGCATATGATATGGGCAATGAACACAGGTGCATTTTATTGATGGCATTTTGAATGCACAGAGATACTGTGACGAGATCCTGAGGCCCATTGGTGTGCCATTCATCTACAACCATCACCTCATGTTGCAGCATGATAATGTACGGCCCCATGTTGCAAAGATCTGTACACAATTCCTGGAAGCTGAAAACATCCCAGGTCTTGCATGGCCAGCATACTCACCGGACATGTCACCCATTGAGCATGTTTGGGATGCTCTGGATCGGCGTATACAACAGCGTGTTCCAGTTCCTGCCAATATCCAGCAACTTCACACAGCCATTGAAGAGGAATGGACCAACATTCCACAGGCCACAATCAACAACCTGATCAACTCTAATGCCGCGTACACACGGTCGGACTTTTCGTCTACAAAAGTCCAACGGACGCTGACGGACTAAAGCTGGCTGGTAATCCGATCGTGTGTGGGCTTCTCCGGACTTTCAACGGACTTTTTTAGCCTCAAATCCGACGGACTTTAGATTTGAAACATGCTTCAAATCTTTACGTCGTAAGTACGACGGACCCCGAAATCCGCTCGTCTGTGTGCTAGTCCGACGGACAAAAACCCATGCTAGGGCAGCTATTGGCTACTGGCTATGAACTTCCTTATTTTAGTCCGGTGTACGTCATCACGTACGAATCCGTCGGACTTTTGTGTGGTCGTGTGTAGGCAAGTCCGTTCGTAAGAAAGTCTGCCGCAAGTCCGCCGAAGGTACGTCGGAAGTCTGTCGGACAGGCTGTCGGACTTTTGTAGACGAAAAGTCCGACCGTGTGTACGCGGCATAAGGAGATGTGCTGCACTGCATGAGGCAAATGGTGGTAACACCAGATACTTACTGATTTTCAGACCCCTCCCAACCCCCCAATACAGTAAAACTGCACATTTCAGAGTGGCCCTTTATTGTGGCCAGCCTAAGGCACACCTGTGCAATAATCATGCTGTCTAATCAGCATCTTGATATGCCACACCTATGAGGTGGATGGACTATCTTGGCAAAAGAGAAGTGCTCACTAACACAGATTTAGACAGATTTGTTAATAATATTTGAGAGAAATAGGCCTTTTGTGTAGATCTTTGCATTCAGCTCATGATTAATAGGGGCAAACACAAAAGTGTTGCGTTTATAATTTTGCTCAGTGTATGTACATTTAGGAAAAAATCCATGCCTTTTTAAAGCAATCTACTGAACTGAACAGAACGAGCTCTTGAGGGAGTCTATTCCACATATTTACAGCACTTACTGTGAAGAAATCTTATCATATTTGGATATTAAATCTTTTTTTCTCTCGACATAAAGAGTGACCCCATGCCCTCTGTGATGACCCTAAAGTGAATAACTCAACACCAAGTTCACTATATGGATCACTTATGTATTTATACATGTTGATCATATCCCCCCTTAATCTCCTGTTCTCAAGAGAGAATACATTTAGTTCCTCTAATCTTTCCTCAAAGCTGAGCTCCTCCATGCCTCTTAGCAGTCTGGTTGATCTTCTCTGCAGCTTCTCCAGTTCCACAATTTCCTTTTTGTGAACCGGTGCCCAAAAAATGAACTGCATATTCCAGATGAGGTCTGACTTGTGATTTTTACAGGGCAAAATGATATCGCTCTCTTTCTCTGTAGTTCATACCTCTCTTAAAGCGTTTGCTAGCCCAACACTTCATATTCCTGATATGTGCCTGCGGTACCATGTACTTGTATGAGAAAGTGTCCTGTTCTCTTTGTATTGCTTTCTTTATGTGAAATCCCTGGTGCTCCTGCTAGTCCTCTTGCTTTCCTATTAAAAAAATGACCACACTAAGCACACAGTCGTCAATTCTCTAGCTATGCTGGGAACTTAGCGTACGCTCCTCCAATGATCAGACTTGCCCTGACACGCCCCTGCTACACAGCCATTCACTGGCAAGCTCAGTGTGCTGCTGCTTCTCCTCCCCTCAGCTCTTATGCAGCTTAGAACAGAGGGAATATGATCATTTATTTTTTTTAAAAGGGAAAAAAAAGGTATTGGTATATATAATGTTTTTCTTTTTACATCAATACAAAAATGTTTTGCCTTTTATTTATATTTTAAGCTGAATGGGTCTTTTTACAAGATGATTGTGACATACCCAACAGAACAGTGGCTTTTGGAGAGGACTAGGGGCCAGTCTCCTACCCACTGATTATGGCCCATGGAGTGAGCAGATAGTTTTCTAATGATGGACAGCTACGAAATGGACGCTTAGAACAAGGCTTGGATTACTTCTCTGAATAAGGACAATAAAGCTTCCCTTCTGGAGTGGATGGAACAAGGCAATATTAATCTTGTACAGGCTAATGGTCAGAGGGAATATGTTGGCCCTCCTGCAGACTTTGAGAGGCTCCTTCAAATGGGACAGAAATATTTATCAAAAATATCACTTAAGAAATCTATGACAATAAATGAATTCCACCTTTTCAGATCACTGGAATATTGTAGAAGTCTCATAGGGTTAAATTGATTGCATTGTCCTCAGGTGGCAATCAGAACATCTACCATAAATATGCGTGTACCACATCCTATGTAAACGAATAATGGACTTTGTAGGCACATATAAAAAGATGTACAAATTTTAATAATTCACATGAAATACATGCATATGCAATACAAAATTTATGTTAAAGCTATATGGGATACAGTGTTTGATCCCAGAGGTGGCACTACGAAAATACTTCCTGTGTGGCAATATTGGAAAATAATATTACTAATATAGGAAAAGTAGTGATGCTCCAAATACCTTAGTTAGCTGGTCCAGAATGAAGGATCACATAAAGTCATGTATGTGCATTACCAGGGGATATATAGATGTTCAATACCTGCCAGTAAAATGATCACCGTCTTGGAAACAGAGTAGACAGATACATCATAAACAGCTGGGAATTTATGGACACACAGAAGCAAAAGAGCCACAGTGAATACTACTGAATACACTACCTGGATGTATAGGGTTCTGAATAAGGGGTGTTTGGGTTCACTACTTCAGGAGTGGGGCAGACAAATGCTCCCTCAGGACACCTGGGGAACACTCTCTCCTCCTTAAATACATCCCAACTGAGCTCCGTCAGACAGCGTCTGACGTCACTCAGCTCAGTCGACGATACACCAACAGGCGCATGCGCACTGGGAAACCGGACATTCCGGTGTTGAGCCCGGGGACACAGGTAGAGAGTGTCCCTGAATTGCCACGAGCAGATACACAGCTCCACCCATCTGGGGAAAGAAAATACCCGCACATCCCAAACATGTCTTCAGCAGCATTCCGCGGCTGATGCCCCTAGCGGCCAAAAAGGGGAACAGCAGGCATAAATCCGGTATAGGGAATGAGAGGCATGTATACAGTGAAATGAATCAAAATAAAATAAAATGCCGAGGCACACGTACCCAGTCCATACAATTGTTTAATCTAGCAGTCCAATATAATTGGGCAATTGCTATA